>NC_142502.1:108379375-108693906 GCF_057876585.1 Rhinolophus sinicus
CCTCTCTGACCTCCTCTGAGGACTGGGGCACAAACCCCGGGCCCAGGACACTGAGAATGAAGCGCAGGGCATTCCAGATCTTGTTGCAGAAATGGCGGGAGCTCAAGACCTCAGAGACAGACAGGTGTAAGTCACCCCCTGGGACAGAGAAGAGAGAGTGTGCAAGTAGACGGCAGGGGCACAGGGAGGGCTCAGCCCCACCCGCCCCTCTGCACCCCACACGCCCTCCCCTGGGCTTACCCAGGGCCCCATGGGAGCACAGGGTGAATCTCAGGGCATCGGTCCCACATTCGGGGATCCCATGAGGAAAGTCCTTTCTCTGCAACCAGAGGGAGAGGATGGGTGGCAGGTGCCACTGAGGCTGCAGGGCCAGTGGCCGTGAGCGAGGCCAGATGGGCAGACACGGGACCCACCTGCGTTGCAGCTGCGATCGCCAGCTCTTCGGGGTCCAAGTTCCCTTCCCTCAGCTTTTCCTGCAGCACCTGGATGGGTCAGTGTGCACTGGCCTCAGTCTGAGCCCCCCCAGTGTGCTGCCCTCTGTCCCCCACCGAGGGCTCCCTTCCTCTCCCCTGAAACACCCCCTGCACCAGCTCCGTATCCTGACCTGCAGCCCCACCCCAGCGATGATATCCCGTGGGTCCAGCACGTTCCCCAGGGACTTGCTCATCTTCCGGCCCTGCCTGTCCCGAACCATGGAGTGGAGAAGTACCTGGGGGCATGGAGGGGCCGGCAGGGGGTGCTCGGAGAGCCTGTCTCTGGAGGACCCTTTGGGATCTCTGGTGCTTTAGGGGTGAGGGTGGGAAGTGAATCAGGAAACAGGGATCGAGCACATGGAAAACATGTCGGGCTGGAAAACCTGGCGGTTGCAGAGCGGGACGGGGCACTGATGGGCTGTTACCTGGCGGAAGGGGAGCTGCCCTGTGAGCTGGGTCCCCAGCATGACCATGCGGCCCACCCAGAACAGCAGGAGGTCACTGCCCGTTTCCAAAAGGGACAGGGGGTAGAAACGAGTGAAATCTGGGGTCTAGGAAGAAAAAGACAAGCAATAAGAGGCCCTGGGCTCCATCTCCTCAAGACTGTCAGGGGCCCAAGCATCTCCCTCGCCACCCCCACCTTCACTCTCTTCCACTCAGCCCGCCTCACCTCTTGGGGCCAACCCAGGGAAGAAAAGGGGAAAAGAGCTGAAGAGAACCACGTGTCCAGGACATCAGGGTCTGGGAAACGGGATAGGAAATGGACAACTGGAAGCTCAGCTCCAAGGAGCTCAGCCCACTGCTGCCCACCGTCCTCCCGGGCCCACCCCCACCCCCACCTGCGTCTCCAAGACCCAGGGCCCTCCCAGCCCAGGCACTCACCCCTCTGCAGGGTCAGCTCCGCCCCCGCTCTCCCCGTCAGTGCTGCAGCTACTTCTCTGGCCTCAGCCTCTGTCCGCCCGACCACCCAACAGTCCTCCCTGTCAGCCTGTAGCACAAGTAAGGGTTGGGGGCGTGAGGAAGAACACCTGGCAGGTGGGAAACCTCGGAGTCTGACGGAGGGGCCCTCTGGAGGTGAGATGGAGAACGCCAGGCCGGCCCAGAGCCATCACGCAGTAGGTTACAGGATTCAGGCCCGGAGCACAGGAAAAGCAGGGGACTGAGCGGGCACTGAAGGCCCTCTGACTGCGGTGCTTAAGGCCCTGTCCTCGCCGGCCCTCTCGTGTGCTTCCTCCTACCTTCACAGGCTCCTCTACAACCAGGTAGGCTGGGATCCGATGGCCCCACCACAGCTGCCGGGAGACACACCAGTCCCTGCCAAGAATGCAAGAACATGAACGAGTGACTTCTCAGCATGACCAGTGGGTCCCCTCACCTCCATCAGAGCGCCCCCCCACACACACACACCCTTACCCAATGTGGGAAAACCAGTGCTGCCAGTTCTTCTGGTGGAAGGATGGGCTGAGCTCCAGGGCCCCCGACTCCACAGCCTGGAGGGAGAGGGCCTTTAGAGTGCTTCCTTCCTGCACCCACACCCCTCCCTGAGGGGACCAGTGGCCACTGAGGTGATTCTTAAGTTCAGGAAGGACCTCCCAAACCTCCTGAGAAGATTCGGGACCTGAGGGAGGACATAAGCCAGCCCTTTCTGGGCCACCTTCCCCACCACTGTCCCCCACTGTCACAGCTAGACAGGTCTGTTGAGCAGGAGGGCCTCCAGCCTGCCTGTTTCTTCAATCCAGTTCTCAGGGGGAACCCCGTGCCCAGGCCCCAGTCGCTCCTTGCAGGGCAGCCTCACCTGGGCAGCTCGGTCCCCCATCTCCCGGCAGCGGACAAACCACTGGCTCTTCAGTAGGTATTCTACCACGTCCCCGGAACGGCTGAAAGGGAGGCGGTGAGTCCACTGCCCCTCCAGCCTCGTGCCTCTCTCCAGGGACACGGGACACAGCAGCAAATGAAACTGACAGAGCCCATATTCTAGCAGAAGGGGACAGAGCCCAGCCCATGCCATTCCCTCCGGGGGTAGTCCTAAGGAGTTAAAACGGGGTTACCTGCAAATGGGGAGCACCATGGGGTGGTCCTGGAGGCCCCGGAACAGACGCCGCTCCGTCAGTGCGGACATAATCCTCTCCCGGGCCACAAACCGATGAAGGCCCTGGCAGAAAAATGGCAACAGTAAAGGTTAAGGCCTCTAGAGAAATAAGAAAGTGGGAGAGGGGAGGAGGGCAGAGGGTGCCCCCAAAGGATGGGGTAACACTGAGGCCACTCCCACCTGCAGCCAGTCTCCACAGAGGGAGGTCATGGTCCCATCCTCCGCGATGACACTCAGGGGGTGCAAGCCATGTCGGGCCCCTAGCTCAGCATCAGCAGGGCTGTGAGCCGGAGTCACCTTCACTGCCCCTGGGGAGCAGAGCTGCAGTGAGCATTGACCCCGGAGCCTGGCTTTTGCTTTCCAAAGGTCCTGTCGTTGCCCATACCCGCTTCCCTTCCCTCCCTTCTCTGTGCCTCCCTTCCGTTCCTCACCACCCACCCAATCTACAAGAGATTTCCCTCCCCCACATCGCTTCTCGCCCTGCTCTCATCCCCAGCAGCCTGCCTTTCTCCTTCCTCTGACCTCCACTCACCTGTGCCCACGTGTGGCTCCACAGTGGTGTCTGTGATGAGGGGGAGAAGCTGCCCTGTTAAGGGGTGACGAAGTTGTCGCCCATGTAGATGCTGAAGGGAAGGAAGAGGGGTCAGGGACAGGCACATGTGTGGGGTAGAAAGGTCTGGGCAGGACGTGAGAGCCCTGCGAGTAAGTGGGTGAGAACCAGAGGTAAAGAGCCAGAGCTGGGGGTCAGCAAACATTTTCTTAAGGGGCTGGAGTGTGACTCTCTTAGGCTCTGTGGCCAAGAGGCAGATGTAGGCTATACAGTTACTCCACTGGCTACTGCGGCAGAGAGGGGTCACAGGCGCAGTGAGACTGAGCCCACCAGGGCGGCACAGACAAAACAGGTGGCAGCGTGGGCTCAGCCCACAGGCAGACTCGCAACCCCTGAGCTGGAGTAGAAGGGAGCAGACTGAGAGCCATCGGAGCTGAGAGAAGTCTTAGGAAAAGGAAGTGAAGGCAGGAGAGAAGGAGGTGCCACCTAACAGGAAGGGATGAAAAAGCTGGGGGTAGGAAGGCCGGGCAGGGAGCACGGGGTATTACTGTGAATCGGGCGTCGTCGGGATGGATGGCCACAGCCACGTCTCCAGGCAGCGTCTCTGGCCTCGTGGTTCCTACCA
Organism: Rhinolophus sinicus; assembly: GCF_057876585.1. Taxonomy (NCBI): domain Eukaryota; kingdom Metazoa; phylum Chordata; class Mammalia; order Chiroptera; family Rhinolophidae; genus Rhinolophus; species Rhinolophus sinicus. The sequence goes on from NC_142502.1 coordinate 108,383,113, forward strand.
CGACCTCTGCGTCTGAAGGTAAAATTCAAGCACGTGTAGCTAGTCACCCTCACCCCTCATCCCAGACACAGTTAAAGTCAGGAAAACTGGAAAAGGAAGGAGGTGGGGGCCGTCAAGGCTGAGCAGGCCAAATGAGGACTATGTCCAGAGGAGCGTGGGGTGTCCGTGGAAGCTGACCACAGGCCTAGGAGGGTATCTGAGGCTAAGGAATTCCGTGACAGCTGGCATGGGAGAAACGGGTACGGCATGAATAAAGGCAACCAGAGTCCTTGCTGGGTGCCCAGAGGACACTGGGGGTTCTTGGTGCCCTAATCACAAACGCTGTACATTCTTTGGGGCTAGCTCAGCCCCTCCTACAAAAAAATGTCCTGACTGTTCCAGCTCATCTGCCTTCCCCTTCTCTGAACTCCTCAGAACACCTACTGTCCAAACCACACTTCAGAACTAACCTTTTCTCTTTCAAGGGTAGCAGCCTTCTGCAGAATTACACCCAGCACCCACCGAGCAGTGGCTGTGGGCACTCTCCTGGTCCAGAATGGCCACAGAACCGCAAATTCGACCTAGGTTCCTTATGCCCCGCCTACCAGGTCATGTGGGAAACAGACTGTGGGCTCGCTCCCATCAGCCCAACATGGGCTCCAGAAAACAGGGCAAGCAGAGATGAGTGGGCGACCATTCCCAGGACTGCCCTCACCAGGCTCTCCATCCACAGGGAAGGCCACAGAGACGAGGAGACCGAAGGACACGGGGCTGGGGCAGCCGGGCAGGCGAAGTTCCGTGCGGCCACGCAGGGGCCGGCTCTCCACCTGCAGGCGTGGAAGAAGCAGGGTCTGAGAGCAGCCTTCCTGCAAGGTTCCCAGCCAGGGCCCCCACCTCCACTCGTCCGCCCGCCAGCCTCCCTGCAGCCATTCAGAGGACCCGGGAGCCACCTGCCTCTGCCCTCGCCTAATTCTTGTGCAGTCAGTTACAGTAAATATTCACTGAGCACTCAAACCACATATAGGTGTCGAGCTGAGCACCTTCCACGAGTTTTCATTTCATTCACAGCATCCCAGGACACAGGCATTCCCATCAGCCCTAATTTACAGACTAGGGAAACTGAGGCTTACAGAGGCTAATAGCCACCGGAACATACAACTGGTAGGTGGCAAGACCTGGATTTACATCCAGGCAGGCTGGCTCCAGACCCTGAGCTTTCACCCGCCTGAGAGTCTCTCACAAACCCACTCTTGCAACTGGCTTGTCTTTCTCTGCCTCACCTCAATATCCGAGATGGCGGATCTTAAAGCACATGACCAGTTGACGAGCTGCCGGCCCCGGTACAATAACCCTGCCTTGTGGAGTCGCACAAATGCTTCAGTCACAGCCACTGAGGAGCCCTAGAATGGCCTGAGTGTCCACATCCCTTCTCAGCCCCTCACCCCCCTGGGGACCCAGGCACTCCCATCCTGCCACCCCAGCACACACAGCAACCCGCCTCCCTGCACAGATCTCTAACACCTCCCCGACACCCACAGAACCAGCCATGGAACTCTCACAGCATCCATAGTGAAACGCTCTCGGTCCCAGTCCAGAGAGGCCCCTAGGGCTCGGAGCTGCTCACAGATCTCTCCACCTTTCCTGTGCCGAGAGATTTTTGTCAGCAAACGTGTCCTGCACCAACAATGTACCAGGCCAGTGACACTCCAGCAATGCTGGCTGGGGCTGGAGTGAGTATGGCACTGATCTAGCCTCCAGAAGCTAATGGAGACAGACTCATGAACCCAGTATGGAACCTTCTATGACTAAAGGAAGCATAAAGGGGGTGGCCAGCCACTGTGAGCTGCACCCTCCACAGTTACACTGAAAACAACTACTTGACTAGGACCTGATGGGTCCTGGAAAAACACGCTCAGAAAAAAAAGCATAAAGTTCACAGTCACAGAGGAAGAGGCAGCCGATTCATGGGAAATCTACAGAAACTGTACAGAGAAGATGGCATGTAGTAACACACCTAAATGAGGGTAATTTCAAGTAGATGGAAGGTGAGAAGGGGTGAGTTGGAGAGAATGGGAACATGACATAAGTGATAAGTGGAGGGGGAGGGAAGAGTGTGTGTGTGTGTGTGTCTACACATACACACATAAATATACACATCCTCATGTATCACATAGACACACACATACACACACAGCTTGGCGACCCCACCAAATGCTAAGAGGCTCCAGAGCTTAAGTCTCCAGAAGTTAGGGAAGTTAGGGCTGGACGGGAAGAGTGCCTACAAGTTAGAAGAGTGACTAAGAAACAAGGACCCACACCTGCGCTCTCAGCCCCTTCACATGCCTGTCATACTCACTCCTCCTTCCACTTCCACACCTCCCTGAGGAAGTCTTCCCGGCTCAGATCACGTCTTCTCACTCCTCGTTCCTTCCACAGTTGTTTCTCCACCACAGCCTACAGTAAGATTAGGGGGCAAATAAACAAAGAATCAGGTCACTTTGGGCGAAGAAAGCTTTCACCCAGGAAAAGGACAAGTGGCAAAAGACATACTTGGGTAGCAATTCCTGCATGATCTGAGCCCGGGACCCACAGCACCTGATCTCCACGCATCCGGTGCCTGTGAAAGAAATGCCCTCACGCGAATCCGACCTTACATGTTTACCCTCCCTCCTTCCCCCACTTTCTCCTTCCCCTCAAGAACCCAGGCAGCCACATCCCCTCACCAGCGCACGAGAGCATCCTGGATGGCCACAGTCAGTGCATGCCCGATATGCAGGGAGCCAGTGACGTTAGGAGGGGGGATACACATGGAAAAGGTCTCCCCTGTGGCCTGGGGCAGCCTGGTCTAGGAAAGAGCACAAGTGCAAGAGAAGACTGGATGTTACCTGGGGGAATAGTACCCTCTGGTGTCCCCAAGGCAGTTCTGCAGGGCAGAACTGTCCAGCAAATAACAGGGAAAGGGAAACATGCCAAGAGAATGTTCTGGAGACCCCAGGGGCAGGAGACAAGCTCTCCAATGTAGCTGTGAACTCCAGACTCAGGCTCAGTTGTACCCACCAATTTCACGGACTGTTCAGTACCCCTCCCTGCCAGGTACTAACCTGATATTCTGGTTTAAAGAAGCCCTCTCGTACCCACCAAGGGTACCAGGCAGCCTCAACATATTGGGGGCTGTATGCAGGAGGCAGTGGCCCGGAGACATCTGTGGAGGCACAGTAGAGCTCCACTAATTCAACTTTGTTCCCAGACTGCATTTCAGCAGACCAAATGGGAAACGAAAATGTGAGCAAAAAGGCCTTCAAGTTTCCTAGTTACCTTTCTTTTCACCAAGTTCCGTGGGGATTTCATACAACACTATTTCTTTAGGAGTCCAGGCCTTACCGGATTCTGCAGGTGACTATGGGGAGGAGAGACAAGGAGGAATGCAGTTCCCAGTACACCCCAGGCATCTGGAGTCCAGCCAGTCTCTCCTCCAGCCCTTCCCCCAGCCCCCCAACCCCCCGACCCCCACCCCACCAAGTTTCTCAGACCCAAGGACAAGCTGTGCTCTAACCTTGCTCTTCCGGGCTAATCCAGCCTCCAGCGCCTCCTGCTTCTCCCGCAGGCGCTTCTGTTTGGCTTCGCGGTTCCTCCGGGAGATGGGGGAACCATGGGGCTCTGACTGTGTAGAAAGGGGATGGGACTTGGGGAGGCCCCGTGAGGACCTCAGCCCCCAAAGTGATTGTCGGAAAGAGGCCGGAGGCAAACGAGGCATCAGGAGTGCTTGGAAAGGGGCCAAGATCTGTTCCAGACAGACAAAGCACGTTAGGATCCGGTGGTGTGGGAGGGTCACGTCCCCTGAAGTCACACCCTATTCCTTACTCTCGGCCTCCTACTAGCACTGGTCTGTTATTTTAAGTATCTAGCCCTTCCCACACAACCTTTCCTCCACGTGGACTCGAGTGCGTGGTGTCCACAGTAACAGGATCCTGGAGCCGCAAGAAACAGGGCTCTTCTGGGAAAGACTTAATTTCTGGCCCTCAACCTATGAATGTGGGACGTGGGAGTGACCGCTGGCACACAGGAGGGTAAAGGACTCAGGTATTCGGGGAGGTGACCGACAGCGCACCCGAGAGCCAGCAAGAGTCCCGCCAGTCACTGCGACCTCGGCCTGCCCAGACGCCGCCCGCGCTGCCCCCAGACCCGTGCAGCCCGGCCTTCCCACGCGTCCCGCCGCGTGGGCCAGGTTCCCAGCGCCTCCCAGCCCCGCACCCCGGAGGCCGCCCTGGCGCGCGCGCTCACCGGGCGAGCCCTCCGCTATCCCAGGGCGCCCAGCGGCGGCGGCGGCGGCTGCAGCACCGGACGGGACTCCAGCAACCCGCCCCCGGAACCCGCCCGCGCGGCGCAGGGAGGCGGGCCCGGCCCGGCGCATGCGCGAGGGCTGCTCGGCCCTACCCCTCCCGTCCCAGCGCGCCGGCCGCGGAAAGCTGAAGCGCGGGGGGGCGGCGTCCGCGGCTGCCAGGCTCATTTTCACAACTTTATTAAACAATTCGAGTCCCCAAGTGTGAGTTAAAAAACCCTAAGTTCCGGAGCCGCGCCCGCCTCCCGCCCCGCCCGGTCTCAGTCCGCGCTCTCAGGAGCTGTGCTTCTGTCGCTTCCAGAAGCGCTTGACGTCACTGTGCCCAGCAGGCGTCACCACCATGAGCCGCTTGGCCGAGTTCTCGAACACCAGCACGCCCAGCTCCCGCGCATGGGCCAACAGCAGCTCAAAGTCCACTTGCGACAGGAACTGGTTATACAGGACGCCTGGGGTCCGCAGGAAGGGAGAGGTGGGGAGAGAGAAGGCCAGAACGTGAGGCGCGGAGCCTTTCTGTGGCAGCCTCAGGGCAGTGGGCTGGCCTTGTCACCCACCACCATTTAAAAACGAATCCTCTATGCTTGTCCCTTCCAGGGCTCATCTGAACACTAGTGTGATCCAACCATATTCAGGAAGGCAATAAAATACAGTAAGAAAACCCATTAATGCTCACCAAAACCAGAGAAATTACTGTGAATTACCCCTCCCAATTTCCCTCTTCTCGCTAAATCCAAATTGCACTGATTTGAGACATTTTATTTACTACCACCGACTCACCCCAAAATAAAAAGTCTCTTGCCAGTTTTTCTCTCCCAGCTCATGCAGCACACGAAAAGTAAATAAAATGCATCAAGAGTGAATTGTCCTTCCTCTGGCCAATGACCAACAATCGACCATCAGAAGCCACTCACCCTCAGTGAAGCGGAGTCTGTCCCTTTCCAGCTCCCACAGCCGGATCTGGTCCGTGATGGTGGGCGGCAGCACAGGTGTCTGCAGGGGCAAGGCATGGCTGTAAGATTCTGGAAGACTGCACCGGACAACCCCAGCCCTCCACACATTCCCCAGATTTGGTTGTTCCTTTCTCTTTTCCATCACTTCATCACCAAGTGCCAGGGGCTGTCAGCCTCCCGCAGCTTGGTACCTGTTTGTACCTGTTTAAGCATCACTGGGTGGGCCCTTGTCCTTAGGAAATGGATGATCTAGAAGACAGACAAGAATGCAATCAAAGACTCGAATAAGAGGGCAGGAAAGCCACTGTGGCCGTCACCCGATATCACTGGAACATCCACTTACTGTTTAAAAACGCATAGGTACATGACTATTGTCAGCCCATTCCTTACTCAGCTGTTGTCCCAAGTTGCTGTTCCCACTGGTCATGTCTGCTATTCCTTCTCTGGCACATCTGCCCTTTGCATAGTCTCTTTTGTTTCTCTTTCAAATAGCAGCACTTACTGTGTGGCAGGCTCTGAGCTAAATGTTTTACTGCTATTCTCACACTGAATCCTCCCAACAACCCGGTGAAATTCATTGTTTCCATTTTCCAGCTGAAGAAACGAAAGCTGAGAGAAATGAAGCAAGTAGGCTCTTTATGCATCTAGGAAGTGGTGGTGCCAAGACACAAATCCAGAGCTATACCTCCTCCCTCCAAGTTCTTCCCCTTAAGGGTCTGCCTGTTCCCACACCTTGACATCTCCTGTGCCTTGTCTATGCTCAGACAACTTCCCACCTTAATGTACAGACCTGGTGCTAGCCTTCCATAAGCTGACCACCTGTACCCCACAGCCTAAGTGCAGCCTGTCTTCCTGCCACTCCCTTCCCCAGTGAGAATACCTGCTGGGCTGTAATGCCACTGGCGATGGCCTGCTGCACGCTCTCCCGGGTCACCTGCGCCACCACCATGTTTGGGAAGCGATAGAGCATCTCCGAGAAGAGGGCGATGAGGGCGATCTGCAGCTCTGACTCTGACCCAGGGACAGGAAGAAGAAATGAACAGGAAGAGGGGACAAGGGGACTGATCCCATGCCCAGGGACAGGAAGAGGAGACGAGGGGGCTGACTCCATACCCAGGGACAGGAAGAGGGGACGAGGGGACTGACCTCATACCCAGGGACAGGAAGAGGAGACGAGGGGGCTGACTCCATACCCAGGGACAGGAAGAGGGGACGAGGGGACTGACCTCATACCCAGGGACAGGAAGAGGAGACGAGGGGGCTGACTCCATACCCAGGGACAGGAAGAGGGGACGAGGGGACTGACCTCATACCCAGGGACAGGAAGAGGAGACGAGGGGGCTGACTCCATACCCAGGGACAGGAAGAGGGGACGAGGGGACTGACCTCATACCCAGGGACAGGAAGAGGAGACGAGGGGGCTGACTCCATACCCAGGAACAGGAAGAGGGGACGAGGGGACTGACCTCATACCCAGGGACAGGAAGAGGAGACGAGGGGGCTGACCCCACACCCAGACTCCCTGGATCCCTTCCTTCAAGTGTGATGAGACATGTCAGAAATCTATAAAGTACCCAGTAATCTGAACAAAAACTGGCATTCCCTCCTGCTCCCTTCCCCTGGTGCTAGCCGTCCACAACCTGCTCTCAACCTGCTCTCACAACCCACCCCCAACCTGCTTTCCCAGGGGCCCTCTGCTGCCTCACCGGTGTAGGCATACAGTCGGTAATTGGTTTCCACAACAATGAAGCCTGGCTGATGTGCAGTGCCCCCAGCCCCAGAAACACCTGACGAGAGATTGATGGCCAGGCGGGTGGGGTAGTAACGCCGAGATTTCCTCTGAAAGGACAGGAGGGAAAGGCAGAGGGCTCCCTCTCAGGTGTCACTGCCCGACATCATCCTTCCTAAGACATCAGATCCCTCCCAGTGCAGAATCTCAACTCCCCACTTCTCTCCCCCAAGGGACCCAGGTATTCAGTCCTGGCAACTGCTTCCTGCTGCCTCCTGAAACCCCACACCTTTTTAAAGGCCAACGCCACATACCACCCTGCCTCTTCCCTAGAAGCCATGTATTTGGGTGCTCATACCTTCCTCTGGAAAACAAGCCCAAACTCACGAAGATGTTGCAGGAAGTTCAACAAAGAATCACTCATACCTTCCACAGAATAATCCTGGGGAAGAGAGGTAGCAGCTAGGGTCCAAACACATCCCATCTCCCTCTCCCAAACCACAAACTCACTCCCTCTTTTCCCATCTCTGATTGTTCATTCTTACTTCACTCTATTGCCCCATAGCCTCATTTCCCCTCCCCATCTCGCTCCCCTTCAGCTCACCCACCCGAACCCCCAGCTCCAGCCCCCTGCTTACCTTGCCCAGAGTAGAGAAGCTGAGCTGGAAGAGGAAGGAGAGGATCTCCACTAGGTCCATGCCCCGACTCTAGGGAGGAATGGGCACAGACAAGGGGACGGGATGGGAGGGAGAAAATGAGAGAAAATCAGGGAACAGTCTGTAGGCAGTAATCTCTCAGTGTGTCCTGAGAAGAGCAGAGCACACCAACAAGCAGACCTTGGCCTCCTCACCTGGGCTGTCTGCAGGTACTGCAACATAAAGTACCAGAGCTGGGCAGGGGTGTCCAGCAGCAGGAACTGGAAGCCAGCAGAGGTAATGCAGGGAGGCTCTCCGGGCTCGGTACTAGACACGTGGAGAGGGACAATGGGACAGGTGTGCACAGAACGGCCACCAGCCCCACCGTCCGCTCACGTCTGCTCTTGGTTTATCTCTCGCTGTACTCCACTCAGCTGTCCTTCTTCAATGCCCTCCAATCCTGACCCGCCTGGACACTCAGTTTGGCAGTGACCCAAGGAGATGTCAAAGCCGGGAGCTGTTGTACCTCGGGCTTCCTCACCTCTTCATGAGCCCAGCCTGGCTGAGGAGCTGAGCCAAGTCCTGGCTGACGGCTGCACTGGGGGAGCCCACCATGAAGTGCAGGACCACCTGAGGAATGGAGGAGAACAGAGATGCCTCTGGGGTCCATGGGAAGCAGGAGCATAAGCAGAGACACACACAGAGTCCCAAGTTCTCACCTCCCATCGCTCCTCGGCGTACTTGTCGAGTGACGGGACATCCCGGGCATGCTTGTCTGGTCCCAGCTGACTCGTGTCATCGGACCAGGCCTTGCCCCTATGCCAGGATGGGCCAAGAGTAAGGAGCCCTGCCTGTGTCCCCTGCCCACTCCTCTGCCCTCTTTCTACCTTTGTCCCCATGGGCCATGAGTGGGAGGCATTTCCTACACCATGCATCTGGTCCAACTTATTGCTAAGGAGCTGCCAAAGGTGGAGCCCACAAGGTTCCAGAGAGGTCCCTTAGGAGCGCCCCCTCCAGAAGTTGAGTTCCCCCGGCCTAGCTTAGGAGGAGATGGAGTGACATACCCACCCAGAAGGGCAATGCGGAGGTTCTGGCGGAAGACGGGGTTGAGGATGAGGCCCTGGAGACCACCAGGGAGTAGCTGGGTGTGCCAGATACGGAGGCCACTCAGCAGCCCTGTACTTTCCTCCTGGGCTCTGAAACAGAAGCAGAGAGGTGACAGATGTGTCTGGAGAACAAAAAGAAGGCCCATGAAGGCCTCCATTTCTGCTTTTGAACTAGTAGTCCTTGGATTACTGTTTCACAGTGAAATCAGTGTCTTAAGGCAAATGTCTTTACTATAATGCCTGCCAGAGCCTTGTTATAGACCTCACAACTCTCCAAGAGGGAAAATACAGTATACAGTTTCCCAAACTTATTTAATTGCAAGTCTTATGGTGTACCCATTAATATTTCCTGAAAAATGTTCCAAGGAACAGCAGTTGGGGAAATCTAGCCATTGAGAAATCGGTATCTGGCTGAGAATACAGCACTCACTTGCTGAATTCCTTCTTTACCCACAGGGCTACAGCAGCTTGTGGCAGAGGCTGCTCCAGAAAGAGCATGCGCATCACCCAGTTCTTAGCCAGAGATGGGAGCTCCCTGCAGGGGGAGAGGAAACATGTTACTGTCAGCAACTGCCTTAGATCTGCATCTCTGCCCTCAACCTGTGTCTTAGCCTCTCAAACATCTCATCTCACCCTCCACCCCTTGACCAGTCTTGCTGCCCCAACAAACACCATCTGTTTTGGCCTGACACACTTTAATCTCTAAGCCCTGTAGAACGAAGCTTCTATCCATGATAACTTATCCCAGTCTGCAGGCCCCATTACATTTCCCCACCATGGTCCCTGCCGTGAAGGGCACCCACACCTGAAGACAGCCAGACAGGTGGCAGGGTGCCCATATAATCGGTCCAATACCCCAGGGCTCAGGCCCCCTAGAAATTCCTGCAGATTCCTGCATTGTAGATGTACTCGGTTCAGCCCACCCCTTGACGGGATGCTCTCCATCACCTGAAAGATGCAAGCGTTAGAAACGCAATCCCTCAATCCATGCCAGTGTCTCCCCTCACCTTTCTCATTCTGATCCCAGATCCACTGGCCCCCACAATAACCCATCTTTTCTATGGTTCCCTTTTCCATGTCATTCATCTCCTCTGGTTTCTCCCAAACCTGACTGACTTCCCCTCTTTTCCTGCCTTCTCACCCCACTTCTGGCCTCAACTCCAGTTTTCACTCAATTTCCAAGTAACAGAATTTTTCATTGTCCCATATTTGCAAAATCATTTTGTGTACCAGTGATTTCTCATCTTTACTAAGCAGTGACAAAGAGACTTGTTTGAGCCCAATCATCTCTCCCTTCCACCTCTCCTGGTCGGATCTACTTATAAGCTCTAAATCCTTCAGACCTTCCCGTCTATTTCTTGATCCCCCTTCTGCTGGGTACGGCAATAAACTACCTTTCCCCTCCATGTCTCCCGAATCTAATTCCACCTCTTTCCTCTCCTTTTCCTTCCTCCCTCCAAAGACTACTTCACCCCATTCAACCTGATCCATACCGTCCGACCTCCTAACTTCGCTACTTTCCTCCCATTACTCGCCTCTCTCTCACTCAACTCTCACACTCCACCACCCGCTCTGTCCCGGCCCCCTTACCACTCTGGGTCAGTTCCCCCGCGTGCACCCGAGTCTCAAGCCGTCGCTTAATCGGAACCAGGGCCTTGCACTGGCTCTGGGAAATAGGGAAAAGTATGGTGAAAAATGAGAGAAAAAGATGGGGAGAGCGACGAAGGATTTCACAGACAGGAGCCCCGAGTAGAGGATTCAGAAGGGGAGAGAACAAGTGGGTAGGATAAGAACGGGCGCTGCACTCGCCCGCCGCGGAGCACACTGGGAATTGGAGTTTTGTACTTGCTCACCCCAGAGCCGGCTGAGGCGCGTCTGACTACAGCTCCCAAAAGGCACCCGGGGAAACAGCGAGAACGGAGCCTGGCCTTTAATTGGGAGAGCTCAGGGCACCGGAGGCCGGGTCACTTGGTTCCGCGTCTCTCTCCACCCACGCCGCCAACGGCAGGCCTACCCGACCGGTACGGGAGGCGGGACCCTGGGAGAAGAAGTACCCCGAGGACCTACTGGCGGAGGCGTGGAGACGCTGGGTGGTAAGGCGCTTAGTTTTAGACACGCTGGAAACTGGGTTCCGTGAGCTCAGCTGACCCAGGTGAAATTGGCTAAACCGCTCTACAGAGCGTTTTCGCGAGTTAGGAGTTAACTGGCTCTAGTTGCCATGTCCACCGTGCTTCCGCCTCCCGTTTAGTTAGAAGATACTAGTAAATACAATTTAAAAAATTGTATGCTCTGATTTGATTTATGAACCTACTGCAGCGAAAGGGAAGGGAACGTCTTCAGCCAAGGCCGGAGCTACAGGCTTCCCTAAGTTCTCATAAGGCAAGTTTTATTATTCGCATTTTACAGACCAGAAGACCAAAGTCTAGTGAGATAAAATTTGCCCGCGATTGGACTAGAAAGTACCGAAGCAGGGATATTAAGTACATTTTCCAGGGACGAGGGACTAAAATGGTAATAAGGACTGTGTAAGACTTTGCCGTGCTTTGTAGCCCACCCATGTTTGTTTCATTGTTCCGTTTCTTTAGCAATCAATGTTTAAAATCCTCAAAGAATGCCACAAAACTGAGAAAGCTTCTTTGTGTTAAGTACAGTTAAAATTACATTCTGGAAAGAAGTATTTGATAAAATGGACAAAATACAAAGAACTCGTACAAAGTAATAAGAAAAAGTAACATCACAATGGAAAGATTGACAAAATAGAAAATAGGCGATAAACAGAAGAAATACAAATGACTTCAAATGAAAAAAACCTCTCAACTTCACTAGTAATTTAGGAAAAGTAAATCAAAGAATCAACAGCATCCAATTAAAAAACAATTAAGACTTGACTACCTCGATGTATGTGAGAATATGAGGATACTCGTATACTTTTGTTGAAGGTTAATAGAGGCATGCTTTCTTAATGGCAATTTGGCTGTATATACCAAGGATTTTAATGTGGCTACCGTTTTAGGAATGTATCATACTGAAATTCTCCCACCTGGGTGCAAAGACGTTTATTGGAGTGTGTTTGTTGTTGCATTATGAAAACAATGGAAACAGCCTAAGTGTCCATTATTAGGAGTTGGTTAGATAAAATGTGGATCCTTACATGTAGAATACTGGATAACACTTAGAGAGGAGGTCACTATGCATACTGACAGCTACATATGACCTGTCATGAGTGGAAGAAACGCAGATTACAAAATGGCGTACACAATCCAATGCCATATTTGTAAGAAGCTTTCATGTGTGTGTAAAACTCAGAGGTCGTTTTGATGGGAGCAAGCAAAGGGGGCTGGGTAGATCAGGTCACAGTTCTCTACAATGTGGGGAACACTGGGGCTACACCATACAGAACAGGAGCCTAGCCACCTGTAGCTATTTACATTTAAATTAACTCAAACAAAATTTAAATTCAGTTCCTCAGTCAACATTAGCCCCGTTTCAAGTGCTCAGTAGTCGCTACGGATTGGATGGTGCAGATTTAGACCTTTTCCCTCATCAAGGAGCTCTGACCCCTGCTTGGAGGGATGCAGTGGATGAGGGCAGGTGTCTGATGGCAGGAACCAAGCAGACTGAGTTCTGGGAACTGGCCTTCAAGAAGAAAATCAGCCTGGGCTCCTGGGAGCTGAACTGTAGAAAGAGCTCCCTGACGTAATAAGGCTATCCAACTTGTGCTGAGAAAACTTCCTGTGATGTAGAGTTCATGCCCTCCTCCCCTCAGGCAGCATCCTGGAGAGAGAACAGAGATCCAGGAGTCGTGAGCTGCTTCCCACCAGCTTCACCCTTTACCATTGTGCTGCCTTGGGCAAGTGGCTTAACCTAACAGTTTTCTTCTCTGTGAAATGGCAATAATTTTAGCTACTTCCTATGCTGTGATATTAAATAAGATATGATATGTAATAAGCATGGCACCTGGCACATAGTAGATGCTCAATAAACATTTTCTTAACCAAAAAAAAAAAAAGTAAAATGGCACCCCCGTAGTAAGTGCTATAAAGAGGCGAGTCCCGTTCTCTGAGAGCCTCAAGAGGGGATCTGACCTAGTTGGCAAGTTAGGGAAGGCTGCTGAAGGACAAGCAGGAGTTAACAAAGCAAAGACAGCAGGGAATTGTGTTCCAGATGGGGACAGCATGCTATGAAGTCCCTGTGGCAGGCAGGACTGAAAGGCCAGTGGTGCAAAGAGAGGGTGGGAAGGACCCACCCTGAAGGAGGGGTGGGGGCCGCCAAGGTTGGCCAAGAAGATTTTGTTCTTATTCTGATGTCAATGGGTAGCCATTCAAGGGTTTGAAATAATGGAATGAGGTCGGATTTCTGTGTTTTCAAGGTCACTCTGGCTGCAGGGCAGAGAGGGAGCAAACTGGAGTGGAGTGGGAACAGATGCTAGGGGAGACCAGGCAAGATGGAGATGGAAAGAAATGAGGGATTGAAGGGACAGTAGGGAAGCAAAATCGACAGAGCTTCGTGATAGACTGGATTTGTGAGGGGAGAGTAGGGGAAAGGGGTGTCGAGGATGATCCCCAGGTTTCTGGCTTGTGCAACTGAGTGGATAGTGCTGCCATTCGCTGAGCCAGGAGATGACGTGGGAGGGGCCAGCTTGGACATGCTGAGACTGACAGGATTTGCACTTCCTGTGGACCTCTAGGTGGCTGCACAGGTTTAGAGCTTCAAAGAGAGTTCTGAGCTAGAGATTTGGGAGTTCTCCGCTGACTGCACGGCTTCCATTGCTCACCATTATGCATTCTGGCTTCTAAACTCTTGACCTGTCAGTGCCCGTCTTAAATCATGGGTCACAGTGATCTGGCCAGCGTAGGTTTCAGCAGGACTCAGATCTGTGTCCTGGACCCCAAGGGCCTATAATTCAACCTAAGATTAAATTGTCTTTATTTTTATCCTCATTATCCAGTTGGCTCATTTTGTGACTATCAGCCATGACCTTTGTTTCACATGAACTACCATCATGTCTTTCCTAATATTTGCAACTGATTTTTCTTTTTCTTTCTAACTTTGTTAAATTTTTTTTTGGTGGTTGTGCCTCATCCTTCCAAGCCTGAGATCATTCAGGCTCTTGCTTCTGGCTCCCAGCGAGACAGCTCACACCCATTAGGTGATTTACACACTTGATCAGCCTAATCCAGGGATTATCCACTGGGGACTTCCAGACCCTTGGGGGGGCATGTCCTAGAATGTGGGCTAGGAAAAAAAGACACCTCTATTTTTATCCACCTCTAACTGAAATGTAGCATTCCCTCCAAGCACGAACATGAGCAAAGCCCTCAGCAGTGTTAGCGTGTGGCTTGTATTCACAGCTATTTTCATATCCCACTGCAGTTGTAGAAATCTCAGAATGTCGTTTATCGTTACACTATTTGGAAATGTCCGTAGTTGTTACTAGATCTTGTTATTAAATATATTTAAAAGAACCATGTTCATATATAATTTTTTAACATTTTTGTGAACTCTTTTCAATTGACTTCCTCTATAATCATATATCTATACATACACACCCTCCTTTTAGTGGATTTTAAAACGTAATTCTGAGGCGGAATCCCATCTCGCCAGGCTGCCACAGGGGTCAATGGGTCAAACGAGGTAAAGACCCGAGGCCTAATCCACCTACCTCCCGGCCTCCTGCAAAGCTTGTGTTGGAGTTGACAAGGTTCATACATTCATGTGGGACCTCAGGTCCCACAGGCAAGGACCTGGCTTATGGAGACACAGAACACTATGTTGGGCAAAATACGTGGTAGGCAATGGAACGGGGAGGAGGAAAAAGAGAAGAAAATGGGATGGGGGAAGGGAGGGGCAGGAGGCAGATTTTACCAAAACCCCAAGAAACCTCACAGCTGTGGAAAACTCAACCTTTATTATTACCTGCCTAGTGCAGGGGATTAAAATTGCATTGAGCTAGATCCATATATTAGTGTAAAAATCTGTCTCTCTCCCCCCAAAAATGTACAAACCCAAGTGATTATAGAAAAACCAATGTGGCAGCTATGATAGAGATATCCAACCCCCGGGCCCTAGGCCTTTGCTTCCTCTTTCCCCTAATCCCAGTATTTATTCCACAGAGACATACAGGCTTAGAGAAGTTCTAGCTACAACATGGCAGATGGGAGGTGGGCATGACAGGGGTTTGGGGGCGGGATCAAGCCCAGGTCCAGTGTTTCAGAGGATGGAGGGGGAGAAGCCAGAGCTGAGGACAATTCCAGGAGTAGGCACAAGGGAACGTCTTTCTCCCATTTTTGTCCTCCTCACTCCACAAATTCTCAGCCAGTGGGGTCCAGTGTGTGCCGGAAAGAGAGAGGCTGGGGGGCACAGCCTTCCCTCCAGGAACCAGTGTTGTCCAATGGGGCCCAGGTGCTCCAGGGGGCCATGTCCAGTGTCTGCCCTGTATTTGCCCCCACCCTCCCCCAAGGGATGGCTAGAAGAGGTCTGAGACGGTCCCATCCACAGGGCCAGCTGGGTGGGTGGCAGAAGCTTCTAGAAGAGGAGCAGGAAGGGGGCATGAGGAAGGGAGGTCATCAGCTTCCTGGCAGGCCCAGCCCACCTTCGGTCACACTGCCCCTCTCTCAGAGGTGAAGGGCAGTTAGGGGGAGAGTGGAGGTGCCATTAGCTCCTCTTCTTTGTGCCACTGGCTTCCCGAAACCCTCCCTGAGGAGGGAGGGGCGGCTGGGGGTCATGATTCACGCTGTGTTGAGTGCATCCTCTGCCAAGAACCGGTGCAGCTGGGAAAAGGGTGGTCGCTGCTCAGGCTCCCGGCTCCAGCACCGAAGCATCAGCTCATACAGGCCCAGTGGGCAGGCAGGTGGCCGCGACAGGTATACCTACATAGTGGCAGCAGTGTGGACGAAAGGCAGAGAACAGAGGTTCTTCAGTCCCGAGATGACAGGCTCTGGCCCTCCCAGCCCCCTGGCCCCGTCTTCCGGGCTCCCGTCTGCTCTGACCTGCCGGCCCTGGTCCCGGAAGAACTCCCCTGCGTTCTCAATGACTTGTTCATCAGTCAGCTGCCCAAAGGGCTGGGCCCGGCAGAGCATCAGCACCTCCCACAGGGTCACCCCAAAGGCCCACACATCACTCGCGGTTGTGAACTTCCCCTGGTACATGGATAAGGCAACAGGCAGAGAAAGGCATCAGGCAACACAGACCCTCCTCCCTTCCCCACAGAAGGTCACGTGCACTCAGCACTTGCCCAGCCTGACTCTCTCCCAACGCTGGGTGCTCTACTCTCTGCAGCTGGCTGTTTCCCAATAGCCTGTCCCTCCCTCCCTCAGCCTCTGCCTTCTTTCTCGGGCTCTAGTCGTCTCCCTGTCACCTCTTCCCTCTTCGACCATCCTTCCTTTCCATCCTCCTGCCCTGTCTTCTGGTCCTGAGTAGCTCCCAACTCATCCCCACCTATCTCTACCCTCATCTCTCCCTCTGTCTCTCTTGCTCTGCTACCCTGGCTCCACCTCTCGTACCCACTCTTGGCTCCTGGGCCCTTTCCCATCACACCATAGCTCCCTGCTTTCTCCAGTCCCTGAGCCAGAGGGGACCTTACAGAGCACTGGACCAAAGCCTCACTTTATAGCTGCAGAAACTGCAGTTCAGGAAAGGCAAGTGACTGAGTGATACCAGAGCTCCAAGTGGCAATCTGTGGCCCGCCCTGCCTGCCTCTCTCGGGCCTCTCACCATGAGGATGCACTCCCAGGCCATCCACCGGATGGGCAGCACCGCCCGGCCCTGCACGCGGTAATAGTCCCCGGCGTAGAGGTTCCGGCTCATGCCGAAGTCAGCAATTTTGATGGTGAAATTTTCCCCAACCAGGCAGTTTCTCGTGGCCAGGTCCCGATGCACAAAGTTGAGTGTAGCCAGATAGCGCATGCCGGAAGCGATCTGGGCGGCCACGTGCAACAGCATCGGGTAGCTGAGTAAGGGAGTCAAAGGCAGACGGTGGGGGGCAGCCCTGGTCATCCCCACCTCACAGATTCCCAGGAGAGGAGGCGTAGCTCCCTCCCCATGACCAGCCTACGCCGACTTCCCACGCAGAGAGCGGAGGCCCAGGTGGAGGCCAGCGTATAGGTGCCCACGCAACTTTCCTTTGGCTCAGCCGACCCCAGACCTAGCACTTTTATTACTCAACCCGATCTGGACTCGGGCAGTGAGGGTGACAGTGGCATGGGGAGATTCCTGACAGGCTGCACGTCCCTTCAGCACCCTCACTGTCATCATCGCCAGCCTTTCTGCCCTTCAAGTTCGGGGATGAGCATGTCCCCAGGCCCCCGCCTGGACCCGACTTGCCTCTTCAGCCCCTGCTCCCCTCTGCCACCAGGCTGGAGCAAGGGGAGAGGAGACCCTCTTGGGCACCCTCAGGGAAGAGCAGCCTGGGTAAGTGGGTACCTGATCGTGGGCCCCTGTGCAGCCTCCTCCTCCCCAGGGACCCCCTGGGCCGCCTTGCCCTCCAGCTGGTGGGCGCTGAGGAACTGGTTAAGGTCGCCGTTCTCCATATAGTCGGTAATCATGCAGAGGGGGTCGTCCTGCACACACACGCCCAGGAGCCGGATGATGTTTGGGTCCTTCAGCCTCGACATGATCTTCACCTCCTTCAGGAAGTCGTTCCTGCAGAGGCAGAGAAAGGTAGTGGGGAAACGGAGGGACTGACCTGCCCTTCCCCCACTCACGCAGACCAGAGCCCCGCCCGGCACACATGTTCTCTCTGGTGACGTGGGGCCTGGGGCCTGGGAACCTCCTTCCCAGACACCCCTCTGTTGTCCCTACCATATTCTCTCTAGAGCACTCCCTCTCATCATGACCTCCCCTGCCTTCTTACAGATGCCATCCCTGGTCCTCACCTGGCATTCTTGGTGGCATCTGGCCGTAGGATCTTGACAGCTACCAGCAAGGGGTGTCCCTTGCGCACATTAAGGGGAAAATCAAGACTGACCAGATCTTGAGGGCTCTCTACCTCACACAGGTGCACCTGGAGAAAGAAAGTCATTTGCTAGGTGGTCACAAGGTTCACCAAGGTCACAGAGTCAACTGGGGTAACAGTCACAGACGACGGGTTCCTGGCCAAGGAGGATGTGTGGCCATGGCTTCCAAGCCCCAGATAGAGTCAGACACTACTGAGGGCCGGCAGGGATCCTCCTTACCTCCCCAAACTGGCCCTCGCCAAGCTTCTCCTTGAAGCGGAGCCGTGACCGAGGGAAATCCACTCTGGGGGGCCCATCCCCAGCCGCCCCTGGGGGCAGCGCGGGCACAGCATAGGTGTTGCCCCCGGTGACGCCCTGCAGAGTGACAATGTCAGCCTCGGCATAATGGGGGACGCTGTTCTGGGGAGGCGGGGGTAGAAGCGGGGCGCCTGGCTTCTCAGGCTCCATGTAGTCCCCACTGCAGGCTGGAGGGGTGAGGGAAAGAAGACAGGAGAGGCGTCAGGAATAGCCCCTGAAAGCCGTGTCCTCCACACCCCGCCTCCCAGGGGGGCCCTGTCTCCCAGCTGGGTGAGACTGGGTCTACCCTCCATCATCTTCCTAGTATTCCACCCACCACCGTCAAACCAGAGGAGACACTGGCATGGGATAAGAGTTAGCCGTTCCAGAGTTTTCAGGGCATTGGAGATGGTTGAGCAAAAAGTATCATAAAGTCTTATTCTCTAGGAATCCCAGCACATCCCAAGAGACCTTGAGGTAAGTCTTGTGTGGAAGAGGAATTGCTCTTCCCACCATCTGAAGGAGGACAGTCACCCTCCACTTTCCAAACCTTTGTCCCACTCACTGCCAGCCTCTCCCTTTCACTTAGCTGTTCTCCCCCCCGCCCCCCCTTCAGCCTTGGCCCCTCCCTGCCATGGTTATCCAAACCCTCCCTGACCCAACACACCAAGCTCAAAGACAAGCAGAGACGGGCACACAGAGAGGGGGGAGGGGAACAGTTCTTCATGGCCCGCACAACAAGGGGTCTACAGACAGAGGAGAGGAGGCAGAGCTGTCCCCTCTGAGCTCTGGAGAAGGGTGACAATGAGAAGGCAACACCAAGGGGAGGGAGAGCAGACAGAGAGGGCAGGGGCATGAGCCTTCACCTCTGGGACTGCAGAGAGAGGACACATGGGGGGAGAAGGCAAGCACCCAGGGTGAGAGGCCCTCCTCGCAGCTCTAGAGAGAGGGGAGAACAAAGGAGGAGTTACAGGAGAACCTGGGCCACCACCGAAACCGCCTCTCTGGCTCTGGAGAGCTGAAGAGATGGGGTGGAAGAGGAGGAGAGGGCAGAACTGAGAACCAGCGAGCTTTCTACGCCTCAGCTCAAGGGGAAGGCCTTAAAAAGGAGCAAGCAGCAGCAGAGGAGAGCTAAGGGCACAAAAGCATCTTCTGTGGGAACTCAGGAGAGCAAAAGAGGCCACAGTGAGGAGAGGATGGAGTGCAAGGTGTGAGGACTTTTCCCTGCCCCAGTAGAGGTACGGGGAGCCTGGCAGAGCCCAGGGGCAGAGGGGCTTACCCTGGGTGTTGGTGGGTTTGGCCCAGGCGGGTGTGGGGGGGCCCGGGCCTCGAGGGGGACGGGCGTAAGTGGCCAGAAGGAGGCGGTAGGCCGGATTGGAGAGCAGCAACGCTGTCGGGAGAAGGAGGGGGGGAGACACGGGGAAGGGATGAGACTCAAGGCTAGACAGACAGGAAGACCAGGAATAGGGCAGGACCAGGGCTGACGGGAACGAATGCACTAAGAGAGACAGGATAAAACAAGGACCTGAAGAGTGCTGGGTAGCTGGATGGATAATGAATGGATGGATAGATTGATGTCTGGATAAATGAATGGATGATGGATGGATGATAAATTAATGGATGATTGGATGAATGGATATATGAATATATATGGATAGATGGATGGATAGGTGGGTGATGGATGAATGGTTGGATGGATGGATGGATGGATGGACGAATAGATGATGGATAGGATAAATGAATGGATAGATGGATAGACAGATGATGGATGGATAGATAAATGATAGATACATGATGAATGAATGAATGATGTGTGAATATAGATAGATGGATAAATGGAAGGATGGATGGAGGGATGGGTGGAAGGAAGGAAGGAACATAGTGAGTCTAGGAGAAAGGAGAGGGGCCAAGAAGACACAATGAGAGGGCCCAACAGAGAAGATAGGACAAAGAGACAGGATGAGACCCTGGGGATTATGGGTAATACATGGGACATTCTTGAGGGAGATTATATGGTAGGGACATGGAATGATATAGTGGGTGGTGACCAGGGGCACAGATATAAAGTGAGTTGAAACTGGGGAAGACAGGAAAAGAAGGGAATAGGAAAGGAACACAATAAGAAAACAGGCAGAGAAGTGAGGTAGAACTGGAACAAGGCAGGTCTTACCAGAGCCGTTGGGGACACTGGGAGCAGAGTGGGGTGGATTCCCACGAGGCCGGGGCTCCTGATAAGGGGGTGGTTCTCGAGGGCCTGGGCGGTTGTTGATGAGGATGGTGTCCCCAGGGACAGAGAGATGAACTGTCAGCTCCTCTTCTAATACCCGACGCTCAGCCTTGTCATGGGGAAGGTAAAATGTGAGGTGTTACTGCTTAACACGTACATCCCAGGTCCTTGTTAAATGCTATACTCATGTTCTCTCCTTCGGTCCTCACAACAGTCCTGCAGTTGTATCTACTATTCACTTCACAGGTAAAGAAACAGGATCAAGAGCATTTAAGTGAATTCCATAATATCCCACGATGGAATCCCACCCAAATCTGACTGGTCCATAATAATGCTCGTCACCACCGGGATTAGCACCCAAAAGCTACGGGTTTGGGGTGTGCCAGACTTCTCACTCCTCCAGCTCCAGTCTCCACCTGTTCCCACACAGCTTCTGTCCCAAGAGGCTGACCAGTGTGGACTGCATCCACAGATTGGGTCTGGGTTGGCCAGAGAGGAGCCCCAGCAGTAGTTTGGAGGGCTGGTGCAAAGTGATGGTGGAAAGTGGGGGTGGCAAGTGACATCAGGGTGATTATTCTCCCAGCCCCTCCCTGAGGGGTGGACTCAGGCTAGTTGCATTCCTGAACCCAAGTCTGCCGCCCCCTGGAGGCGCCCTCTCCATAGACTCGCTCCCGGATTCTGGTAAATGCCGCCTCCTCTCAAGTCCTGGTGGATGATGTCCCATGGTGCCTGATGGTGACTGCTCTGTGGTGTCTAGCCCTGGGGAACTGCACTACTCTTGATTTCCATGTACTCCACCCTCACTTTTATAAGTGGTCTCTTTACTAAGCCCTCCCCCAACTACTCTAGTTAGGTTGTGCCCCGGGTCCCCAGGGACCCCAACTCTGCAGACACGTGGCCCGCCCACCTTGCCCCACCCATTTCCCCTTACCTTGCCCCGCCCACTTTGCCCCGCCCACCTTGCCAAGGAGCCTGCGCCAGTGCAGCCGCCAGAGCATGAGGGCGATGATGAGCAGCAACAGCAGGATGATGGCCACCAGGCAGCCGATGAGGATGGCCGTCGGGCTCCCCTCGGCTTTGGCCACGGGCTGCTGGCCCCTGGGCTCCAGCTCTGGCGGAGGCAGGGGGGTCAGGACAGCAGGAGGCTTCTCACCCAAGCTAGAGGGTGCCCAGGGAGGAGCGGCGGCACAGGACCCACCCGGAGGAGGGAGGAGGCCCCAGGGCTGCTCACCCAAGCTGCTGAAGTTGGTGGGAGGTGGGCCAGGTGGCCACCAGGGGGCTGGTGGGAAGGTTCCCCCCAGCGCCGGGGAGGAGTCGTTCACCGCATCTGGGGAGAAGGAAGAGAAGACAGGGAGTCAGACAGGAGGAGAGACGCAGGGAGACGTACTGCAGGAGACCCAGGGAACTCAGTCACCCAGCCAGGAGTGGGAGCAGGGTTGATACTCAACACATGTCCCAGCCAATCAGAAGGGGGGTGTGAATAGGGTCCTAGGGGTCTGGAGGTGCCTGGCTGTGGTGCACGTTAACCTTTCAGTTGCTGGATTGTGGGGAGATGTAGGGCTGGGGGCGGGGTGGAGAGCAGGGCGGGGATCCTGGTAGCAGGAGGCTTGGAGAAGAGGCTATTTCCCGACCTGCGCACAGTATTTCAATATTTTAATAGGCAGCACTGCCATACTCGTTCAACATCAGTCCTGCGTGAGAGGCTCATAAAGAAAAGACAGAAACAGATGAGGGAGAAGGGGGAGGAAGGGGTTCAAATGGCTTGGGAAGTCTCATGGGTAATGGGTAGATACGGGGTCAGGGCCGGGTACCTTGGAGCACTGAAGGGTGGCAGAGGTTGGGCACTGAGCCCACATCAGGGACTTACCAGAGATGAAGGAGATCTCACTGAAGAGCAACCAAGGCCCAGCAAAGAGGAAGCGGCACTGCAGAAAGCGGGCCACACGGCTGCCCAGTGGCACTGACACAGCTCGGGCTCTGGGGTCCCCCAGGCTGCCCCCCAGGGCATGGCGCACCGGCTCGCCCTCCCAGGCCATGGCCGGGCCCCGCTTGAAGCGACACTCCACCCCACCAGGCAGGCGGGCTCCCAGGGTGTGCATGTTGTTACAGTGAACCTGGCGGGAGGGAAGGAGGGACACAGGGTCAAGGCCAGGAGAGCCCAGTGAGCTCCCCAGGGCCACTCTCCCTGGTCTCAGAGCCCTGCCTGGGAGCTGGCTACACTTACCTGCATGGCCTGGAAGGCCCTGAGTCGGTCGAACTCAAACTCCATCTCCACATAGCCGCTGGGGAAGCTGAGGTTGCTCCAACCCACGTAGTCATAGCCTGGCCAGACCCGCAGCTCCTGGCTCTTCCGAAAGTCATCCAGCCCCACCACACCATCTGCCAGCTGGCCCAGACCTCCATACTGCAGCCTAAAGAGGAGGGGCCCAGGAAGAGGATGTAGGAAGAGAAGGAAGTGTCGCCTGTCCAGGTGCTCTGCAACCCCGACCCGGGCAGTGGCCTGGCCAACCTCATGCGGCTCTCTTCCCACCCCCAAGACTATGATGGGTACTCTGAGTCACATGCTGCACAAAGCACACACCATTTACCCTATGGTGTATTTATTGTGACAATTTCCAACAGATGTGTTAGCAAAGGGGTACCTTCTTCTAATTCATACAAAGCATCACAGGAGCTAGTGGGTGCTTTTCAATCCTGTTTCTGTCCCTTGAGGCCCCATCTAATCCATCCCCCTCCCCATTCTTCCATCTCACAGACCAGAAATACCAACCCCCACCCCACCCACTTGGTCCTCCCTCCCATCCCAGGCTCTGCGTCCTGCAAAGCCTGCTGTTTTCACCCGCCAACTGTGTGTGTGGTGTGTCCATCGTAGGTGGAGTCGTTGAGGTGCACGGCCTCAGCTAAGTACATCGTCTGCCCCATGGGGGCTGTGTAAGACAGGAGTCCATCTGGGGCAGGGCGGGAGGAGGGGTGTAAGAGATCCCAGCCTCTGTCCCCCCCCCCCTGCAGCAGTCCCCTTTCTCGTACCACCCCCCACAGACACACTGGCATGGAGGACACAATGCTGGCCAGTCTCCTTCTCACTCAGTGACCGCTTCCCAACAGGAGAAAGAGGATCTTGGATGTCCCTCTCCCCAGGCCCATGCCCCTCTCCCTAGGACAGGAAACAAATTATCAGGGGCAAGAAGCCTGAACAACTCACCCTTCCAGAGACAGCCATAGAGCTCCACCCGCAGACAGACACTCATGACCCGGTCAGCCCGGGGGTAGAAGCGAACCAGTCGGGCCACCATGGGTGGCCCAAGGTCCTTCAGCACCACTCCCCCAGGGTCCTCATTCCCTAAGATCACCTGTGGGCCAGGAAACAGGGTAGATGGGTGGGAAAGGCTCCAGGTCAGATTTAACTTCATCACCAGCTGCTCCCGAGCCCAGCCCACAATAGCCACACAGAGACCATGAAGGGGTCGCCAAGCACACAGGCTGTGGGGCTGCCAGGCATTTGGGAATCGAGGAGCTGCAGCACAGACCTCTGACACCGCTCTCAGCTAATGGTCTGTTCTCCCACTCCAGTGCCAGCTCTCCCACTTGTGCCTGGCTCCATCCATTTGTCTCAAAGCCACTCATCCCACTGTGCCGGATTCCACCCAGTCCTCACAGCTCTGCACCCCAGCTTCAGGCTTCCCCCACCCCATCCACTCCACAGGCATTGGCCCAGAGCCCTCTGTGCCTCAAGGCACATTCTCATTGGTGAACACCAGCCTTTCCCCTATAAGACAGTTCCCCAGGAGAAGCAGCTGTGAAGAACAAGAGGCCAGATGTGGGCCAGAGCAGCAGGGGGAGGTCAGAAAATGCTCTCTGAGGAGGTGCCATGGGGGGTGGGGGTAGAGGGGGACACTGAATGGAGTGAGGAAGAATCTGTGGACATGGGGGCTTTCCAGGCACAGAGAACAGCAAGTGAAATTGTCCCGCCGCTGTGGGATGAGCCCTAGCTTGCCCCAGGAAGAGCAAGAAAACCAGCGTGGCCCCCAGTGGGGCAAGAATAGGAGGCAGGAGGAAGGGATGCAGCAAGGGGCAAGGCAGGCCCAGCTTCGGACTAAAGAAGGAGCTCAGCTTTCATTCTGGCAGAGTGGGGAGCCAGTGAGGGCTGTGAGTCAGATGTGTGGCACCTGTCTCGCATGTTCTAAGGTACACTGGATGCAGCCTCTAGGGTGAGACCAGACTTCAGGCAGGAAAGGGCAGAAGCAGGGGGAACAGTGTGGAGACTACAGACGGCCTTCATCTAAGCGGGGAGGGTGGCGGGGATGGTGGGAAGTGGTTGGATTCAGGACACATCGTGGAGGTTAACAGACTGGACTTGCTGAGGCACTGGAAGTAGGAGGTGAGAGAACAAGAGGAATCAGAGCTATCATCTTAGCTCACGGCCTGAACAACTGGGCAAATGGTGGTCCCATTTCCTGAGCTGGAGAACACTGGGGGTGGAACCGGCTTGGGATGGGAATGGGACTCAAGTTCAGCTGGGGAAGTTGATGGCAAGTTCAAGACACTCATAGACACCTAGATGGAAAGGTCCAGCAGCTGGTCAGGTGTGCGTCACATGGAGCTCAAGGGCAGGAGAGGGTATGAACTGGAGAACTGTCAGTGGATAGGTGGCATTTAATGTGCAGCTAGAGGAGAGGACAGCTACCCTTCCCAGGTGGTATCCCTCTCAGCCTCACCTCCTGACCCCAGCGGTCCCTCCAGTCCATCCAGCGGTGGCCGTCCCGGGAGTACCGCAGCCGGTAACTGGGAGAGAACTCCTTGCCCAGGCCCCCAGCGTGCCGTCCCTGGGTGCCCACCAGAGCTACCAGGTGCAGCCGCCGCAGGTCCACCTGCAGGTACTCCTCCTCCTTGGGAAAGACCGGCCCTGCAGGGCACCATGCCCCATCCCCGTCGCTGCTCTCCAGCCTAGGAGGAGGCAGGAGGTCACAGGGAACATCTGGCCCTGGGTCTGCCTCTGGCTCTAGTATTTGAAGCCCACCCCCCCAGGACTGTGGCGGTTTCCTTGGCATTGGCCCTCGCAGAAGCCACCTGGCTTGAGCAGAGGGGTTGGAACAGAGGCCCCAGGAGTTCCCTCCAGGGCAGCCCCGCTATGCCAGATACCTGCTGTGGCGAGCAGCAGTGGAGTCTGACCAAGAGCTGGAGGCAGAGATGTCCCCATCCGGGATGGTCCGGTCCTGCATGCCCAGGGCATAGCGGCACTTGGCTGGGTGAATACAGGCACATAGAGGGTCAAGGCGCCTGACTCTCTGACTCCCAAGCCCCAGCCCTCAGGGACCCAGGAGCCAGTCTCCTCACCAGGGTCAAAATGTCCCTTCATATCAGCATCTCCAGTTGCCACCAGGAACAGCAGCAGTAGCAGAGATGAGAGGGCCCCTAGCCCCATAGTTCCTGATCCCTCGGGCCTAAGGAGGTGGGGGCAGCATCTCTGTAAGGGACAAAATGGGTAAGGGGGTAAGTTAAAGTGCAATCAGGGAGATCAGGTCACAGCCAGCAATAGTAGACAGAGAGACAGAATGGGCAACTTTGGGGATAACAGCAGTAAAATGACAATGGGAGTGGTTTGACAGCCTCAGCTATATTTTTAGAATGCTTCCCATGTGCCAGACACTGGGCTAAATGCTGGTCCCCTGCCCACCTAGCTGCCCAAAATTCAAAGACAAGTGGGGGACCCCAACTCCCTCCAACCTCACGGTCCCCTGTAGCCCTGCTAGGCCCAGTGTGGTCCCTCTACCAGCCACGTAGGCAGCACCTGGGAGCTTGGGAGAAATTTAGGGTCTCAGGCCCACCAGAGACCTGCTTAGTCAGAATCTGTATTTTAACACAATCCCCCAGTGATCTGTGCCCATGAATGTTTGAGAACCCCTGCTCTTCCTCACTGGGGACGAAGCAGCTTTCCCCCCTGCTTAAAACCTTTCCAACTGAAACCTCCTTGTGAACTGGGGTACTACCCTTCCCAGCCCAGTGCAGGAAAAGCTATTCTGACCTGTCCTCTCCTCCAGACCCTGGAATCCTGAGGGACTCCTAGCTCCACCCCTCATACCCCAGCTCTCCCTGCCCTGCCTTCCCTTCCTAAGACCAGACCACCTGTCCCCCCAGTTCCCACTTTCTGAAGGGGGCTGCCTCTGAAGGAAGAGCCCAGGGTGGAGGAAAAGGCTGAGTTGCCTTGGAGATGAGGGCGGGTCTAAAGACAGGGAAGCCAGGTCACCCCAGGAGGTAGGAGTGGGGGATACTCCCCCATCCCTTTGTCCTCCTCCAGCTGCTCCCACAATGCTCTAGGGCAGGAATGTAAGAGGCAGCTGAGACCCCACAGCTCTGAAGCAGCAGCTGAGGGGGCTGACTGAGTTGCGGGGGGCATCCTGCTATCAAAGGAGAGCTAGAACCAGAGGCAACATGCCTGGTCCCTTGGGGGTCCAGGAGCCAGGAGCAGGGGCCTGGAATTCCTGGGTGCCACTCTCCACCCCCACCACTGTGGGGAACAGCGGGCCCTTGTTCCCCTGAGTAACCTTCATGCCTATCCCGGATGAGTCATCAGAGCCAGACGGAGCAAGAGGAGCCCGGGCACAGATACAAAGACAGGCAGAGGATAGGAGGCAGGGGGAGGCAGGGCGAGAAACACAAAGCAAGAGGTAAATAGAGCAGCACAGAGCCCAGCAGAGAACCGCACAGCTGCCTGGGGCAATCCTCTGACACCCCCAATCCAGAAGACCTACCCCAACCCCACCCCACCCTGCCCCATTATAACCAATTACACACCAGGGGCCAGACACTGAGGCAGGTCCTTCACCTCCTCTCCCAACCCCCACCCCTACCCCACCACGGACAACACCCACACAGCTCTGTATATACACAAACACACGCACACACATGGTCAGACACGCGGACTTACAGAGCCTGCTGTGAACACAGGCTAGCTGTAGCACACACACCTCTGTGTCTCACAGACAACCTGTCCTAGGCTTTCAGTAACAGACATATGTGACATCCACGTGAACCCATTACACATGTAGACTCCCACCCAGCCAGGGCAAACACAGACGCTCATACACACATCGGCTCCATCCACACCTTGGTCTTCTTTAAAGTCCAAGCCCATCACTTAGTGAAGAACCATCTTCAGACACCTGTGAACATGAAATGACAGACACCACATGCTCCTGCGATCAGAGGACTGTGGAAAACACACACACTCTGGCCCTAGAGGGCAGGATCCCCATAGGACTGGGGCCCATCACCTAACACACACAGTGACTAAGCCGGAGAGAAGTCAGGGAGTGGGAAGTTGGACGCTGGAGTAGCAGTAAGGATGAGCCACGCATCCCCCATTCTGCTTTCACCTGTCTCCACTCTACCACTCAAGTCTGGACACACCTACATGCCCTCAGCAACAGTGAGTCTGAGCACCAGACTCTGGCTGGGGTGGAGGTGCTGAAAAGGAATGTCCAGCCAGCAGGGGACCTGTGGGGTGAAGGCTGGGGAGAAGGCGTGGGGGTGGGGGCACTGAGGAAGGTGCTCCTCATCTCTCGGCAGAACCAGGTGGCCATCCAGTGTGGCTGAGCGGCTGGCTGCCACTGGCAGGTCAGGCTGCCAGTCCCTCTCTGCTGGGCATTGGTCAGGTTGCCCAACGGGGAGCTGGTTGGGTGGAGGCCGCAGGGACTGGCCAGGTGGGAGGGCGGGCCCATTTCTCCGAGGGAGGAGGAGATGATTCAGTGGGGCCACTGTCTTCCATACTGAGTAAGGGAGCACCTGTCCCCATACTGAGTAAGGGAGGTCCTTCCTCAAAGCTGGAACACACTTTCCCGAGGTCAGGAGGTTCCTGCATTTGCAGACAGTAAGCCAGAGTGCCGGGGAGGCGAGCAGGGACGGGCTTGAGGAGCTGGACAACCGAGTGCAGCCGGGAACGTCCCGCCTCTCGCGTCGGGCCCCCACCCTCCGGCCGCCGCGCTCGCCCCTCCGCCCCGCAGGGTCCTCCGCCGTTCTCCCTACCTCTCATCGTTCTTCCCACGACCCAGGCGTCCGGCCCCGGAGTGCGGCCGCGATGCCGGCGTCCCGGCGAGGGGAGGGGAGACGGCGGGAGCCAGGAACGGGAGTGGAGGCGCCGGCGGGGCTCGGGTGTCGGCGGCGGCTCCCAGAGCAGCTGTCGGGGGCCTGTTCCGGGGAGAGGAGCCAGGGCTGGGCGGCTCTGGCCCAGGCGCCGCCTCCCTCGCCTGGCCCCCCTTCTTCTTCCCTGCCGGCTCCCCCTGCTCGGCGCGCTCCCGCCGCGTCCCTCCCTGTCCCTCCCGGAGCGGTAGCCCCACCGCCCCGCCGCTCCCACGCCCGGCGCCGCCCACCAGCCCAGCGCTCCGCTCGGCCCCGCCGCGCCCCGCCCACCCACATCCCCAGGCCCAGCCTCCCTGGTAACCACCCTGCGGTCCCCTCCCGCGGTGCGGTGTCCACAGCTCCCTTCACCCACCCCTCCAGGTTTCCCACAAGAGAGACCCGCCGAGCTGAGGCCTCGGTGGCCGGCTGCAGCCCGGCTTGGGGCCTCCCACACACCCAGGCCCCGTGAGGGGATGACCCCCCTCCCTACTCCCCCTTTTCTGGGCTCAGTTCCTAGAGAGGGAGGTGAAGGGGAGCAGCCCCAGGGCACCGGGAAGGAGCAGGTTCCCACAGGCTTGGGGCCCAGCCCAGCAGCAGGAGTGTGGATGGGGGAAGGGAGCAGGGTTCACCTGTCCAACAAGCCCCCCAGCCCTCCAGACCCACTTTTCATACCAGTCTTTGCTTCTCTCCGGCACCCTCTGGGCCTCTGGTACTCTACACCCCAACCTCCATTGCTCCAGAGCCTGACTGGCCTGCACCTCTCTGCTAGCCCCTTCCTCTCTCTACTTCCGCCTTCCAGTTACTCCCCTCAACTCTACTGGAGTCCAGGCTCCCAGGCCCTGGTGCCCTGGGCTCCCTGCTCAAGGCCCAGTAGTCCTCCTCAGGGCAGGTCTCCCTCAGGCCCAGCCAGCTCTGGACCTGGTGGGGTTGAAGGGTCTGATCAATGGCAAGAATAGACCTCGACAAAATGAGTGGTGGGGAGGAGGGGGGCGGCGCAAAGAGAAAAGCAGACACAAGGAGACTGGGTAAACAAATCCAACAGACAGCGAGCTGCTGCGTGGGGTGGGTCGGACAGAGAGCTGTGCTGGGAGGTGCTCAGTGCGCTGGGCACTCCCGGGGCCCACCTCTCCAAACCCCACCTGCAGACCCCTAATGTCACCAGCACAGTAAGCTCTCTCCATTGCATAGCTCCACCCCATTGCACCTCACAGCAGATATAAACTCACCTCACGTGCAGTTCCAGACACCAGTCCCAAGAAAGAAACACAAAGTCCCACCCAGACAAAAGATCACCAGGAAGAGACTGGCCCCTGGGAGAGCCAAGGCACAGATGGGCGCGAGCTCCAACCCAGGAGACAACACACAAATCTAAGGGTTCCCCACCTGCTAAGGGACTCACTAACAGACAGCCCAGGATCACTCAGAGAATTGCCTCTTCCCATCGTCCCCCTCTGACCAAACCCCAGGGTTCCCCCAGAGCACCTACCCTCAGGACACGGTATGGTCGCAGGGGAATCTGGGCCGGGAGAGGCTGGGCGGTGGGTGGAGTCATGCTGGGGGTGGGGCCAGGGTGTCCCTAGTAACCTCACCTGGGCAGCTCTTACACTCCGGTGGGACATTCCACACCCCAGGCCCACGCTGACCCGGGCCAGGTGGCATGGCTGTGCCAGACAGAGGGACCCATTACGAATAGTAGAGTTAACCATAAAATCTTGAAACCCTTGCCCCCTATGGCGCCCCCAGGAGAAATTCCTAATCGGTGATGCCCACCTTAACCCGCCCAGGGCTAGAGGAGTGGCAGGGATGCAGGGCTGGGGCCCTGCGGAGTCAAGTGACAGTGGAAAGGGGGCTGGAGCCGACCGGAATGCGGGGCTCGGAGCCGAGATTCCCAGGGGCCAGTGAGGGAAACCCCAGCCATCCCAGGGCCCCAGAGCAGCACCAAGACCAAATGTCCACCCACCTATCCAGAGCCCACACCACATCTCCTGTGTCACTCCCAACTCCAGAGGCCCTGTGTCCTCCTGAGCCCCCAAAGGACCCTCCCCTCCCCCATCCATGCCCTTCCATGCAGGCTTCCCTCAGAGAGGAGGGGAAAACACTGAAAAAAAAATGTGAGGAGAGGCATGTAGGAGAGAATAGCTTTGGGCCTACAGACCACCTGGCCAGGGCAAGGATGCCCAGCAGGACCAGTGAGAGGGAGGATGAACCGTATTGAGCCCCCCATGAGCTGCAGTCCCCTTCCCTGGAGGTACAGCTGCCTCTGGAACAAGCGAGCTGGGTCAGCAGCTGGGGAATGTGAGAACTGGCTGGTGGTGGGCAGGGTGAGGGGGTAGACAAAGCCCTGGGCATGAGTCAGGCCTGGGTACAAATGGGAAACTGAGGCCCACGAGTGGAAGGAGGAGAAAGATGCCACTGAGCTCAGCTGTGGGTGGCCTGGGGCATGGAGAAAGCTGGGACAGTGGTGATAGGACTCAGACAGGCAGGAGATACAGTGAGCCCAAGGATGAGCGGAGCTCAGAGAGGAGGGAAAGGAGGTGAAGCGCACGCCGCCCAGCAGAAGGTGGAAGCCGGAGGTCTGGGGAGGAAAATGCTGGACTGAGCACGAGGGAACTGAGTGGAGGCAGGGGAAAGGGTGGGGACACTTGGAGAGGAGGGCAGGAAAGTGAAGATCCCTGAGCAGTGAACAGACAGACCAAGGGTGTAAGAAACAAGGACAGAGAACAGAAGAAAGGTTTGCAGTGAAACTGAAAGATGGGGGAAGAGGAGGAAGAGGGTTAAAACACAGGGACATGGGGAGATGAGAAGAGTAAGAGGCTAAAAAAGGACGGGGCAACTGTGAGACAGACCACGGGGGACAGAGGTAAAAGAGGAATGAAACCTATTTCATTTCTGGGCATCAGGACACAGAGGCTGCAGACCTACCCCTGGGGACACCCTAGACCCTCAGCCCACAGTGTGAAACTCTATGCTCCATCCTTCCCCTCCTCCCTGCCAGGCCTGCCAAGCTCCCCTCCTCCCACCACACCTAGAGCGTGGACTGCCTGGTCCCTCCCTCGAGGGGAGGGCCCAGCTAAGTCCCCACTCCTGCCCTCACAGTTCAGCTCTGGTTTCCTTCTTCTCACCTCCAGCTCAATTCTGGGTCCCAGCCCCCCAGTCTCAGGCCTTTGGGGTTCCAAGTCTGAAACTGCCAATGCCGCCTGGCTTTGTCCGCCCTTGGGGGCCGGGAGCAGCTGCCCGGGCCAGCTGCCCCAGCTTCAATGTGACCATGGCAACCCAGCCCGGCTCCCCTCGCCGAGCCTCCCGGCCCCCGCAGAGAGGGAGGGAGCAGTCTGGCCGGGGAGAAAGGGAGGGGAAGCCGAGGACTGGGAAACTGAACCAAGGGAGACTGCAGACAAAGAGCCCCCGAACAAAGGGAGATAAAGAAAGGCAGCTAGGGGGCAAGCTGTGCTGGCTTTGGCTGAAGGCTAGGAGGCAGTGGGTGTTTGGTCCGGCCGAGGGGGAGGGTCCAAGCAAAAGGGACAGACAGCCGTGAGGTGCGAGAAGAGAGACTAGAATTGGCGGGTGGTCCTTTAGGGACGTCCTGGATCCCTAACAATTCACTTCCATCTCTCAGGATTTTGTACTGTGGGGAGAACCAAAATACCAGTTTCTTAGTTGGTTGCCCCCAATTGTACTAGTGGCCACAGGAAGTACCGGAGACCAGAAATCACCTTCAGTTTTCAAGAACAGCCCCAATTTTAAACATACTACTCTGACCTGTCCCCTCTGAAGTATAAATGTCCTTGTCAGACAATGTACTCCATTTCTTGGTTTGGAAAAGAGATCTCCCAAAGCCAAAGATGACTGATTGGGCGTGGAGGGGCGGGGCAGGGAGGGAGCAGTGCGGATGCCTGTCACAGCACCCGAGGGGAGAGGATGCGGACGGCCAACTGCGGATGGGAGGGGACAGCAGCAGGGAGGCCTGAGCGCGGTTACGTGGACGTGCGGTGGACTGGAGCACAGGGTCTGTCCGGGTGAGTAAACCCAGAAAGGTGAGGTGAGGGGATCTTATTAGTAGTTCGGCTTATTCTGAAGGTGAGCAGGAAGGGCCTTGGGGTTTGCGCTGGGAAATGGTGTGACTAGATTTGTGTTATTTTCAAAGTGGTTTCTGGTGGCAGTGTTGGGTGCACAAAGCAGAGCAGCAGCTGAGGGGGGAGGAGTTAATCCATCTTAATCCCGTCCACATCTGCCCGGTGTGTTCCCCCAGCCCCTCAGCCAGGAATGCCGTGAGGAAACGGGAAGCTCCTACAGGAAAGCTGTGCACATGCTAGGTGTTTTCCTGGTATTTTCACCTATCATTCGGTCGTCTCTCTAGGTCCTCTAAGATGGGTGGGGGAGGGCTCTTCATAAAAAGATCAATGCAAGTTGCTGCTTCCCACCCAGGACTTCTCCTAGACCCTCCTCCTTACTCTTCCCTAGAAGGGGGAGACAGAACGGCCTCCTGAGTCCTGCCCTTCCTCGCAAACCCCACCTTTCATCAGTCTTTTGTGGGCCTCATGGTGCCTGCAATGACCAGGAAAGACACTGGGGGGCGCTTGCTGCACATGTGACCGGCACTACTGCAGAAGGAAATGAGAGCCTGGAGGGAAAGAGATTCTGTGGTGGAAGGGTGGGGAAGAGCTGCTGGGGGGCAGATGGAAGGGGAGAAATAAGAAAGGCTTAGTGGAAGCTTAGGGTAGCTACAGGGCTCATTAGGGTGAAATATCCTGATAGTCACATATCAGAAATGTTGTAATTTACAGACAGAATCTTAGAATCTTGACTTTCTCTTTCCTGTTGTCCTTTGCCAAATGCCTGTGGCATTCTCAACTGCCCTTGGCCTCTTCCTGATGATGGCAACTGATTACTGGATTGCTAGATGCCAGGCTGTGCCCTTAGCACTTTCCCTAATCGCCTCATTTGACCCTCACCGAAGCTCTGTGAAGTGGCATTTTAAAATAAGCCCACTTTTACAAGGGCATAAACTGAGGATTAGAGAAGTCAAGTAGTGAGCCCACAGACACACAGCAACTGGCGATCTAGAATTCAAACCTGAGTCCTTTTGATTCCAAAGGCAAAGCTAGATTGGAGGGTCTTAGCCGTCATTATTTCCCCAAATCTACGGGTCTATGATAAATTCTATCCCTTCCTGTTAGTCCTTGAAGATCCTCTAACTTCCATCATCTCCCAAGAGTAGTGGTGGCCCAAATCATTCTTGTTTGTTTAGGAAGAATGTACAGTGAGCCAACAATGGCAAAAGATTGGATTGGCTCCAGGTCACACTGGAGGTCAAGGCCAGTGCTAGGATAGTGTTTCTCAAACGGATCTCAGGTCCCTGGGCTCCTTAGGACCCATGAGTGCCCTGTAAAAATTATTAAATTCCATGTTTTCATTTCATTGGTAGTTTTTCAAAAGCATCATAAGCTTGCTCTGGATCACATGTAACTGACCTCGGCCTTGCACGCGTGTGCCTGCACTCAGTCGTCTTACCTCCGAATAGTCAAGTTAGCACTTTTTAATTGTCTGGGTTGCATTTGTACCAAGCGTCCAGTGGACATGTACTGACAAAGATTTCTTAGTAATTTGAATAAACAAGTAGGGGGAAAATTGAGTCATCACCTGGCACACAGTGGAATATTGTGTTAAATTCAAAAGAACTTGCATTAGGCCATAGGTGTGCATGTTGCCAGCAGCAACTGCGTTTCAGAAAAACAACTGTTCATCACGTCAAATGACTATTGGTTTAAACTGCCTTTCTATTTTTGTGTGTATTTATTGCTACTCTGTTTTGGTTTTATAACTGCTTAAGTTTATAACTGCTTAAGTTAGCTGTGTGTGCACATGGTTTGCACATATTTAAGTAATAAAATAATTTAAGTCAAGTCCATGAGAATTGTATTTCTTCTAAAACGTTTCCTACATTACTCAAGTTCCAGCCCTCACAGCAGGGCTAAACTAAACCTGGGCCTTCGGGAGTCTCCCAAGGAAATCTGTGGTGATGGAAACCTGTTAAAGGCCAGTAACCTCCCCACCCTCAAGAACCAGTGCAAGGAAGTTAGAAGTGGGGCTCTGGGTTACTGAGATGGCGGAGGGGGTCACAAAGTCAGGAGGTCCTAGGACAGGCACCTGGGGAAAAGGCCAAGGAGAATTTACATGACAGAACCAAGAATTGAGGTGAGAATGTATAGAATTTTCCCCAAAGAAGCATACACAATTTTTTTAAGGAAATTGCAGTGTCTATGAAAATGTTATTAAGTTGGTGCAAAAGTTATTGCTGTTTTTGCTATTGTTTTTAACCTTTTAAACCGCAATTACTTTTGCACCAACCTAATAATTATGCATAATAATTTTACCCAGCAGTTCTACCTCTAGATATTTATCTTACTGATGGATATATTTTACAGGTTGCAAAATTTGTACAGGGTTTCCATTACCTTGTTTGAAATGAAAGAAAGAAAGAAAAGGAAAGAAAGACAGTTAAATGTTCATTAATAGGGGTGAATAGCCACAAAAAAATGTGGTTGTTTTCATTTATGTTTCTCCAATAGCATACCCTGAGACAAGGATTTGAGAAAAATAGTTTATTTGGGGGAGCCCAGGAAGCACAAGTGAAGGGTTGGGAGGAGTGAGACGGGGAAGGAAAAAGAGCCAATACAGTGTATATTGATAAGTGTTGGGACAAAGGAGCTCTGTAGAATGCTCCTCAGACTTGTCCCCCCAAGGAATGGAGAAGTTTCACCCCCTGTCATAGTCAGTTTGGGATGCAATAGCAAAATACCACAAACTGGTGGCTTACACAGCAAACGTTTCTTTCTCACAGTTCTAGAGACTGGGAAGTTCAAGATCAAGGTGCCAGCAGACTTGGTGTCTGATAAGAACAATCTTCCCCGGGCCGGCCCGGCCCGGTGGCTCAGGCTGTTAGAGCTCCATGCTCCTAACTCCGAAGGCTGCCGGTTCGATTCCCACATGGGCCAGTGGGCTCTCAACCACAAGGTTGCCAGTTCAATTCCTTGACTCCTGCAAGGGATGGTGGGCAGTGCCCCCTACAACTAAGATTGAACACAGCACCTTGAGCTGAGCTGCCTCACGAAAGGCTCAGTTGAGTTGGTTGGAGCGTGTCCTCTCAACCACAAGGTTGCGGGTTCGACTCCCGCAAGTGATGGTGGGCTGTGCCCCCTGCTACTAGCAACGGCAACTGGCCCTGGAGCTGAGCTGCGCCCTCCACAACTAAGACTAAAACAGGACAACAACTTGACTTGGAAAAAAAAGAAGTCCTGGAAGTACACACTGTTCCCCAATAAAGTCCCCAATAAAATCTGAAAAAAAAGAACAATCTTCCTGCTTCACAGGTGGCTGCCTTCTTGCTGTATCCTCATATTGGGGAGAGAGAGCTTGAGAGCTCTTGTCTCTTCCTTTTCTTCTTTTTCTTTTTTCTTTCTTTCTTTCTTTTTTTATTTATATATTTTTAAAATATTTTTTGTATTTTTCAATTTCAGTTGACATACAATATTACATTAATTTCAGATGTCAACAAAGTGAGTAGACGTTTATATAACTTATGAGGTGATCACCCTGATAAATCTAGTGCCTACAGGACTCTATACACAGTTATTACAATATTATCGAATATATTTCATATGCTGTACTTTACATCTCCATGACTATTTTATAAATACTAATTTGTACTTCTTAATTCCTTCCCCTTTTTCACCCATCCTCCCAACTCCCCGTCCATCTGGCAACCATCAGTTTGTTCTCTGTATCCATGAGTTTGTTTCTGCTTTGGTTGTTAGTTTATTTTGTTCTTCAGATTCCACATATAAGGGAAATCATGTGGCAGTTATCTTTCTCTGTCTGACTTACTCCACTCAGCACAATACCCTCAATCCAGGTTCATCTATGTTGTTGCAGATGGCAAGATTTCTTTCTTCTTTTTTTTTTTTTTTAATTTTTTTAACAGGGCTTTGTTGAGGAGCAGTGTATATTTCTAGGATTTTTTCCAAGTCAAGGTGTTGTCCTTTCAATCATAGTTGTGGAGGGCGCAGTTCAGCTACAGTTCCAGTTGCCGTTTCTAGTTGCAGGGGGCACAGCCCACCATCCCTTGTGGGAGTTGAACTGGCAACCTTGTGGTTGAGAGGACGCGCTCCAACCAACTGAGCCATCTGGAGCTCAGCCGCAGCTCAGCTCAAGGTGCCGTGTTCAATCTTAGTTGCAGGGGGCAGAGCCCACCATCCCCCGTGGGATTCGAGGAGTCGAACCGGCAACCTTGTGGTGGAGAGACCACTGGCCCATGTGGGAATCGAACTGGCAGCCTTCGGCATTAGGAGCACAGAGCTCCAACTGCCTGAGCCACTAGGCTAGCCCTTTTTTTTTAATAAGAGAAGTCCTTTCACTTCCTGAAAGAAAGAAATGTTGTGTTTCCTTTTAATTTTACTGGGAAATATTAGGGAACAGTGTGTTTCTGCAGGGCCCATCAGCTCCAAGTCACTGTCCTTCAATCTAGTTGTGGAAGGCGCAGCTCAGCTTCAAGTACAGTCGCCGTTTTTAATCTTAATTGCAGGGGGCGCAGCCCACCATCCATGGGGGAATTGAACCAGCAACCTTGTTGTTGAGAGCTTGTGCTCTAACCAACTGAACCATCCAGCTGCTCCTCTGAAAGCTCAGTTGCAGCTCATTGTCTTCAATCTAGTTGTGGAGGGTGCAGCTCATTGGCCCATGTGGGAATTGAACCAGCAACTCTGTTGTTCAGAGCTCGCTCTCTAACCAACTGAGCCATCCGGCCACCCCAAGATTTCATTCTTTTTTATGGCTGAGTAATATTCCATTATATATATCCACCACCTCTTCTTTATCCATTCATCCAATGATGGACACCCAGGCTGCCTCCACATC
This sequence comes from Rhinolophus sinicus, assembly GCF_057876585.1. Lineage (NCBI taxonomy): Eukaryota > Metazoa > Chordata > Mammalia > Chiroptera > Rhinolophidae > Rhinolophus > Rhinolophus sinicus. Next base: position 108,420,330 of record NC_142502.1, read on the forward strand.
TTGGCTGCTGTAAATAGTGCTGCAATGAGCATATGGATGCACCTGTCCCCTTGAAGTAGCATTTTCGGTTTCTTCAGATAAATACCCAGAAGTGGGATTACTGGGTCCTTCTTTGTCTCTTGTTATAGCCTTTGTTTTAAAGTCTATTTTGTCTGGTATAAATATTGCTACCCCAGCTTTTTATTTTTCATTTCCAATTTCATGAAATATCTTTTTCCATCCCTTTACTTTCCATCTGTGTGTGTCTTTCAATCTGAAGTGAGCCTCTTATAGACAGCATATGTAAGGGTCTTGTTTTCTTATGGGCCTTCTTTTCTTATTCATTCAGCCACGCTATGTCTTTTGATTGGAGCATTTAATCCATTTACATTTAAAGTAATTGTTGACAGAGATGTAGTTATTACCATTATATTATTCATATTTTTTTATCTTTTTTCCTTGTTCTTAAAGTAGTCCCTTTAACATTTCTTATAATATTGGCTAGGTGGTGATGAACTCCTTCAGCTTTTCTTATCTGTGAAGCTCTTTATCTGTCCTTCAATTCTAAATGATAGCTTTGCTGGGTAGAGTCATCTTGGTTGTAGGTCCTTACTTTTCATCACTTTGAATATTTCATGCCAATCCCTTCTTGCCTGCAAAGTTTCCGTCAAGATATCAGCTGACAATCTTATGGGAGCTCCCTTGTAGGTAACTAACTGTTTTTCTCTTTCTGCTTTTAAGATTCTCTCTTTAACCTTTAACTTTAATTATGATGTATCTTGGTGTGGGCCTCTTTGGATTCATCTTGTTTGGGACTCTCTGTACTTCCTGGGTTTGTTTGTCTCTTTCCTACACCAAAGTGAGGAAGCTTTCTGTCATTATATCTTCAAATAGGTTTTCAATTCCTTGCTCTTTCTCTTTTCCTTCTGGCACCCCTGTGATGCTATTGTTGGTACGTTTGATGTTGTCCAGAGGCCCCTTAAACTATCCTCAATTTTTCAGATTTTTTTTTTCTTTTTGCTGTTCTGATTCAGTGTTTTTTGCTACCTTGTCTTCTAACTCACTGATTCAATTCTCTGCTTCACCTAATCTACTGTTGATTCCCTCTAATGTGTTCTTTATTTCAGTTGTATTCTTTATTACTGAATGGTTCTTTTATATGTTTTCTGTCTCCATTTTTATTTTTCCTATGTTTTTATCGAAGTTCTCACTGACATCTCACTTAGCATCCTTATAATCAGTGTTCTGAACTGAACAGTGTTCTGAATTATAAGTCCATTTTGGCTGCCTCTCTGTGTTTATTTCTATGTATCAGGTAGGGCTGCTATATCTCCCAGTCTTAATAGAGTGGCCTTCTGAAGTAGGTGTCCTGTGAGGTCCAGTAGCACGTTCTCCACGGTCACCTTAGCTGAGTGCTCCAAGAGTGTCCCTTGTTTGGGTTGTGTGTGTTCTTCTGTTGTAGTTGAAACTTGGTTGCTGTTTGCACATCAATGAGAGGGATTGACCCTCAGGCTGGTTGGTTGTGAGGACTGACCGTGACTATAGTGCAAGAGCTGTTGTGCAGAGGTTCACACTATGAAGCAGGATTCAACTCAACATGACTCTGGTGCCTGCCAAGTCTGCCATTTTTGTGTGTTGTACACAGAGGCACCTGGGTGGTGCTCCAGATCAGTCTGAAGTCAGCCACTGGGTGTGCTGGCCCCAGAACCACCTGGCATGAGCCACAAAGCAATCCACACATGGCTGCCACCCACACTTGGCTTGGAGGTGCCTAGGAGAGGCTAAGCTGTGAACTAAGGCTGGCTACAACTAGTGCTAAGCCAGAGGTACAGGACACACTGAGGCCAGATGCTGCTTGTTTAGGGTTTGCAAACCTTTGAGAAATTTTAGGAAAGTCCACAGCATGAGCCAAGACAGGCCATTTATATGGAAAAGCCACTGGAAATGACTTAAGTGGGCCTGCACGTTAGGTGGGACAGGGTCTCAGGGATTCACCCCACCAGGTTGAAGAAGACTCAGATATGATGACTGCCTGCATCTGCACACTGGGTAGGGGAGGGCTCAACAAAGAAACTATGGCTTCTGCCAGCATTTCTGTCTGGGAGAAAGCGGCCCCAATAGCCCTTACCTTGAAGCAAGACAATTCGGTTCCTCCCTGTATGTCCCTGGCACCTTTCAAGCTGCTGCTTTAGCACTGGAACTCAGAGAAAATGAGTCCATCAGCAAGTAAGTCCTTGCACAAGCCCTTTAATAAGAATATCTGGGATTCCAGCTGCCCTCTGTCTCAGCCACACTCTCCACTGGTTTTTTTCAGCCAGAGGTTTTGGGACTTCTCTTCCCAGCACTGGGACCCCTCGCTCCTCAGAGATGATTTCCACAGCTGAGCTATCTCTCCTGATTTTTAACTGTCATACGTGGGTGTAGAATCTGCTCATTCCATGTCTCTGCCTCTCCCACCAGTCTTGAAGTGATTTCTTCTGTATGTCTCTAGTTGTAGGACTTCTGTTAAGTTAGATTTCAGGAGATTCTCAGTGATGGTTGTTCTGTAGTGTAGTTGTAATTTTAATGTGGTCATGAGAGGATGAAAGCACAGCATTTACCTACACCACCATCTTGTCTGGAAATCTCTTCCCCTTCTTCTAAAAGCACTAATCCCATCATGGGGCCCCCATCCATATAATCTCATCAAAATCTAATTAACTCCCAAAGGCCCCACCTCCATATCCCATCACATTTGGGATTAGGGTTTCAACATATGAATTTTGGGGGAAAGGATACAAACATTCATTTCTCCCACAAAGTCTTGTCTCTCATTGGTGGGAGGGGTTGCCCTTGCATATATTAATTCTATGGCACTTCTAGGCTGCCTTCAATGACTGAGCAAGCTCTCATGGCACTAGAGAAAGCCAACAAGCAGAGACACAGAAAGACTGGGGAACCTGAGTAGTGTATATGTGTCCATAAATACGTATGTGTGTGGAGCTATGTGAATGCTATAGAACAACATTTGGAGGAAATCATAGACGCCTAGGGATGGGGAAGGAAATGAAGTTTTACTTTATACTTTGTACTTTTCTGTATATTTTAATTTTTTATAATGAGCTTAATGAATTTTATATTTAAAAAATAATCATTTGAACTTAGCAAGAGAAAAAAACTGAGACAATAATGGCCCTATCCCAGCCAAACACCATGGAAAAAAATGTGGCTCCCTCCCTACTCCAATCAGCAAGGGCTGACTGAGGAACCTAGACTTCCTCTGGTACCTGGCTATAACAAAACACCCCTGGAAGGCCTCCTCTCCCTTCCTGAGGTGGGATCAAAGATGACTAAATGAGGATTCCAGACTTTCATCCCTGCTCAATAGCAAAGAGCCCCTCTAACAGGGCTCTTTTTTTAGAACTGAAAAATTCCATAATGAAAATTAAAAGTTCACTGAATGGGCTCAATAGCAAAACGGAGAGAACCTATGACTATAACAAAAGACCTAACATTTGTGTCATTGGGGTCTCAGAAGGAGAGTAACCTGAAAAAGAATTTGAAAAAATAATAGCTGAAAATTTCCTAAATTTGGCAAAAGACATAAACCTACAGATTCAAGAGGTTGAACAAACCAGAAACAGAATAAAGTCAAACAAATCCACATTAAGGCACATTATAATGAAACTCTCAAAAAACAAAGATAAAAAATCTTGAAAGCAGCAAGAAATGACACATTACCTATAGGAGGAAAGCAATTCAAATGACAAAAGCCATGGAAGCCAGAAGAAAGTAGCACAGCATTTTCATGTGCTGAAGGAAAAGAACTATCAGCCCAGAATCCCACATTAATTTAAAATATCCTTTAGGAATGAAGAGGAAATCAAGATATTCTTAGAGAAAGAAAATTAAGAGAAATTGTCATCAGCATACCTGCCCTAAAAGAATGACTAAAATAAATTATTAAAACAAAAAGGAGATAATAAAAGAAGGAATCTTGGAACATTGGGAAGGAAGGAAGAATAATGGAACAAGCAAAAATATAGGAGGAATACATTTTGTCACTACTTAATGTCAAGTTTGGCCATGTGACCTGCTCTAGCCAATGAAATGTGAGCAGAAGTGACATATGTTACATCCAGGAAGTAGCTTCAAAGGCCAGTGTGTAGTTCTCCATGACTCCCTCTGGGTCCTGGTGTGAGATGACAGGGACAGAAACACAACCAACATGAAATAGACGTACAGCATGAGCAAAAAAATAAACCCTAGATGTTGTGAGCCTGGAAGAGTTTGGAGTTTTTGTCACCATACTAAAACGTAACTTTTCCTGACTGATGTATAATCCTTGATACATTTGCATAGCTCTTTTGTGCTCCTGAACCCTTTTCTACATTATTTCCTTTGAACGTCACAAAGACCTATGATTTATGAAGGTCAGTTGATGATATCTCTATATCAGAGTCTAGCTGGACCCTATGTTGTCCCCATTATCAGTTGGCATTAAAAAGATTCCTACTCCACCTGAAGCATGGTTCCATGGAGTTATCTATGTGAAAGCAGCTGGATAGCAAATTAGTCACTGCAATTTTGGAGCATTTATAGTTATAGCTTTCTATTTGAGGTTCCTACTTGCATTAGTGTTGCCACGCAGCAGCCTACCCTTCTGTCTCATTGTACCTGCCCCTAAAGAAAGGATATTCTGTGCGACGGATCCATTCAGGGACTTTGCTTCACCTTTGTGCTTGCACCTCATGTCTCCCTGTTTGGACCCCAAAAAGATGGCTGGTCAGCCAATGACGAGTAAGATTCCCCACAGGTGGAACAACTCAAGCCAGGTGCAGTCTAGAGGGGACCAACAGGAGAAACCACAGGGTTCACAGAGGTGGACACAGCTCCAAAGCACTTCCCAAAGCCAAACTTGCACCCCCCAAAAAGAGTCCATAGTCACTGTTTGGTGGTCTGCAGCCAATCTGATCCACTACAGCTTTCTGAATCCTGGCAAAACCATTACATCTGAGAAGTGTGCCCAGCAAATCGATGAGCTGAACAGAAAACTGCAACACCTGCAGCCAGCATTCATCAACAGAAAAGGGCCCAATTCTTCTCCACGACAATGCCCAACCACATGTAGCACAACCAATGCTTCAAAAGTTGAACGAATTGGGCTACGAAGTTTTGCCTCATCCGCCATATTCACCTGACCTCTCCAACTGACTACCACTTCTTCAAGCATCTCGACAACTTTTTGCAGAGAAAACACTTCCACAACCAGCAGGATTTGACGAAACATGGATTTTTATGCAACAAGAATAAACAAATTTATTGCTCATTGGCAAAAATGTGTTGATTGTAATGGTTCCTATTTTGATTAATAAAGACATGTTTGAGCCTAGTATAATGATTTAAAATTCACAGTCCAAAACTGCAATTACTTTTGCACCAACCTAATATTTTAAATCATATTTTATCAAACAAAAGCTTCCAATTTGGTAAAAATCCATAGTGTTAGTTACCTATTGTTGTGTAACAAATTACCCCAAAAGTTAATAGCTTAAAACAATAATAAACAATTATTCTCTCACACATATACACACAAAAAAGCAATAATTTATTATTCTTGAAGGTTTTAAAAAAATAATTTGCACATCAAAAATCTACCTCTTCTCCTTGCTACCCAAACTGGACCTCTTCTGTGTTCCTTCTCTCAGAAAATTGGCCATCACCATGCAACTAACAAGCCTGGTTTCTTAGAGTTGCCTTGACATCTTTCTCTCTTTTATTCCCATATCCAAACTATCACCAGTTTCTGTAGATTTCACTCCCTAATAATTTCTCAGATATAGAAATGTCTTTCCATCTCCTCTATCAGCCCTCCTAATTTACATGCTGTCTTGCCAGAAATAATGCAGAGACCACTTGCCTTCACCCTGGGAAACTTCAATTAATCCTTCACAGTACAGACAGAGGAAACTCTTCAAAATGAACCTTGGATCATGCTATTCCCTGACTAAACTCTCTAATTATTCCCTTTGTTCTCCTGTAATGAAGATAAAATTCACAAACATGACCTACAGAACCTCTGCCAACCCCTGCAGCCTCGTCTGCCCTCATGATCCCACCACTGTTTACCTCTCAGCCCCACCAGCTCCATCCACTTCTGCTCACCTACTCTATCCTCAGGGCTGGCACATAGCAAGTATTCAATAAATGGCTGTTGATCAAATAAAAGAATAAATAAATGAGTTAATGGGCTTGGTTCAGTTCCCTAAGACAACAATACTGATGGATCTTAAACATATAGCACTGAATGACAAAGTAAAAAGTTGAATGAGAATTATAACATGATGCTATTTTGATACTGTATAAGTTGAGTCCATGCACACAAAGCAGCAATCAATACAGTTTACAAAAACACATTTAAGCAAAAGGAGAGACATGCTGCACACTAGAATGGCTGCTCAGTGTAAAGGGAAATAGAATTAAGGGTGGAGTAAAATGGAATAAACAAAATAAGGGCCTTGCACAGACACATGAGGGCAATGTGCCAAGAACTGAGGTCCCGTGGCGGAGGGATGAGAGAGAAACCCTGGTGTAGAAGGACAAGAGAAGGGACACAGGCTAAGCCCTGAGGAGCACCAAGTCTAGGGATGGGCAGGGGAAATGTTGCCAGCATATGTGCAGAGCTGGAATGTTACCGCGCAAAATGTCCGGCTGCTTGCCCCACAAAAGCCAAAACTCGAAAGGTGGGGTTGGTGAAAAGAAAAGCAGATTTATTCCAAAATGCCAGCATTAAAGGAAGACAGCAGACTCCGGACTCCTTGTCACAAAGACTGCCTTCCCACTCTTACTAATATCATCAAAAGGTTTTATAGGCGTGCAAGGAGAGGCAGAACAAAGGAAAGGTGAAGTTGGTTAGGCAACCCCAGGAAAAAGGCACTTCCCAGAGGCTGGCCTGCCTCAGAATCAGGTGTGGATCCCATACAGATGCAAAAACCTCTCCCAAGTCACTGGGCCAGACATGCACGAAGTAAACAGAACCATTGAAACTGGTATGATAATAAATGTATAGTAAACAGAATAATTAAGGTTTAGCGGGATGAAAGAGAAGCAAAGAAAAGAAAAACTTTCAAAAATTCCCAAGCCAAACCACACTGTCAAATTGAATTGCACGAGAGGTTTAAACCTCAAAATAGAAGATATAGGGTCACTGTTACAGGAACGGTCAGTGAGTCTGAAGGGAGCCAGGGGAGCGAGACATCCTGCAGGCCAAGGGAATGGAGGTCATGGCAGCCGTAGTGTGTGTTCTGAAAAGGGTCCCTCCTAATCCCTTGGTTAAGCCCTTACAGTATTTTATTTTATATTTATATAATTTAATTTATTTTCAGTAGGTAGTACATTCCCACAGTTCAAAATGTAAACAGTCTGAAAGTACCTGCAGTGAACCTTCCCTCTCCCCATATCCCACTCCCGGGATCCTGGTCCCTTCCCCAAAGACAGTGACACCAGTGGTTCTTTACATCCTTCCACTTACATTCTTCATACCCTTCTATACATATACATGCAAATTCATAACACGCGTATACACACATGAACACATATTTTTCCTCTTGTTAAACAAAAGGAAGCATGCTCTATATACACACTATTCTGTTCCCTGCTTTTTTCACGTATCAGTATAACTTGGGTATTGTTTGATATCAGTATAGAAAAAGCCCGCATATCTTTTTTACAGCTGCATAGCCTTCCATTGTATGAAAATACCATCATTTTTAAAAACCAGCCTCCTATTCATAGCCACTTGAGTTTTGCACAAGCAGTGCTCCAGCAAGCCATCTTGTACAGGAGTCGTGTTGCACAGGATTGAGTGTGTAGGGAAGATTCATAGGAGTAGACTTGCTGAGTGAAAGGGAATTTGTGATTTTTATAGTAGGCTAATTGCCTTCCATAGACATTGGACCAGTTTACACTCACACCACGAACATAGGAGGGTCTTCTTAAGTTCGCTTTTGATGGAGAACATTTGCCCCCGTAAATGGACTGGCAAAATTAAGGATTTGAGGAAACTTAGCCATACTTAGAGGCACTGTCATTAAAAAACAAAACAAAAGGCAAATAAATCCAGGGATGGGATGGATTAAAGTCTTGGTATGATTGGGGTTCAAAATGTCATTGAAGACCTAGGTTCTTTCTGTCTCTCTAATCTGGTCCTTAGCATTGGCTCCTGGATAAGGGTGTTTCACCTTATGGTTGCAAAATGGCTACCCGTGGCAACTGGGCTTCATGGTTTTTCCTTCAAGTAAGAGAGAAACTCATCTTCAAGCGTGGGGTGAAGTTCTTCATCAGTTTTATGGCGAAGCTTACCGGCCCAGGACCAATGGCTGTCACCAGCTAAATGTCATGCTCCAAATGGCTTGTATTAGTTGGAGTCTACCCCTGCATGTGAGGAGGAAATCACTATCCTCTGATTCATGTATGTGGAAGGCAGTGAGAGGGCACGGCCCAGCTCCAGGTCCAGCTGCCATCGCCAGTCACCATCGCCAGTCGCCATCGCTAGTCATAGGGGGTGCAGCCCACCATCCCCTGCGGGAGTCGAACCGCAATCCCGTGGTGGAGAGGACGCGCTCCAACCAACTGAGCCATCTGGGAGCCCAGCGGCAGCCCAGCCCAAGGTGCTGTGTTCAATCTTAGCTGCAGGGGGCGCAGCCCACCATCCCCTGCGGGACTCGAGGAATCGAACTGGCAACCTTGTGGTTGAGAGCCCACTGGCCCATGCGGGAATCCAACTGGCAGCCCTCGGAGCCAGGAGCACGGAGCTCCAACCACCTGAGCCACCGGCCGGCCCCTTAAATAATTTTTAAAAGAGACTTGAGGCATATCAACAAACTGCAATACGTGGATCTTATTTGGACCCCGATTTTCCAAGAAACTCTGTGTGTGTGTGTGTGTGTGTGTGTGTGTGTGTGTGTGTGTGTGTGTGTGTAAAATAATCAGAACAGAAAATTAATCCTTTAACCCTGACTGGACATTTAATGATACTGTTACGGGAGTCTTGGTTCTTCCTGCCGGCACAGTGAAGAATCAAAGGTCGGCAAGCTGATTCGTATGCAAGCAGGTTTGTTAGTGACATGTTCTCGGGGAAGAGAATGGGCCTAGCCCAGGTGGGAGACAGAAAGGCTTAGGAGAGGTAGGAGAAGAAGGGAGGGAGAGAGAGAGAGACGGGCAAGAGAGAGAGCGCTTGTCTCAAGTACTTACAGTTTGCTGGGTGGGGTGAGGGAGTTACATATTGATTTGGTGGGAAAAGGTGGTGCATGCTCTTCCATGGGAGGGCGTGACCTCCTAAGATGGGTAGAGGTGTGTTGACCCCGATCCTTCTCTTGCTCCAGACCACCTCTTGTCATGCGTTGTTGTAAAAACAGATACGTGGCTGGAGGCAGTTAATCAAAGCTAGTTAAGACCTTTTTCTGTAGGCACTGTGGACCGCCTCCCACCCTTCCTCCTTCTCTAACATTTTCTAGCTTCTACCTAACAATACCATGAAGGAATTAATGTTGATATTTGAGGTATGATAATGGTATTGTGGTTACATTTTTCATAAAAGAGAGTGGTCCCTCTGAGAGATCCAGAGTAAAGTATTAATGGCTGAAATAACATAATGTCTGAGACTGCCTCAAAACCATCAGAATGTGGGGCTGGCAGTGGATGAACCAGGATTAGTGATGAGTTTATGCGCCACAGCCAGGCCGTGGGTACAATGGAGTTTATTATAGCATTGTCTCTCCTTTTAAATATGTTTGAAATTTTTCATAACAAAAACAGATTTTTAATTTAAAATTCTAAATGTTTTACAAATTTATTCTCCTCCTCCCCCCCAAATAATGGATGCCTATGAAATGCTTGAATTTGCCCATTAGATAGCTTCGTAAAAGGTTTGGAGATACTTTTGCTCATAGCATGATTTTGATAAGAGAAGTGTTGTGGCTTCTCACAAAACTTGTGAAATAATTCACAAATCAGGTAGAAATACAGAAGGAAGATTTATTAAAATAAGAGGAGGGTCGGCTGGGCAGAGTCTGCTGGAAACTACTGCAAACTACTGTGTTGAGTCTTTGGTCTCAAGTTTTATATTTTCTAACTAGGATGTAAATTGCTTCTGCCTGTAGTGGAATTTTCTATTGAGTCTAGCTTTGTCCATTGGGGTGGAGGGAATGGTTAAACTGGTTATCACAACCTTTACATATGTTATGTAGATTTAAGTTGCAACCAGGAGTGGATCCCATAGAGATGCAAAACATCTCCCAAGTCATAGGGCCAGCACTGGGCTGAAATAAATAGAAACACTAAAACTGGTCTGCATAGTAAATGTACAGCAAGCACAGCCATCAAACCTGGCGGAAAGGAGGCAAAGAAAAGAAAGAAAAGGACGCTTTCAAAAAGTCTCAAGCTAAATTACACTTATTAAATTGAATTATACCAGAGATCCAAATTTCAAAATAGAAAAATTGGTGCCACCATTACAATCTGCCTTCTCACTTCATTCCCCCATCTCTGATCAGCAATGAAAAATCTTTGGAAATTGGGACGAGAGTCCGTCTTCTGTAACTGCTTCAGAGCTGTGCAGGGGCATAGAGATGTACAAGCCCCCAACTCAATCCAGTTTCTAGATAGAGCCTCCCGGCGGATTTTTCTGGCACCTGGTCGTTCCACTATCTTTAACCGGTGATCTCGTAGGGGGACAGCTCTACGCACCTTTGCAAATTCTTTCACGACCCATGAGTGAGTAGCCACAAGAAGACGAGAAGTTCTTATCTGTTCCACAAATGGAAGCATTGCTGCCACCGAGATTGGAGCAATGGGGGTCAATGAGGACAGAGGGGTGGCTTCCCCTGAGTCTGCCTAGGGAAGTACAAAGACCTCACCTGAGGAAGTCACACGTGAGCAACATGGGAAGGATGAATACAGTTTCCAGGCAGAAAGGCAGGAAGGGAGCTTTCCAGACAAAGGGAACTATTATGTGCAAGAGCATGGAGGTGAGAGAGACCACCACAGGCTTAAAGCAGAGGGAAAGAAAAGGTGAATTGCAAAAGATGATATTGGGCAAGTTTGTTAGTCAGAATGCTTATGACTGCAAGTATCAGAAGAAGCTTAAACAAAAACTCTGGAAGGTTCCAGGTTGATTTGGTGGCTTGATGATGTCATCAAGGACTCAATTTCTTTTCCTCTTTCTGCTCCCCCATCCTGAGTGTTCTGGCATTCTCTCTCATAGGCCTTGGTTGCCTGCTGCAGCTGCAGACACCACATTCTCAACAACCATGTCCAGAGGCAGAAAGCCTTTCCCAGAAGAGCCCCACTCAGCTCCCCCCCGTGTCATTCCTGAATCTGTCATGGCAAGAGTAATGGAAGCGGCATTGCTGGCTTATACCAATCATAGTGCTATGTCTCTGGGCTGTGAGGGCCTCTGAATATATGAGAGGGCAGCTCTGAAACAATAAATAAATAAAATTTATAAAAGCTTTGGCAGCAAGAAAGTAAGCATGGCTGTTATATGAACACCAGCAGTCTTCTATGAAAGGTTTTCGTGAGATTGAACAGGCTTTCCTGAAGGGACTTGCCTGCCATGCCAAGAGGTTTGGATCTTATCCAGTAGGTTCTGGAAAGGCTTTTTAAAAGTTGAGCCTGGGCTTGATTAGATTTGTATATGGATGATATGAAGGGGATGTGAGATGAGAGGCAGAGGTGCCTATAAATAATAATAAGGCTGTTTTTCATGTGCTCCTAGTTTTAAATCAAACACATGCCAGGAAACCAGAAGGGCAGGTGGATGGATAATCTATGATGACGGCTGGAGCAGAGGCAGCAAAAACTGCCCCTCTTGGTGATCTTGCCTGTGAACTTCACAGCTCTTCACCCCTAGGTGGAGCTAACCGAAGTACACACAGCAGACTTGGTGCTGACTAGGATCCAGAACCTCCCTGTCAGAAGGGGGCGTCCTAAGGGTCAGAGGTCGGGGAAGAGGGGCTGAGAATGTTTTAATCAGAGGCTCACACAAGTGCTAAATTCTGCCACTATGCTCCCGTAACAGACCATTGTGTCCCATTCAAGGCATCCACAATGACATCCGAGACTCCTAATTTTAGGTATCATGCCACAAACTATACCCCCATCTGTGGCATATTCATCTGGGGGAGAAGTGCCCAACAGACGTCTCATGCATCTCTCACCCAGACTCCACGGAAACCACTGACAAGGACTTCGCAATGACCTGCGCCCTGACCTGAGGGTAACAGTGATACAGACAAAGTGACCCATGTGGTTCTCTATACTGTTCAAGTCCCTCCAGTCATCAAAGAAATAGTCTGTCACCACTACACAGTGGAGGCTTTAGGTTTACATCATGTCTCTGGAAAACAGGGTTCAAACTTCTCCACTGGAGGAGTCACCTGTCCACTACCACTACCCACAGTCAGGGCCAAACACAGTGTCCTTCTGCAGACAACCCCCAGGCTCAGAAGTTTTCCCGCCTTGAGTCCCTTGTGCAAACCCTGGACTGAGGAGTTGTAGGGTGGGCATGGGGGGTGGAGGAGAAAACTTTTCTGCAGAGGTCTATCTTCCCCACAATGGTACTGGCCTTTTAAGTTATTGAACTGACTTTATAACATCAGTTCTGGAACATTCTACTTGCAAACAGAGTGGAATTTTTCAAATTATGAAAGACTCTCTCACGTGATAAAAGAATCACATGATCCCATTAAGTAGCATCTTCTCTTAATGTTTCACAATGTGTGTTTTCAAGTCAAAAGACACTTAACAGGGGCTGCCTGGTGGCTCAGGCGGTTGGAGCTCCGTGCTCCTAATGCTGAAGGCCGCTGGTTCAATTCCCACATGGGCCAGTGAGCTGCGCCCTCTACAGCTAAGATTGTGAACAACAGCTCTCCCTGGAGCTGGGCTGCCATGAGCATCCGGAGGTAGGCATAAGCTGCCATGGGCTGCCATGAGGCTGCAGCGGGCTACCGTGTGCCACCATGAGTGCCCGATGGCCAGTGTGAACAGCCGACAGCCAGCGTGAGTGGCCAGCAGCCACCGTGAGCAGCTGTGAGCTGCTGTGAGCGGCTGACTGACGACTGGCGACCGACTGCCTCAGCGGGGGGGGGGGGGGGGGGGGGGGGTGGAGCGCAAGGCTCATAACACCAGCATGGGCCAGAGATCTGTGTCCTACACAACTAGACTGAGAAACAATGGCTTGAACCAGAGTGTGGGGTGGGGGGAGGTGGAAGAAAGGGGAAGAAAAAAAGACGTTTAACAGAGGGAGGGACTAAATGTTTCTGTATTCAAGCAACAGAACCAATTAGGAAGTAAGCAAATAAAAACTGAAATCTGGGGCTGGCCTGGTGGCTCAGGTGGTTGGAGTGCGGTGCTCCTAAGGCCGAGGTCGCCTTTTTGATTCCCACATGAGCTAGTGAGCTGCGCCCTCTGCAGCTAAGATTGTGAACAACGGCTCTCCCTGGATCTGGGCTGCAGTGAGCAGCTGAAAGTCAGCATGAGCTACCCTGTGCTGCTGTGAGTAGCAGACCAGCAACTGACTGCCTGGGGGGGGGGGGGGGGGAGAGCGCAAGGCTCATAATACCAGCATGGACCAGGGAGCTGCACCTTGCACTGGACTGAGAATCAATGGCTTGAACCTGAGTGGGGCGGCGGGGGGTGGGGGGGGTGCGGAAGAAGAGGGGAAAAAAACTGAAATCTGAAAGTCTAATGGTAAAAAAATAATAATAAGTTATATATCTGTTATTTAGCTTATTATTTAGCTTGTTAAATAACAAGCTAAACTTCCAGGGTGGTGTGCGACCCTGACTGATGGTCAGACTGAGCTGGAGCCTCAGCCGGGTGTCTGGGGGCTACACAGCAGAGGGGGTGTAGTGGGGGAGACTTGGGACAGAATGTGGCAGGTAAGGGGCTCAGGATGTTCTTCAGGAGGTCCTTTCCTCACCTATAGCCAGTGAGGAAAGAACACATCTTTAGGTGACATTTGGGAGCTGGGAAGACTTTTCACCCTCAAAGAAAACCCCAAGGAAGATAGTACTCAAGGTTTTCAAGGCCAAATCCAAACAGTCTCTGGGTTGCAGCAAGCATCCAAGAAGTGCTTCCAGCATAGCATTCCCTAGACCAACAGAGAATGTCCTCCAGACCGCCCTCATTCCTCTCACACCTCCTTTTCAACCTTCCCTGTCCCCCTCCACAAGTCCTCCTTCCTTTTACCTTCTCTCAAGTTTCCTACCTCTCATGTCTGCGCTGGCCTGCCCCTCTTTTCCCCAGGATTGGCAAATACCTCTTACATTTTTGAGGTGATCATAGCAGCCTGGCCAGTCTCTTCACCACCTGGTTTAGTTGCACAGAATGGAGAGTTTGGAAACAATGCTGTGGGAAGGTGGAGGAAGAAAGCTCTCCTGGAGACCCTTTTAGCGTAGCAAGGGTTAATCTCCCACACTAGGCCCCAGGAGGTCGATGTAGCAGGGGGTCAGGAGTGTTAGTGTAAGACAGGCTGTCAGCCTCTCTTTGCTTGAGAGGTGACAGCCAAGTACGATGAACTTGACCCAATGACATAGTCTGAATCATTAAGGGTGTGTGTGTGTGTGTGTGTGTGTGTGTGTGTGTGTTTGGGTCTTGCATCAGGCTGTACATTCCATTGGTACAGAGACCACATTTATCTTTTCACCCTGTAGCTACACAGCAGAGGAATTCAGGGAATGTCTGTTCACTAAGAGTAAGTGTGTGTTGTTTGCTGCCACCCCTAGTCCAGTCCTGCCTCCATCCCAGGCAACAAGGAGACTGAAAGTCAACATGGGAACTGTGGTTCTGCAGGCTCCAGGGACCCCGGAGTGCACAGGCACGGGGTGGGGGGACTCTGGAGTGAGCAGGCACGGGGTGGGGGGACTCTGGAGTGTGCAGACATGAGGTGGGGGACCCAGGGGCGCGGGGGGCACTGAAGGAGAGCATGAGGACAAGGAAAGAGGTTTCTCCACTGGGCATGGACACCCCCCCATGCAGATTTAGTCCCTCGTGGGCTCCAGTTCAGTAGGGTGGTGCTCAGCAGGCGATAAAGGCAGAGTTACAGTATTCCTGGGTGCCTGGATTTATGAGCATGTGGGGGCACAAAAAATAACTTCCCTCTCACCTTCTAAGTTCTTCTAGCTGGGCTACTAAGCAAAGTAACATGAGACAGGTTAACAGGAGAAAATTTATTACAGATGTGCATGCGGGGCTGCTGTAAGACATGAGACCCCAAAGGTACATTGGGCAGTTGAGGTTTATGTGCCATTTTGGGCAAAGGAGAAAAGGGGTAGGGATCTGGGATTTCAAAGGTAAAGCAGGCAATTCACAGGTAGAGGAGAAACTGTGGTAAACAAATTCCTGCTGGGCAACGCAGAAACAATGGGACACAGAGGGGATCCACACTTAATTCAAGTAGAATAAGGCGAATTTGCTGATTCCCCTCATGAAGCAAGTTTTTCTATCTGAGTTCCCTTACGCCTGAAGGGGAAGCGTCAAGGTTCTTTCTGAGTCTTCTGTTTCTTAATAATCAGCTTAAAATCAATATCGCAAGGGCACATTTTGGGGTGCCAAAACTGTGGTCCCCTTCAAGCACATGAGCGACTTCCCTCAGACCCCAGAAATACTTGGGCAGAGAAGGGGACTTTGCAGAGGCTGGGAAGAAACACTGAAGTTTGGGTTATTACCTTAAGGTGGCCCTATTTGCACATCCCGTAGGCTTGTGAGACCCAAAAAACCTGAGGTTAAAATTTGGAATTCAATCTTAAAATACTGCTCCCACACAGACTGACAGCGGCAGTGGCAGGATCCTGGTGGAGTCCTGCTGTACATGGCTTGGGTATGTGGGCCTGAAGTTCAGGCAGAAATTGAAGGCTAGCCAGCTTCACTAGGCCTCTGGGTGTGTTAGCTCCTCTGACATGCCCTGAAGATATGAGGAACATGGGTGAGCCTGGAAAGCAAACAGTGGCTCTTATCCAAGACAACTGAGCTACTAAAAAGTCTGTGGCTCTTCCTAGATACAAGAGAGGGAAACAATGAGAGAAGGCGCCAGAGTCCCTTGGTAGCAGAGGACAATCCCAAGCCTAGGAATGTCCCCACTAAGGCAGGACCATAGCTGGGTTATGAAAGGGGAAGATAGTTTGCCTTTTGAGGAAATCTAAGACAGGCATTTCCCTCACTCCAGACCCAGGGAAAGTAGTACCCTCAAAGAGTTTAATATATGTTCCCTGCAATGTGGAGGAGAGGTTGAGGTCGGGGCTGGCTCCTCTCTGAAAATAAAAAACAAGCAAATAAACAAACAAAACCGCAGAAGGCTGGCGAGCTTCCCTGAGGGTGTAACAAGAGAGGCTGCTGGGCTGAGGGCTGCCAGCCTTCCCAGATTTCAGGGGGCATTAGACTCATGAGGTTTCTTGTGGATCAGATGTGCACCAGAAAAAGAGAACTGACAGGATTATGTCAGATCTTGTCCAAAAGGGTCTCCTTGGAGGGATTTGTGGTCTGAGTAGAGGGATGAATTGCCAGACTCTTAGAGACTGTAAAAAGAAATACAGTTGATCAAGATGGAAGAGAGAAACAACTGAAATGAATGTCTTTACTAAAATACCAATAAACTTAAGAAAGAAAGAAAGAAAGAAAGAAAGAAAGAAAGAAAGAAAGAAAGAAAGAAAGAAAAAGAAATACAGTTGACCAGCCTGAGTAAAGGCATTTACCCACATTAAAGAATCAGGGAGTAAGAAATCCTAGCAAAGGAAAGAAATTATCTTAAAAAAACAAACAACAAAAAAAAAACAAAAAAAAAAATCCACAAAACTGCCTAATGAAAGGAAGACTCACCTATGCCTGAAAACCCAGGGAGTTCTTAAGCCATCTCTCAGGAGTTCTGATATGGGAGTCTCAGTTCTTCTTGCCGGCCATCTAATCAAAGGTCAGCAAGCTGATTCGTATGCAAGCAGGTTTATTAGTGATACGTTCTCAGGGAAGAGAGTGGGCCCAGTTGAGGTGGGAGAGAGAGGCATAGGCTCCCAGGCCCTTTGTCTCGAGGACTTATGGTTTCCTGGGTGGGGTGAAGGAGTTACATATTGATTTGGTGGGAAAAGTGGTGCATGCTCTTCCACAGGAGGGTGTGACCTCCTAAGATGCGTGGAGGTCTGTTAACTCAGATCCTTATCTTGCTCTCAACTCTTGTCATCTGTTGTTGTAAAAACAGGCACTGTGGCTGGAGGTAGTTAATAAAAGCTAGTTAGGAGCTTTTTCTGTAGGTACTGTGGACCCCCTCCCACCCCTCCTCCTCTTACATTTTCTAACTTCTACCTACAGTTCTACCATGTTTTCCAGAAAATAAGACCCAGCCGGACCATCAGCTCTAATGCGTCTTTTGGAGCAAAAATTAATATAAGACCCAGTCTTATTTTATTATAATATAAGAGTAGGTCTTAATATTAATATATTATAATATTAAATAATATAATACTGAGTCTTATATTAATTTTTGCTCCAAAAGACGCATTAGAGCTGATGGTCCGGCTGGGTCTTATTTTCGGGGAAACACTAGCAGAGTAAGACCTCTCCTGGCCCCATTAGGCCTCTCCCTCTCCGCACTCCAACTCTGGAGGGACCCAAGGTCCACATAAGCAAGGTGATTGAGGAGGGACAGAAGCACAGGATGACCTGACCAGGTCACACACAGGTGCAGCTGCTGGGGATAAACTGTATATTAAAACAAGATTTAAATTAATTGATTTCTCATGTAATAATCCCAGCAGAGGGAGTGTTGGGCTGGATATAGTGACTCCAACTCCTTCTAGCTTGCTTTTCTGCCGTTCTTGAGAATGCTGCCGTCACGTGAATGCAGAAATGACCCATCCCCACATCTGCTGAGTCTGTATTCCAGCCTGTGGTTAATGGGAGAGGGAAAGGAGGGCACCACCCCTGCTGACCAAGACATCACTAAAGGGTGGTTCACATCACCACTTAGAGCCTGTTGCCCAGACGGTAGTCACACGGCCTCACCTAGCTTCAAGGGATGCTGGGACATATAGTCTTTATTTGGGGTGGCCAGAAATTCAGCAAAAATTTGAGACTTCTTAATAAGGAAGAAGAGGAGAATGGATACTGGGGAGACAATAGCAGTTTGTGGGAAATGAGAGACGATCCCTGCAGAGTTCAGTTTCTGCTGGGGGCAGCTGGTATGTACATGGCACAAAGAAAGGGAATAAGGCATGAATTTAAATAAAGTCTAAAGTTTTTACCATCACATAAGGCTGAACCATTTAATTACTTAACTATTTTGGGAGTTAGAATGACCAGATGATCTTTGATTACCTACAATGACCGAAAAGATCATGGAACGTGCTTTAAATTTCATCTAGGGGGCAGGAGAACAGATCCCACAAAATGGGGACAAGAGAGAAATGCAAATGAAGTTGCTTCCTGATTCCACCCTCTGTTAGTTAGGGTAGGCTAGGCTGTGGTAGCAAAAGACCTTAAAATTACAGTGCTTAACATAATACAAGTTTGTTTCTCTGTTTTTATAGTTATTACTGTTTTTTATTCACCTTTGTTCTTTGTTCCTATTATTGTCTTCCACAACTTTTCTGCCTATTGTGGTTTTATTTTTTTAATTACATATTTAATTTTTTCAGTTACAGTTGACATTCAATGTTATTTTATATTAGTTTCAGGTGTACAGCGTAGTGGTTAGACATTTATATAATTTGTGTGGTGATCTCCCGATTAGGTTTGCGCTCCAAGGGCAGCTCTCCTCCTCATGGTCAATCAGAAACTTGGACTCACAGTGTCTCCGCCATTTTCAACTCATGATTTCTAAGGTCACCTTTATGTCAAGCTCTTAGTCAGGAGAGGGACAGAGAAAAGAGGAAGAATGTGAGAGATTTTTAATAGACCAGGCTTGGAATTTAGCTCATAATGCCTCTGCTCACTCACATTCCACTAGAGAAAACTTGATCATGTGACCATACCTATTTGCAAAGGAGGCTGGGAAATGTAGTCTGTATACCTCGAAAAGAGAGAGGATCTTGTTATGCAGCTGGCCATCTCCACCATTATGCCCCATGATTTCTGCATACCCAGTGTAGTGGTTATAACAATGAGTTAACAAAAATCCAGTCTTTGACCCAAAGATGATTTCGGGCAGCATTGTGCCAGGTCCAGGGAATGGACCATTTAATATGCTGACTGGAACTTTCCTCTGAGACACTGGAGGAGCAGCAGAGTCATAAAGGGGGAAAGAGAAGGAGTCTGATACAAAGCTATGGGTCCTGCATCTAAAATCTTCCTGGCGTCAGTGCAGACTGGGTGCTGGAGCAGGAATCTTGGAGTGGCACCCCACAGGATTTAGAATTGTGGACAGGTACAGGGCTATGCCATTAAATCTCGGAGCAAATGTTAGGACACAAAGAAGACTCTGCATGTGTAGCTGCTAGGGACCTCTTCACAGAAAGTGGGAAAGAAAGGGGCCCTCACAGAAATTAGGGTAGATCTGGCTGACCCACATTAAGTCGGGAGTGCCATCTTCCATGATCAATGACACCAATACAAAGAGATAACAAAAAGAGAGAGCCTACACATTTGCAAGAACTATCAGGATCTCTGGGCAGCGGTGTAGTGCTCAGTAAGGCTAAGGACCAGCACCTCAGAGCAGCATCCAGGCAGTGACCTGAAAGGCTGCCCCATGTGGTGGGGAGCCTGTCCAGTCCCACCGGGGAGCACCTCTGGACCCACTGTGGTCAGGATGGCCTTTCTCTGGTAAAGTGTAACAGTGCCTGTCATGCGGGGCAGCCTGCTGGGTCTCAGCTCCCGCTCCCCACATAGGAACGCAGGACACGGTGAGGCCAAAAAAGGAACACCACGGAGCCATAGATAGGGGAGTCATACCACTATAGTCTTGCTGGTGGCTGGGTTGGAGACAGAGGAAGCAGGAGCCACACGATCCACAACCTGCCGTTCACTTGTCTCTGCCAACCAACCTCACGTGCTAACTGCAATCCGCACTTGCCAGCCACCATCATTTGCTAGTGTAGCCACGGCAGTTATATTAGTGGCCAATGGCTCACTGGTTACAGCTGACGGCCAACTAGCCACAGCTGATGGCCATCCAATCACAGTTGATGGCCATTTACTACCTGAGCCAGCACCTTTCCACGTGAGGCCGAGAGCCTGGAAACTGCACTCCTGGCTCTGTCCCCACAGTGCCCTGAACATCTAGTAACTAAGAAAATATCTATTGAGAGGTGCCAGGAAATACCAGGGGGCCACCAGCATGAGCCACCAGGATCATTTTAGGATCAAGCATTGTGACCGTCTGGGATACTTGAGCCAGGGGAAGGTGTGGCCCAATGTGGTTTTATGAAACAGCCTCCCATCCCAAGTGCCTCAGAACACTTCCGTCTTCCACTGATAACTCTGGGGAAGCCACAGCCTTGTCACAGGAGTGGGAGTGGATGCTTGTCCTGCCTCTGTAGCTCCAAAACAGCATGCCACCTTCATGAATGATGCTCCCATGGTCTGCAGAGATAGTGACACAAGCCACAGACTCTTGGAGTCCGTTTAGAGCAACCAGCTCCCATTTTGTTCCCAACCGGCTCCCATGCCTGGTAGCTCCTGACTGAGCTCCCGCACCTAGCCTAGACTTGCCTGGGAAGTCAGGCTTGGCGCTCAGCTCTCTCTCTCCAGGCCTTGTTGGGGACCTACCCTCTCAACTCTTCCAACTTCAATTGTCTTGGGTAAGATGCACCACTCCAGTCATCCCGTGAGGACCTAGAGCTTGGTTTAAATCTAGACTGGTACCGCAACCATCCTCCAAAAGGGGACAATTCAGTCACTGGTCTCCTGTATTTCTCAGGGCAACCAAAAGGCCCTCAGGCAGGAGGAAAAAGCCCAAGGCAGGTGGCATTGGGCTTAGATAGTTTCCCAGGCCAACCCTAGAGCAGCTCCAGTATTTTCCAGGGGAGAAACAAAAGGACTTGAGATGGGACTGCACAGTTAGAAGGAGAAAGACTTTCTGTAAGTATATGTAAGTGGTGTAAATGAGTAAAGCTGTTCCCAGCCGGGGACACATCTGGCCTTTACAGTGGGGTGTGCTTCTTCTGAAGCAGCCTGTTAGGTAGGCAGGTGGAAACCAGCAGGAGCAGCCTCCCCCCACCCACAAACACTGGGCCACCACTGGATCAATTTGACATCTAAAGGTTGATCAACCCTTCCTGAAATTTCAGTTGTCCAGGTTGGAGTCCTGAGCTGACAGGCAAAATTCTAGGTCATAGTGACTGACTGGCACCTTCTCCTGCCTGATGGCTGAATTCCACTAGACATGCAACACAATTGTTGGGGATGCAGGTACCAGATAATTCCCATGCCCATTTGCGTTTCTTTTCAGCTTCTATATTCAGACAGAAGACCAGAAACAACAACCATGTGCTCAGTGCCACCTGAGCATGACAATGTCCAGGAGCACAAAACATGTCCTGCAGTATTAAAAAGCTGGACCTTCCTGTTGCCTGAAGAGGACACCAGGAAAGCCGTGGGTGCAAGGACTACCCATGGGGGCAGCCTTGTGAGCCAACAGGGCTCAAGTCTGCATGCTTAACGCAGCCAACTGGCTGGTTAGGATTCTACATCCAAAGAGTGGTTTGCACACCCAGAGGGCGGTTTCCTTATGTTGTAGGCTCAGACTAGTCAGCTCTTAGACTCCCGTCTCTTCTTATGGCAAGTTATACTTGTGACCTGGGCCTGGTGCTATGGGCACACACCTCTGGAAAGGAATCGGCAAGATTTCCACCACTCGGCCCCTTGGTTATTCTTTTTTTAAAAAATTATGAATTTATAATTGACATACAATAAACTGAAGTGTGCACTGTGATAAATTTTGTCAGATGTATATACCTGTGAAAACACCACCACAATCAGGATAGTGAACGTCCCCAAAAGTTCTCGCATGCCCTTCGTACTTCCTTCCCTCCTGCCTCTCCTCACCCCCATTCCCAAGCAACATGCAATCTGCTTACTGTCACTATAGATTAATTTGCATGCTGTAGACTTTTATATAAATGAAATCATACAGGATGTACACTTCTTTGTCTGGCTTCTTTCACTCTGGCTGTCCACTTTTAGGAGACCCCATTCTGATGAAAGACAGTTCAGCTCAGACAGTCCTGCCAAGAGCTCATGTTACGTGCCTGTGCAACAGTTAGGTGTCGTGAATTCTGGTTAGGCCATGTAATTTCCCGACAAGGATGCCAAGTCTACTTTCTGCTTAAGAGATCTATCTCAATCAACAACAAGAATAATTTGCACTCTTAAACTTTTTCCAAAACATAGAACCTGGAACATCACTTCCTCCCTCCCAATTCTTATCAAAAACTCAGTTTAGTGAAATCAAGTCCATGTAGGACTACTTGAAAAGTATGCAGTCCCTGCAGTTCTGTGGATTGTGTAATTACAGGTATCTACAGCATTGTGAATTTGGATTGCATTGTTTTAACACTTTCTAGAATCTCTTTTCTTTTAATATTTTTTTCATTTTTAAGTTACACTGACACACAATATTCTACTCCACCATCTTGACTGGAAGTCTCTCTAGAATCTCTTATAATGAACTGTGCTTTGACGTTATGGTCTCACCTTTCAAGGACTCAATAAGAATTGAACATAATGCTGACGAGTTTATAGATTAAATGGTATGATGTTTGGAGTTCGTTTTGGTGGGGGTAGATTAAGTAAGTATGCCCGAATTTAGGTAATTGTTGAAGCTTTGTGATGGATATAAGAAGATTCATTATACTCTTCTCACTACTTTTGTGTATGTTTGAAAATAATCACCTGAAGCAGAGTTTTTTAAAACAGCTGTAAGAAATTCACCATTGTCTTTATTATAGGGATGTTGCTTAAGATTTTATTCAGTTCCCACTGCAGTATACTTCCAATGAGAAACTAAGGGTAGGTTTAAGGCATAAATAAAATAATATTTACCTTAATCCAATGCCTGGTACAGAGTAATCACTTAATAAGCAGCAGTTGTTTATTGTATAATGTTTCCATCAGAATTAACTTGAATTATATTTTCTGACAGGCTGTTACTGATAAATAGAAAATCTACTGCTTTTATATATTATTTTGCAATTGTCCACATTTCTGAACTTACTTAAGCTGGACCTATTGGAACTTGGAGGTTTCCATTGCCATTGGACAAAGAACAAAGGAAAAATGTTTTCCTTCTGAGAGGTTAGTTTCGGGGCATACTGGATATATGAAGAGTTTCTGAAAGTTTTAAAATTTCCAGAGTCTCAATCTGGAAGATAAGAATTTAGTACGAAATATTAAAAGAATAACACACCATGACTAAGAGTGCAAAGATAGCTTAATATTTTAAAATACATTCAAATTTATCACACCTATGAGCAAAAGGAGATAAACCATGTAATCATTTTAATTATTAACATTTGATAAAATTAATCCTGTATAATATAAAAAAGGAATTCTTAGATTCTAGGAATAGAAAGATACTTCCTTGTCATGCTAAATAATGTCAATTTCAAATCAACAACCCATATAATCCTTCCTGAAATATTCCTATGATATCAAGAATTAGGCAAATTTCCTGCTATAACCACTATCACTATTATTCACATTTTCTAGACAGTCTTATTTAATACAATAAGATAATATAAAAATTAAAGAGCCTTGTGGGGGCAGAACCCCAAAAAGCAGTTTCCAGGCTCTCGGCCTCACATAGACAGGTGCTGGCTCAGGTAGTAAATGGCCATCAACTGTGATTCCATGGCCATCAGCTGTGGCTAGTTGGCCGTCAGCTGTACCCGGTGAGCCATTGGCCACTAATATAACTGCTGTGGCTACGCTAGCAGAGGCAAAGAAGAGAGAAGAATGGGGGCTAGCAAGAAGATGGCGGCTGGGCTGGCAAGCGTGGCTGGCGGTTTGCAGACAGTGTGGATCCAGCCTCCAGTGAGAGTATAGTGCCGCCAGAGAGAATATAGTGGTATGACTCCCCTATCTATGGCTCCGTGGGTGTTCCTTTTTGGCCTCACCATATCCTGCGTTCTTGTGTGGGGAGTGGGAGCAGAGACCCCGCAGGCCTCCCCGCATGACAAATGGCACAGCGAGCAGGGTCTCCCGCATGACAAGCCTAAACATATATTTGAAAGGAGGAAGAAATCAAAGTATTCTTATTTGCAGACTTGATTATTTTCCTAGAAAATCAAAGAGTATCAATTGAAAAACTATTAAGTAAGTTCAGAAATGTGGACAATTGCAAAATAATATTATATATAAAAGCAATAGATTTTCTGTTTATCAGTAACAGCCTGTCAGAAAATATGATTCAAACAATTCTCATTCACAATGTCAGTATATAAAATATTTAGAAATATACTCAAAAGAAACATTCACATTCATTCACATCATGGAAAGATTACAAATATTTTTGAAGGGCTATGAACATTAATGTAAATTCTCCAAGCTCTTAACTGTGAATCCTCAATATTGTAAATATATCAATTTTTCCCCAAGTTATCTGTAAATATAAGGTAATTATAACAATAATAGAATTTTTAATATAATAAAGTTTCTAGAGATTTTTTGGGGAAAAAAGAAGAATTAGGGGGTATTAGACCTACTAGATGTTAAAATATATTGGAAAGTCCCAATAATTAAAATCAAGTGTTGTTGATGCAAGAACATCTTAATCAGTGAAACAATACAAATCCCCCAAAGAAACCTCAATGTGATAAGAATCTGGCATATGATAAAACTTTTATTTCAAACTAGTGGGAAAAGAATGTTTTATTACATAAATGGTACTGGTTCTAACCATTTGAAATACAATAATCATTAGAATTTGTCTCTCTATACTCAAAATCAATTTCACATGTATATAAATGTTGTTGACATAAGAAACATCCAAACTTGTAGAGAATTTTTATAAGAGTTTATTTGAGCCAAACTGACAACATGTGTCGGGGAGCAAGATCTCAAATGCTCCAGAGAATAACAGTTTTGCAGCTTCTTTTATGCATTTGAAATTAAAGAGGGGACTAAGGGAGATTGGATGAAGCAAGGTGGGAATTGATTACAGGATAGTTAACAACATTATGTGCTCTCCTGATGGTTAATGCCATCTTTGAGGGTTATTACTTGTGGCAATTCAAAGGTGTGTTAACCTAGATGCACAGAAACCATGGGCTTGCTTAAGGCAAAGATAAACCTTTTACTAAAGAAGTTATATGCCTGGGATGTCATCACCCACCATGACCTGCCCTGTTAGGAATTCATGATCAGATCACCCTGGGAGACTGCTTTCCATAGAACCCATTTTTTTCATCCACAATGTGGAAATTTTAAATGTGAAAAATGAAAACATGGGCTTGAATTAGGGAGGACACCAACTTTGCTATGTGCTTCCTGGATTAATCTTTAATTTTGTTCCATCCCTGAGAGAAAGCAAAGAATCAGTAAACTGTAGCAAATCTTTCATGTTTGAATCTTGACCTATTCCTCAACCTCTCTCATCTCCTGGGACACCAATTCCTTTACAGCATCCTGGGCTCTATTACATACACTGTCAATTTTGGCAATGACTGGAAGCTTGGCTCTGATTCCATGGTAAGAGACTGCACGTGGCTGATTTCAGTCGTAATGCACTTGCTAAATACTTACTTGTGAATTCCTTAAAGCTCTTCTTATAGGCTTCTCAATACGTGTCAACCTTTCCCATCTCGCTTCTATTTTATATTTTGTGTCCCTGTAGTCTAATAAAAAATTTAACTGTCCTTCGTTTCTGGTTCTGGGGAGGTAGACTCTAAAGCCTTGGCATTTTCTGAGTAATAGGATATCTTTGTTATTCCTGAGAGCTTGATTATACCTGAGTTTATGCTAATGAGTTGACTTACGATGAGGAGCTGGTCACCAGAAAGATCAACTCTGTGATTAAAGGCTTGAGGCTTTGAGGCAGGCTGACCTCCTTAGAGGGGTGGGGATGGAGATTGAGTTCAGTCACGTGACCAGTGTCCATCAAACATGCCTGCACAATGAAAACACTGGACCTGAAGTTTGGTGGGGCTTCCTGGCTCATGAGCACAGCAGTGTGCCCGGAAGGTGACATACCCTGATCCCATGGGTAGAGGCATGGAAGCTCTGCCTTTGGGGCCCTCCCAGACTCCACCCTGTGTCATTTCATTCTGCTGGTCCTCCTGATTTGCATTCTTTGAAATAAACTAGTCGTAAGTGTGGCATTTTCCTGAGTTTTGTAAGTTGTTGTAGCAAATTATCAAACCTGAGGGGGCTCATTGGAACTCCCCCAATTTGTAGCCAGTTGGTCAGAGGAGCAAGTGGCCTGGGGAGCCCCAAATGTGTGGCTAGTGTCTGAAGTGAGGGCAGTCTTGTTGGGGACTGTGCCCTTAACCTGGGAGTCTGAGGCTAACTCCAGGTGGCCAGTGTCAGAATTGTACTGCAGTACACAGTCCCTTGTTGGCCTGCATTTTTGTCGTTTCCTTGTCAAGGCTTTGCTGGAATGTTCCCATCCACATGATTTCCCAAAGGTTAAAGATCAAGGGAGGGCAGATTTACCCAAAGAAACAAAGTCCAATTTCTATTGATACACATTCCTAAATTGTTTATAATTTCTTGCTTATCAGTTCTCTGCTCTGGACTTTGTTTCTCTGATTTTACTGGGGAGGGTCTCAGCCCTATGAGGGGTGCACCCGCCTCAGCTGGGGAAGCCTGAACTCAACCTCCTGGAAGACAAATTTTCCATCAGGCTTTGTTTGCTGGAAGCTTGAGTTCCTAAAGAGGATTAAGTGGGTGAAGGGTGTGTTTAGAGAAGCTTGGTGCCTTTGGGAGCACTCAGGGAGAAAGAGTCTCTGGAATGGAAAGGAGCTGAGGTACGTGGATCCCTCAGGGGGCTGAGACCCACCCCAGCTCCACAGCCCCGGGCACCTGGAAGGATGCCCAGGCCTCAGAAAAGAATGGATACCTGGACTACCAAAGACATAGCTGTGATGGCCTTTTCCATTTATTTTAATTTTTTCAACTTCTGTTTTTTCAACTTCTATTCAGGGAGGCTCACGGCAGCTCACGGCAGCTCACAGCAGCTCTCGCCAGCTGCATCTCTCGCTGCTCACGATGGCTGCCGGCCACCCACGCTGACCACCGGCTGTTCCTGGAAGCACATGGTAGCTCAAGGCAGCACACAGCAGCCCATGGCAGCTCAGCTACCTAGCTCCACCTACTCATGGCCGTCCAGCTCCAGGGAGAGCCCTTGTTCACAACCGTAGCTGCAGAGGGTGCAGCTCACTGGCCCATGTGGGAATCAAACCGGCGACCTGGGCGTTAGGAGCACGGTGCTCCAACCACTTGAGCCACTGGGCCAGCCCAATTTTTATTTGATTTATTAAACAAATACAAAGAAATATTTGTAAAAGATATATAAACTTAGAGAATAATGATATAAGAAGTAACAAAGTAACTTTTTTTTAACCTGAGGCCAGTTCCATCTTAAGCATTTCAAGCCACCTATAGCTGTTGATTTTTTGCAATTGTCTACCATGGACCACAGTTACTCAGCCTACCAGCCCTGGCAGAAATCTTTCATAACTGTGATGAGAGTGAAGGAAATATAAAACTGGCCAACCCCTATAATGGAACGATAGAGCTAATTAAGTTGTCTGACGTTAAAGAAAAGTCTGATTCTGTTCTTAGGGAACTGCAGGAAGGAGAATTAGCCTGAGTGCCTCCATCTTAAACTTACATAAATCTTTTCATTGGTTGGCAAAAATTAAAAAGTTTGACATCACAAGCCCTTGAGCCATTTTCTGCTGCTTGGGTCCGCTCCTATATTTTTGGAATGTACTATCTCTTGTTGACTGGCAAAAATAACTCTCCAGATAAATCCACAAGAAAAACGATTTATTCGAGAAAAAGGAAAAAGAAACAAAAACCACCGCCGCAGTGCAGGAATGCACACCTCCAACCCCTGGCTCCAACCAGCTCCCACACCAAGAAGGAAAACAATGGCCTGGTTCCAAGATGACTATTCTATTTATTAGCATCTCTCCCCCTGAAGTTACCACAAAGTTCAACAGGAAGTCAGGGCTAGAGAGTCAACAGGGGGGGCCCAGCTCCACCCACAGCCCTCCCAGATCCATGGTTAAGCATCCCAAGAAGTCAGTTCACTTTTATCACTCTTCTAATAAACTACTCTCTCACCACTTAAAAATAAAAATAAAAAGTGTGACATCACAATGTGTGAGCAAGGCTGAGAAGAAACAGACTGTCCCATACATTGTGGCGGTAGTGCAAATGGCACAATCCCATGGAGCAGAACCTGCAGTACCTGCCAAAATTAGAAATGCATTTACCCTTTGACCCAGAAATCCCCTTTCTGGGAATCCATCCTATAGATTTGCCCTCACAAATGCAAACTTGCTTTGGTATAAGATTATTCACTGTGGCATTATTTGTAACAACTAATGAGAAACAGCCCAAGAGTCCAGCAACAGTGGACTGATGGAACACACAACCCTGGTATATCTACCACCAGAATACTATACAACTATCAAAAGAGAAAAGCAGGAGAAAGACCACATGTGCTCTGATATGAAAGGCTATCCAGAATATTTAGCTAAAGTTTAAAAAGAAATGAGCAGAATATGTATATAATGATTTTTTTATGCAAGAAAGGAAGAAATAAAAATATATTTACATAAAGAAACGAACATAAATAAGGCACTACTATAATAAAAATAGTTACTTACACAGGCAGAGTGAGAGAAAACAGGGTGGGTATGGGGTGGGAATGATATTTCTCATGTACCTGTTGATTTCATTTTTATTTTAAACTACATAAACATAATATCTACTAAAAGATGAGAATTTTTAAAAATCCATATATCATTTATTACAATCAAACAAATACAGAGAACAGATATTAAGGAAGCAAGAAATAAGAAAAAAAAAAACATGTATCAAAAATAGCTGGGTTTTGGGCCAGCCCGGTGGCTCAGGCAATTAGAGCTCCGCGCTCCTAACTCCCAAGGCTGCCGGTTCAATTCCCACATGGGCCAGTGGGCTCTCAACCACAAGGTTGCCAGTTCAACTCCTCGACTCCCGCAAGGGATGGTGGTTGCGCCCCCTGCAACTAACGATGGCAACTGGACCTGGAGCTAAGCTGCGCCCTCCACAACTAAGACTGAAAGGACAACAACTTGACTTGGAAAAAAGTCCTGGAAGTACACACTGTTCCCCAGTAAAGTCCTGTTCCCCTTCCCCAATAAAAACTTAAAAAAAATTTTTTTTTAAATAGTTGGGTTTTATTTTTCTGAGCCCTTCCTCTGTTTCCATGCCCTTCCTTTTATTTAAAAAAAAAAAAAAAAAAAATCTTAAACCTAGAGACGTTTCAGGAAAATCCTGCCAAGGAAAATACCAAGAATTCAATGGAAATAGGAGTGCAAAAAAGAGAAAGCCATAAAAATGTTCCAGATGACTTGAGAAGCATGTTATGTTTATTGTTTTTGGTTATAAAACATACATGAAATTTAACATTCCTTATTTTTTTTCTCAATCAAATGGAATCTGTTCTGTGCCCCAACCTGCCAGACTAGGGATAAATTCAACCCTAGTCATTAGTGGGGCTCCCTCCTTCCTGTATGTGATTACAAAATATCAGGGGCTTACACAGTGTCAGAGAAACAGAGCGACGCCAGGTCCTTAGTGGTAGCTGTCCTAGTCAGTTCGGGCTGCTGTAACAAAACACCACAGCCTGGTGGCTTAAACAACAAACATTTTCTCACAGTCCTGGAGGCTGAGAAGTCCAAGATCAAGGTGCTGACTGATTCAGTGTCTGATTCAGTGAGGGCTCTCTTCCTGGTTTGCAGATGGCCACCTTCTCACTGTATCCTCACAAGGGGCCCTGTTCTCTTTCTCTTCTTCTAAGGGCACTAATTCTATCATGGAGTCTCCATCCTCATGACCTCATCTAAACACAGTTATGTCCCAAAGGCCCCACCTCCAAATCCCACTGGGAATTAGGGCTTCAACATACGAATTCCAGGGGTGGGAGGGACACAAATATTCAGTCTATAGTAGCAGCTGTCATTTCTATTTTGTTCCCTCTGCTTTCAGTGACTGATTTTGAGCCCTGCAGCCTCTGGGTCAAACCCAGCACTGCCCTTTACAAATGTCATGTCACTGACAGCAGTCTTCCTGAAGGACCCTGGCCTATTTTCCGCTAGCTGGGAGAAGCCATGTCCAGCTTCTCTGGGCATGCTCTGCAATCCTTCAGCCTGGACATGCTCTGAGCAAAATTAAGGACCTGGGTGTCCAACACTCATGGGGGAAGGCACTGAGTTTCCAGATTTCAGAGAATGTTGACCTCTGCTCAGCACACACCCACAGCCCACTTCTGTCTCTCTCAGCCTAGGTGTTTGCACCTAATCCAAATGCCAACACCCACCCACCCATTCTGTACCCAAAAGGAACTGAGAACAAAAAGCTTCATAACTTTCTCAGTGAGGAGAATATACCTAGAGCAACAAAAACAAAACAAAAAGTAATTCCATAATAAATGACCCTGCCACAAATCTGGCAGCTTAAATGGGTTCCAATGCAAATACCATAGCCACTATGTGGCACGGTGAGTTAAGGAGATGGATTCTTACAGCAGCACTAAGACGCTGCCCATCCCGGGCATGAAGGTTTTGGTCTAGGAAAATATTCAACTGTCCCAGTTACTTAGCACTGCATAACAGCTACTCCCAGCCTAGTGGCTTAAGACAACAACCACTGTCTCCTATCTCTTGATTTTCTCTGTCGGTCTGGCAATTCTTCTCCTCTTGACTGAAGTCACTCAGAGGCATCAGCTGGCAGATGGACTGGTCTAGAGTGTTCAAGACCACTTCCCTCACGTTTCTCCTTGGTGGGGACAGCTGGCCCCCACTGGTGGTTGACCAGAGTGCTGCACATGGCTGCTATTCCAGGCAGTCTCGAGGAATTTGGACTTCTTGCCTGGCAGCTCAGGGCTCCCAGAGAATGTTCCAACAAACCAGAAGTAGAAGTGGCCTTGGTCACTTCCACCATTTTTTTGTTGATCAAAAAGCCACAGTACCCACCCAGATTCAAGGGGCTCCCACCTCTCAATGGGACAATTAGCATCTTTAAACCTCACAGTGGATAGAAGTAATCCCCTTCCTCCAGGTGACTCCAGGTGAGTTGAGGCTGTCCAGTAGGAGCATCTAAGAAACTTGGTGGCTGTGGAGGGGACACCAGGGGACCTCCTGCTTGATCAACAGTGTCTGCCTGGTCAGTGTGGGCAGTCTACAGGCCTGACTGCTGGGCTCACAAACGCTGATGCTCACTCAGGAGTCAGCTAGTATGTTAGGAAGGAGGCAGCTACTGGGCTTTCAATAACACACTCATCTCCCATTTCAGTTCTTACAGGAGTTGAAAACACATATGAGATCAGTTCGAAAGCCTTTAAAAAGATGATCAAAAAGAAGACTGATTCAAGGAAGATGTCAGGAATGAAAAAGCAGGAAGTCCTTGATGATTTAAATTCTGTCCCGCCTCTGCACCTTTTGAGGAGAGGAGAACAGATCCCGTGAGGAGGGCACAGTGCGTGGGGGACCCTGAAGGGGTACAAGGCCTCCCCACCTCCTCATTCCATTCTGCAGTCTCATTATCCGCACTTAGATACTTTTTAAATGTTTTCTTTAAATATAACACACATACAGAAAAGCGCACACATTTTAAGTGTACACACTGAGCCTATCCGTGCAACCAGCACCAGGTTAAGGAACAGAACATTCCAAGGATGCCAGGGGCCTCCCTCAGGTCCCCTTTACATAGTTGCTACCTCCCCAAAGGGTAACCAGTCTCCTGACTTCTCCAGCTGTGCTTGGACTTTAGCTTCATATAAATGGAATCATACATATGTGCCCTTCTGCATCTGGTTTCTGCCATCTATGTCTACAGATTGACCTGCAGCTGTCAAATGATTCACTCTCCTGGCTGACAGGTAGCTCACTGCATGGCTGCTACAATGTTTCTTCCCATTCTCCCCTGGAAGGACCTTTGGGCAGTTTCAGTTTTGGCTACAGCATTCCTTGGTAGACTGGAGGTGGGAACAGCTGTCTCCTCCAGCATCTCAGCCACTCGCAGAGACACAGAAGCCAACTGAGGCAGGGCCGGCCTGGCAGCCCCACATGTGCTTCCTTCAGTGTTTCTAGGCAGTTGGGGCTCAAAGAATGTAAATTGGTGCAGCCACTATGGAAAACAAAAGGAACTACCATATGATCCAGCAATTCCACTTCTGCGTATTTGTCCGAAGGAAATGAATCTAGTATGTCAAAAAGATATGCACTTCGATATTTACTGCAGGATTATTCACAATAGCCAAGATATGGCAACACTAAATGCCCATCAATGGATGACTGGATCTAGAAGATGTGGTACATATATACAAGGGAACATTACTCAGCTATGAGAAAGGAGGAAATCCTGCCATTTGCAACAACATGGACAGACCTTGAGCACACTATGCTGAGTAAGATAAGTCAGACATAAAGACACATACTGGGTGATATCACTAATATGTGGAATCTGAAAAAGTCAAACCTGGGCTGGCCGGTTGGCTCAGTAGTTAGAGTGCGGGGCTGATAACACCAGCATTGCCAGTTGGTTTCCCACATGGGTCAGTGAGCAGCACCTTCCATAACTAGATTGAAGATAACAACTTGACTTGGAGCTGAGCTGCGTCACCAACTAGGTTGAAAAACGACTTAAACGTGGAACTGATGGGTCCTGGAAAAAACACAGTTCCCCAATATTCTCCAATAAAAATTTTTTAAAAATTAAAAAGAAAAAGTCAAACTCTGTAAAAAATAGAATAAAATGCTGGTTTCCAGGGAATGGGGGGTGGAGGGGATAAGAATGATAGAGTTTAAAGGTGAAAACTTATAAAAATGTTGAATCACTATATTGTACACCTGAAACTAATATAATATTGTATACCAGCAATACTTAAATTTAAACATCAATAAAGGATGCAAACTTACAACAAATAGTAAATAAACCATAGAGATCTAATACACAGTATAAGGAATATAGACAATATTGTATTACAATTATGTAATGTGATAAATATCACTACAGTGGCAATCATATTACGATATATAAATGTATCAAAGTAACATGTCATACACTTAAATTTACACAATATGTCAAATATATTCAATTTTTTAAAAAAGAAGCAAAAATCTCAGGAGCCTTTATGCCATTTCTGGCACCTCTAGGACTTAGCCCAAGGACCCTTCCTCTAGGACCACAGGTGTCCACAGTCTCGTCACAGCCCTCTACCCTCTAGTCCAGGGGGTCCCTTTCTGTGGGGAGGCTGCTCCGAAATCCTGGGCTTGTGCCTGGAATCCTTTCATTTCCCTTAAGGGCCTAGAGTTTGAAACTTAGGAGCCACAGAAGGACCAGCAGGTCCCCCCTCCCGCCCTCTCGCTCCTTGCAGATCCTTTCTTCCGTCTCTTCCCTACAACGTGGCCGCACTATGTAGAACATGGTGCTTTCTCTAAATACGTCTGGCATTTTCTCAGCCTGCACCCACGACCCTGAAATTCCCTGACTTCCTTTACTGCTTCTAAAGGCATCACCTCCCACCTTTTGACCCAGGCAGGGAGCTTGTGGTGCTCTGCAGGGAGCCAGAGTATGGTGGTGTTTGTAGAGTTCAAGCTGGAACGATGCCCTTGACCCTGGTTTGCCCTGCTCAGCCTCTCTGCCAGCTCGCACCCGTTCTCTGCCCCTAGTTCCTCTCCTGCACACCTGAAGCCGGGGTGACCACCTGTGTTCCTCAGAGGTGGCCACACTCTCTCTCCTTGCCCAGGCACTCCTGGAACTGTGTTCCACACGCAGCCCCACCCAAGGTCTCTAGAGCGCTGGCAAGAGCAGGAAGGCTTTGCCCGCAGCCAGAGCTCTCTGTCCTAGTGGAGGGGCCGCAGGAAAGCCTGTAGCTAACCTAAATGCCGGCACACTGAATCCACTCCCCATGCCTCTCCTCCCACTGCCTGGGCTTCTAAAGCTCAGGCCTCTAAACCATTACCTTGGTTACCAGGTGAGGCAGTTAGAGTGGCATTTGGTGAGTGAAGACACACTGCTCTCATTTCTCCAGCCCCACACCGTGATGTGTGACTGCAACATTACATAATTACAGTCCTAACTATATCTGAAGCAAGACAGGACCTGAACCATGGCGGTAGATGAGATTTAATACATAAATTAGGAAAATAGAGGCGTGGGTTAGTACTGTAATCATATGAAAACTAAATCAGGTGTGCACACAAATACTCAGGGAGACTGAAAGGAGACCCACACACCGAAGATGTGGAAAGGGCGCGCCCTGGTGGGACTTCCAGGAGTTCCCACGGAACTGCAAGTCCCTGCTCAGGCCGAAAGCCCAAGCAATTTGCAATCTCAGTCAGGACTGGAAGACTTCCACTTGCTGAGGACAAGTTATGACTCCTGGCATTCTCTGTCCTGAGATGACACCCAGTTCCAGGAAGAACTGGCTTCGGGGACAGACTTGCACAGGCGCCCCAGGAGACAGTCTGGCCAAGCCAGTAGCCCCGTGTGTCTGGTGGAGAGAAGCCAGCACCGCTGCCGCTCAGCTCCCTGGGCCTGCTCACAGGCCACGCCCATGGCAAGGAGAGCCAGGACCTCCGAGTGTATTTACAGCCGCAAGGGCACTGGAGAAGGAGACCTAGTTCTGTTTATATTGCAAAGGAGGCACTGCTTTGTATGTACTTCCCTGTTTAGGTCACCTTGCTGTACCACTGAGAAATAATCCGGCTATAGCAGGAAAGGGGGAGCACGCTGCGCTGGGCATGCGGCCTGCCTCCACCTGGACGCAACTGGAAACCCTCTGCTGATCCAGGCCATGGTAGATTTGGAATATGGGACAATGTACTCTCTGAGTCCTGAGGACATGGCTACCTAATGCCCCAGATGCATCCTGGCTGTCATACACACCTTTATTTTCTGGGGAGATCCTATGACATGTGAAACCTCTGGTTATCCATCTAGGGTCCGTGTCAGGCTTCCAGCGTTTCTTCTTATATACTCCTTGGTGCTGGATCTAGCCTGACTTGAAGACCCTGATGAAATGTCGGCATGGAACTCCCAGGCAAAACTGTCCTAGAGCTGCCACCCCAGGGCTCCTCTCATATGTCCTCACATTGGGGAAGTGGGGAGCACAGCTTCCTCCATCCTCATCTCAGGTAACTGCTGTAGAGCCTCCTAACTGATCCAGCCTTGATCCAAAGCCATCAGAATATGATTGGAAAAGCTTGTTAGAATAGTTTCCTACCACGTACTATAAAGTTACAATTAATGCTTGTACAAAAAGACACAGACACATACGTGAAACAGAGTAGATAGCTCAAAGGCTTCCAAATCAGAACAATGGTGGATAAAATAGTAGAGAAAATAAAAAATCCATGTTTAACAAGGGGAGAATATCCCCATGGATATTCTCAGAAATGGAATATAAATGCAAAAGATGACCAGCGCTGGAGCTGTGGCCTGTTGGGCTTTGAGTCTGGATACAGTCAAGGGCAACTGGGAATTCAAGTCCTGTCAAGTGATGAAAAAATTAAATTGCCGCTGAGGTGAGGGACAGAGTCATGTTCACTGCTCAGAAATCCACTCTTCTATTCTCTTCAAGAAAATAGACTGGAATAAGTTGCTACTGACCTTGCCTGAGGCTGTGGCCAAGAGAGGCCGTGGATACCAAAACAGACCTGCACATGAGTTTAACCCAGCTTCCTGCCATGGGGCTGCCGCTGAGCCATCCCGGGACCAGGCCAGGACGGGGACCTGCCTGCCATACAAGACCTCACTCTGGACAGGGCCCCAGGGAGGACGACCGCTCAGCGGCTCAGTCACTGGGCAGGGAGAAGTGAGAAACCAGAGAAGGGAGACAGAGAGAAAACCTGGAAATGAACCTGGAGACCAAAATGTCAAAATACACAAAAATTAACATTGAAAAGGCAGCCAACAACATCAACATTCTAGAGAATCGTGTCAGATGAAGTGAAAAGAATAGAACAACCAGAAGGAGACTCAGTATTCTCAGAGATGACTGAACATATAATGTTCATTTAAAAAAATAAGCAATTATGAAATAAAAACCAGCAGAAAAGTGCCATCACAAACAGCAAAACAAAAAATATAATTCAATAAAGGGTTTAGGAGAAATGATCGAATATTTTGGAAAATACATATACTGCATGTAAGACATTTAATGTACCCCTCAAATCTACATATTTTCTAATCTCTGAAAAGAAAATGTTCTAAGCTGTCTAAAAGAAGAAAGTAGTCCAACAAAAAAGAGGAGTAGATTGATAGATTTAACCACAATCGTTGTTTTAATTTTTATAGTTAATAGAAAAAAGGAAAAGGCAAACAAACAAATCAGGAAAATATTGGCCATTTTATAGTTCAGGATACAGGCTCTGAATCCACTCTTCCCTGGTATGACCTTGAGCAAGCTATTTGACCTCTCCATGCTTCTCCTCTCCATTTCCACCATAAAACGAGACCAATAATCGCACCTGCCTCATGGTGGATCCGAATTAACTGAGTTTGTACCTTTAAAGCTCTTAGAACAGTACTAGAACAGAGAAAGGACTCAATAGCTATTTCTATTTTATATTCAAATATAAGCACAAACAATTCACAGTGGAGAAGCCATAACTAATTAACAAATACAGAGAAAAATTCAACTTCACTAATAATGAAGGCAAGCTAAAATAAAATTTAATTTTTACCTTTCTGGTTTGGTAAAGACTGTTAAAATTACAACAGAGAATTCATTCTCTAACCGTGGAGGTCATGTTCCTAAAAATGTCTTTGGATGAAAACATTATGATCAGGGAATTCACGGTTTTAGGTAAAGTTAGGGGAAAGGGAAACCAAAATCTTTAGTAACCCTATGTTTTAAAAAGGTTTCAGGCCACCTCACACCCATTAGGGTGTCTACTATCAAAACAGAAAAAAGCAAGTGCTGATGAGGATGTGGAGAAATTGGAAGACTTGTGTACTGTTGGTGGGGATGTAAAATGGTAAAGCCGCTATGGAAAACAGTGTGGAGGTTCCTCAAGAAATTAAAGATAGAACTACATTATGACCCACAATACCAGTTCTGGGTATCTACCCAAAATAATTGAAAGCAGAGACTTGAAAAGATATTTATTTATACACCCATGTTTATAGCAGCATTATTCACAATAGCCAAAAGGTGGAAGCAAGCTAAATGTCCATCAATAGGTGAATGGATAAACAAAATGTGGTGTATACATACAGTGTAAGATTATTCCGCCTTAAAAAGAAAGGAAATTCTAATGCATGCCACAATATGGATGAAACTTGTGGATATTGTGCTAAGTGAAATAAAAGCTATCCACAAAAAGACAAATTCTGTAAGGTTCCACTTACATAAGATAGTCAAATTCATAGAGACAAAACGTAGAAGGGTGATTGCCAGGGCCTAGGGGAAGGAGGGAGTGCAGAGTTGTTCAATGGCACAGATTTGCAGTTTTGCAAGACAAACAGAGTTCTGGAAATGGGTCGCACAACAATGTGAATGCACTTTACACTACTGAACTGTACACTTAAAAATGATTGAAATGGTAAATTTTATGTTATGTATATTTCACCATATTTTTTTAAAAACTAAGATATTGTTTTTATATTTTAAATTTTTATTTGTATTAAAACAAACTCATAAAGAATTACCGATTTTACAAAACTTAGATTGGTAACTGCTTACTGAACAACAATTTTCCATTAACCTCCCCTTGTTGGAGAGCAGCCTCCAAAGGCCTCCCTAACTGGCAGTTTCAATGAGATATTTGCAAATTAGTTCTAGTTTATTACAACTAATGGACTTATGAAGAAGGATTTTGGTGTTTGTTTGCATATAATTCTCCATCCAAATGGTCAGTGCCTGTCCAATTATCAGTGGGACTAGATAGTGTATTGCAATTATGTAATGCAATTATGAAACAAAGCAAAAGGAAGTGTGGTCCAGGCAGAACGTGCTATGGAAGGTCCCAGCAGGAAGACGAGCTGGTGCACTGTCCTCGACTGAGCCAGTGGTTCCAGCCCAGGGATTCTGCTGCACTGGGTCTGGGCTGTGGCCCTGTCGCAGCTGTTTGGAAAGGCCCCTGGGGGTGCACCTGTGGAAGGGGGTGGGGTCAGGGAGGCTTGGCCTCTTCTCATGCTCCTCCACCAACTTGAAGTTTGGTCAAAGTGGTGGGTTTCCAATTCCTGAGTTTTGATTTTGCTATAAAATGGAAGAGTTGGACTACAGTGGGGTCCTCATCCTGTGACATGTGAGGGAAGTGCATGGGCTTTTGGGGTCAGGCCACTGGAACTGGTACTCTCTCCTGACCTTTATTTCTCCCTGTCCTTTATTTCAGTCCTTCCCAAAAGTCTGACTCCCATCTGTGCCTGTCGGCCATTGTCTCAATTCAAACGTTCATTAAACAGGTTCATGAGACAGTTTCAGGAGCCTCCCAACAATTTTTCCTGGTACCAGTCTTGATCCTCTCCAGTCCCTCCCCCACCCTCCAGCCGCCCCGCCCCCCCATCCCCACACCCTCAGACTTCCACTGTGGTTGGAGTTTATGGCTTGTCATGTGGTGTTTGCTCTGCCTTCTACACCAGTCATTGTCAGGTCATCAAGACCCTGGCAATCACCAGGGTGCAATTTACATTGTTCAGCATGGTTCCCATCATGCAGCTTTCTCCTTTCCTCAGCAAACCCTCAATGTCTTCCTTTGTATAAGAAATGAGCCAGGATGTTATTATGAAGGTTTGCCATTTTTATTTATTCTTCTCAATCAACAAAGTTTTAAGGGACTTCCACTTTCCTGGGGCCTCAGTCAAAGGCTCTTTGGGATTTTAATTTTGTTCCCCTGGGGCTAAAAACCAAAATTAGAAAGCTCCTTGAAGGCTGGAACTTTGCCTCCTCCACTATTTGTTCCCAACCCTCACATGGTGCCTGGGATATTTACTGAATGAACGAATCCATCCATCTAAGATAAATATTAGAAAAAATCCTTTTAAATTCCCTGGGGTCAAAAATGTATAGAAGAAACACAAAACAAGCACTGAGTGTTCTTACTTATCTCAGGTCCCCTCTTGCCATAACCACTGTCATGCCTCCTACTCTCACCTCCCCAGCCTCAAAGACCCACGGCAAACCCACGGCTTCCTTATCTCACACTCGGAGCCCACAAGCTCCAAATAGATATCCAGATGTAACCTAAAGGGACAAGCTGATACTCGGGGATCGATTCTATTCACCCTCAGATTCCCACAGGACAATCAGCACTTCTCTTCACAAAATGGGATGTACTGTGGTCCAATAATGTTAATATTGGCACTAATTCCTCATCGACCTCTCCATACACCCTGAGGTTTAATGGCTCAATAGTGTGGAGTTGACATATTAGATGCAGGTAAGAGACAAGCCCACTTCCAATTCTTACTTCCAGGTGGCTTTCTATACACAGACAGAGAAGAAAAACACAGGACTAAATAGGGTCAGGAGGCCCATCTTTGGAATTTTAAGGTTAGGAAACGGATTTGTCTGTAACTTGATGGTGAGAAAACGATATCAGAATATCAACTCTTATTTAGAATGGACATGTGGGACGTCCTTTCTCATGGGCATTTTCAACATTAATTACCTAATACTGTTTTGTAGGGGTTTTTTATTAGGATGGCAGCCTCCCTTTTTTTTTTTCTAAACGCACTCAGTTATGCCATCTGGTGGCCAAATAAATAAGAAACGTGCAATTACACTGTCGGTGTGAGCAGGGCCTTTGCAGTTGCAGAAAGTGTGAATCCATCCTTTCTAGAGTTTGTCCCTTTTCCCTCATTTTTCCATTAGAGTATATCACTCACTACACAAGGAATGCCGGAGCATTGAATTTGATGGTGTCTAGATTCCTACAGGGAAAGATAAGGAAGTTTGGTCTTGCTATGAGGGGACACTGGTTATGACAAAGGAAAAAGGACAAGTTAGGGATGGGTCCCTTGCTCATAGCCAACTGTTAAATGTTTACAGATGACAGAGGGAGAGCAAAATCCTTTTAGTGCATCCAGCTTCTCCATAAGAAGCATGGCATTTAAATCGAAAAGGGCGACCAACTATTGGTAAGCAGGAATCAAAACCCAACACCTGGAAAAGAACATAAAAGAAAGTGTAGCCGCTCTAAATGTGTTCACATTTCCTGGTCTGAACGGATTACATGCCAGAGTGCCAAAAAGAAAAAAATAACTAAGCGCATCACCAAGTCACTGTCGACAATCTCTGAGGGATCCTGGAGAAGTGAAAGGTGTTAGAAGGCTGGGGGTAGTATAGCTCTGACTTCCAAAGATGGGGAAAAAAAGAATGTTGGAAACTGCAAAGCAGTGGCCTTAACAATGACCTTAGGCAAAAATCCCCAAATGAGATACAAAAAGGTGTTTTGTGATCCCCTAAGAGAAGTCAGTGGCCATCAGGGGCCCACAGGGGCTCAGCAAGGGCAGGTCATGCCAGACTGTCCCCATTTCGCGTGACCTTGTCAGAGCATAGACTGACAGGAGGCAGTGTAGTAGACCAAGGGTCTGCATCTGATTACGGCATTTCATGACATCTCAAATGAGATCCTGCCAGAACAAATGGAGAAATACAGAATAGGTACAGTTAGGAGAAATGGGAACTGATTAAATGACAGTATCCTAAGGTGCCAGAAGGTTTTCACCTCAAACCTGTGCTGTTCAATATTTGTATAGTGTCTTGTTTAGGTGCGTGTTTAGCAAATATGTAGATGGCACAGCGTTTGAACAAATAGAAAACCCATTGCATTCCAGAATCAGTACCTAAAATCCACAGACCAAGCTGATTCTAACAGAATGAAGTGGGTCTTTCCGCTCTCTCTCCCAGACCCCATTCTCTTGTTTAATGGGTTTTTCCCAAGGTTCCTCTTATGTTTACAGTTGTGCTAAAACTTGTCCTGCTTCCCCCGAATCCTCTCTCACCGTGGGGGAAAATGTCTTGTCCACCTTACCCTCAAGGATTCCCCCTTTCATCTCTCCGGCAGTTGGTCATCTCCCAGTGCTGGGACTGAAGTCATTGGGCAGCGTGTTCCTGACTTCCATACCACCCCCCAAAACAACAGAGTCACCCCATCAAGATGTCCTCAGCCTCAACCTCAGAGAATGGGCAACACGCCCCTCTGTTCCAGGCCACTCACGCTTCCTGGCCGTAGAGTCCGTCCTCCCTCCCCAGACCTCACTCTATTGTCTATTAATTACCCTCTCTCCAGCATCTTCAAGCACCCCATCTCCACTGCCTCCTTCCTTACCTTCCTACTCTTAAACAAACAAAAAGAAAAAAGAAACCCTTGCTTTTGCTCTCTTCTTTTTTCCTTCTTAGTAAATTCTTCAAGAGACTTGTTTCCACCACTCTCTGTTGGAGATTGGGTTCTCTGGAAGCAGATGCAGTTTGTGAGGAAAGATATTGATCAGGCATCAACACCTATGAAGTAAGGGTGAGGAGGCAGGACAAGGCAGAGGGCTGAGTTAACCTGAGCGTAGCCAGCCATGCCTCAGTGAGTCCTCAGAGGGCTTTGAGCAGGTTTGCCCCTCAGAGCAAACCAAACTGGGCTTAAACAGCAGGGCTTTGTGCCCCAGCCCTGCTCGGTCACCACGTGGGGCTGCCCAGAGAAATGGAAGACCCTGAAGGAGATGACAGCTGGTTACTGTCTGCTGAGTACACTCCTGGAGAGGAGCAACAAGTCCTTTCTCGAAAAGGGTGCAGGCAGGCACCTCTGTGTCTACCACATTCTCCTTACTTCTCATCCCTGTCTGGTACCACTGACATCCACCCTTCATCTCCCCTTTTATTTCACTTGCCCCACCCCAAACCCAGTGGGCATTTTTGGTTCTTACCTTAGAGCAGAAACTCTGCTACATTCACTGGATGTGTGCTCTCTTCTCTCTCTCTCTCTCTCTCTCTCTCTCTCTCTCTCTCTCTCTCACACACACACACACACACACACACACACACACACACACACACTTTCTCTCTCAAGTCTCAATTCCCTTAATTTCCACTTCTACCTCTTCTTAACCTCTCCAGCCATTCCCTCCTGGCTTTCTTGGGGGTCTGGTTCTCCACCTAAGTGTTGGGACTCCCATCTTCCTCTTCCTCGTGCCCCCCAGGGTGATCTTGACCACTGTCACTGTTACTGTCACGGTTTTAATTCGCATTTATACGCCAATGACTCTGAAATCTCCTCTCCAGCTCACTCTCTGCCTCCCAAGCTTGCGACTCTCATATCTAATTGGTTGCTAGACATCTCCACTCGAACACCATCAGACAGAAAAGTTCTGCTGCTTCTTTCTCGCCATGTTCCCACCCCGTAGAAGGCTTTTTTGCAGTGCAAGAATTGAGGGACCCACTGAACCTGCTCCATCTAGCTCCTGCTACATCCTGCTACAGCCAGCCTGGCGTGGTCCTGTTTGGGCATGTGTAGGAAAGCGCTGTGAGCAACGGCCAGGGCGCTACACACAGAAACTTGCATCACTAACCCATAAATAGCTGATGGTGCGTGCGGAGGCCAAGAGGACATTCATCACTTCTTCCTCTATCACACCTACTACTTACCTCAGCAGGTGGGTGTCCCCCCAGGAAAGAGTTATTCAGAATTTCCTCGTTATAGGTGATGAGAGGCAGTAGTGATTTCTTTCAGTTTGTGTTTCTCCTAAAGGCAAGTTCTCTGAGCAGGTGATTTTTGGCCACACCTTTTATTTCCGGTCCTATAGCAATGTGTCAGAGGCATACAAAGGAGGCACTTCTCAAGGAAAACCATCTCTATTTTATTAAAATGTGTCATGCTTTGTGTCCACCTGTCCTCTCTTCCCAAGGTGGAATTTCCCGTTGAATTCCATGAATATTTATCAAGCAAGTACAAAGTGACAAGGGCAGGGCTAAGTACAAGACAATCCCTGCCTTAAGAGACCTAAAGCGTGGTGCAAAGACTAAGTCTAATGCCAGTTTGCTGGTGACCACAGAAGCCACAGAAACTAAGCACTGTGTGTACCGGAGAAGGGAAATGTCTCTGTGGGGATAGAGTCCCAGAGAGCAGTTTCCAGGCTCGTGACCTCATGTGAAAGGTGCTGACTCGGGTAGTAGATGGCCGTCAGCTGTAATCAGTTAGCCAATTAGCCACTGATATAACTGCCGCGACTGCTCTGGTTGGTCGGTGGGTTGGTTGGCAGGCAGAGAAGCGGACGGCAGGTTGCAGGTCGTGTGGATCCTGCCTCCAGTGAGAATATAGTGGTATGACTCCCCTACCTATGGCTCTGTGGGTGTTCTTTTTGGCCTAGCCATATCCTGCGTTCTTATGTGGGGAGCTGGACAGGAGGCCCCGCAGGCCGCCCTGCATGACAAATGGCGCAGCGAGCAGGGTCTCCTGCACGACAGTCTTTATCCAGGTGGGCTTCACACAGGCATCTGAGACAGACCTTAAAGGATAGATCAGATTTCAGGGAGTGAGCATGAAAGAAATAAGCAAGAAAGAATGATGATGCACAAGGAATAGAGAGAAAAGAGGGACAAATGGCAAAAGGCTATCCGAATATCATCAGAGAATTGCAAAATAAACAAATTATAACATTAAGACAATTTTCTCATGGCTACAGCCAAATACTGAGACTACAGAAATACCCTGGCAGTTAGAGAGAGGCAAGGTCATGGGAGTAAGATTATTATAATACTATTATCATAAAGAGGTGGGTAGGAGAGGAAAAATCACTGCCCATTAGCCCTTCAAAGGCCCCGCTCAGACCCAACCTCCTTCTGGACTTCCCTTTCCCTCCATCATGGACAGGATAGGGGTTAGCGGCTCCAGAACCCCACCTGTATCCAGCTCCCCACGGAGGATGGTGCTCGCTCAGAAGGAAACTGCATCTTTTCTGCTTTGCCGGAATGTCCTTAATGTTGCCTGAGTGTCATCCCACCCATCCCAGTTGTAACTGAGAATAGGCTTTCTAGTTTTTGACCTTAAGGAAGGAAATGAAGCTTCACAAGGACAAGAATGAGTCTGGTGACCTCCCAAGGTGAGCAGATGTTCCCCATTCACTTTGGGAAGACCCTGAAAAAGCTGAAGAGGAGTGAGGAATGCTGGTATAATTGTAATTGGTAACAAGGTTGGGGCTTTTAACACATTAAGCCTGCTGAGTAATTATAATTCCCGTTTACAGAGGAGGAAACTGGAGCTCAGAGTTGCAGTGTCCCATGGCCCCCAGGAAAAAGCAGGGGCTGCACCTGCTTTTCCAGAGGCCTTGGCTGCGCTTAAGGGCAGGTAATGCGGGAGTCTCTTGCCTATGCTATTTATGGATTTTGCATCTGGGAAGCAATTTGGGGAAGCAGCACTGTCACGCAGGAACACCTCAGGCAAACCAAACTACACAGAGAGAGAGAGGGTGTTTGGCCACACATACATAACCAAACTCAATATAATGGCTTAACCAAATCGGAGTTTATTTTTCTTATCTGTCAAGAAGACAGCAGCAGGCAGTCCAGAGCTGATGCCGCTGCTCAGAGATGTCTCCAAGGAATCGAATCTCCTGCTAGACGTCTTTATGTCTATCCTTCTGCCTCATG
Source organism: Rhinolophus sinicus (assembly GCF_057876585.1). Classification (NCBI taxonomy): domain Eukaryota; kingdom Metazoa; phylum Chordata; class Mammalia; order Chiroptera; family Rhinolophidae; genus Rhinolophus; species Rhinolophus sinicus. Next base: position 108,465,070 of record NC_142502.1, read on the forward strand.
GGTGCAAGGGGGCTACTCCACCCTCAGGCATCACACCCACATTTCAGGCAGAAAGGAGAAGGAAAGAGCCAAAGGCATGCTGCAAGTGAATCATTTTTCTTTTTATTTCTATCTTTTGTTTTTATATTTTGTGCCCTTTTTTTTTTAAACAGAAAAACAACTGAATTTCTGAAAATTGCACCGAGCAGACTTCTGCTGATGACTCATTAGCCAAATAGTCTTGTGGCCACCCCTAGATGCAAGGGAGTTTAGGGAAGTGTTTTAAGCAGCATCCTGACACCCAGACAACCTTGAGTTTCCATTGTTGGGGGAGAGGAGGATAGCGGAGTTGGAAGCAGCAGCTTCACCTCCCAGAATGTATAAAGTTACATGGCCAAAGAAGATGGAGGAGCTTCTGAGGAAGGGCATTTTGAGTAGATGAGGGGGAGGTGATAATACCTGGGTGATTCTCCACCTGAGTGCCTGTGGGTGTGGGCATGAGGTTGACAGGAGAAAATGGGTTGTTTCATTTGCCTCAGGTCACTCAGATAGTTAGTAACAAAGCAAGAACTCAGCCATTGCCTAACCCCAAGCCTGGGTTTTTTCCATTACCCTATACATTTATAAAACAGGTTCAACAGACACAGAGACATCTGGGGGACTCTGGAGAGTATCCAGACAGGCACACGGTAGACAGGGCTCAACTCCTCAGCAGTCTTCAGCCAGAGTCATTCCTTATTTGTGTTTTCGTTAAATAGTGAGCTTCTCTCTGAGACTTAAATTGATAAAGGGGCTAAACTGTCAGAAAAACAAACAAGCAAAGAAAAAAGCCATTCTGCTCTACAACTGTTCTGTAGTGTCATTATTCGTTGAGCACTTTAAGATGGATCCAATGATTTCATACGTACATAAGTCCTCTGACTGGAAGGCGTGGCCAATGCATGTGGGCTCCAGGAACAGCCCATCTCAGCGTGGTGCCAGCATCAGAAGAATCAATGTCTGAAATTGAATTAAAATGAGGGCAGCTGAAGTCAGACACCTGCAGCATGATGTGAAAATGAGCCGTGAAACAGGCTGGCACATTCCCCACTCTCAGTGGAGTACAGAGCGCCCCATGTGAGCCAGACTGCTGGGAGCAGTCAGCACGCCTGGGAGATGGCTTCTTAACAGAAGGCGTTGGTCTGAAGCAAAGAATAGAATGCCGGTCTTCAGCTTACCTTTTGTGGGGAGAGAGCCCCAGAGAGCAGTTTCCAGGCTCTCGGCCTCACGTGGAGGGGTGCTGGCTCAGGTAGTAGATGGCCGTCAGCTGTAACCATTGAGCCATTGGCCACTAATACAACTGCCGCGGCTACGGAGGAGAATGGAGGAGAGTCGGTCGATCGGCAGCAAAGCGGACAGCAGGTCGCACGTCGTGTGAACCCAGCCTCCAGTGAGACCATAGTGGTATGACTCCTCTACCTATGGCTCCATGGGTGTTCCTTTTTGGCCTCACCATATCCTGCGTTCTTATGTGGGGAGCGGGAGCAGAGACCCCGCAGGCCTCCCTGCACGACACCTTTATTCAATAGTCTGACATTGATTGGATGGCAGCCAGAAGAAAGAGACTGAGGGGGGTTTCGGTGATGACTCACAGATCTCTGCCAAGTAGGGGAGAAAGCTACCGCCCTCCATAAGGAAAGAGGCTGCAGGGATCTTTTGTGTGCATTTTTAAAAGACTCATTCTCACCCTGAATTAAATAGGAAAAGGCACTTTCTCTAGGCACAGGCAGTCCCTAGGCGCGTAAGCGGGGCAATAAACGGCAACTTTTGTGCAAATTAGAAAAAAGGGTCCCTTCCTCTGGCAGGCAGCCCATGCCCTGTACACAGGTGGGGGCTGAGCACAGGCTGCGGTTCAGCCCCACCAGCCCCTTTGCGAGTTCACAGGCAGGGCCTGAGGCGCCCAGTTCTCCCAGTGCCGCGGTTGTCTGTCGGAGTGCACGGTCTTGTACTCTAGACATCAACGCATTCTCAGTTCCAGGCAACATCAGCCTTGCAAAAGAGGAGGAAGCGTCATGTCGTCTTCCTCCCTCATCCCCTTCTGTTATGTGTTATGTTCAGGTCCACGCATGCGCACACACACGCACGCACGAAGAGTCAGGGACATGTTGGGTTGATTTTAAGCCACTGAATGTTTCAGTAAGAACTGTGGTTACTAAAAATGGAACAGCTGGTAGATTAAAGGGGGAGATCTTATTGCTCATAGTTCCTGGAATTATATGCATTTGCCTCTTAGAAAGCCAACAAATAAACAGCCAGTGTGGAAATAAGGATTCACAGCAAAGTGAAGATCAAGGCAGCTGATGTTACAAGAGTAAACAAAGCAGAAATCGTGGGGCCTAGGGCCCTAGTACAGAGCCGGTGTATAACTCCCAGAGCTCCAAGCATTCGAAGGGAGGGCATCAGGCAGAGACCCAATATCCATTCTCCCACTCCTCCTTCTAACAGAATCCCAATTTTATTTCGGTTAACAATGTTTCTCTGCTTTAAAAAAAGTTTTTTCTCAACCTTCCATCCAAGTAGGAGTGGCAGTGTGACAGAGCTCAGGCCAAAGAGATGTCAGCCTAAGTGACTAACTGGGACTTTCAGGAAAGATCTTTTTTGGAGCTTGGATTCCCTTCTGCCCTTGTTATCCCACTTCTTCCTGCCTGTTGCAGTCACAAGGTTCGTGTGTCCAGTGTTTCAAAAGGCCAAAACTCAAAACATAAGAGTTTGGAGTATGGAAAGGTTTATTGATCAAGAAGGTGCCGACAAAGAAGATGAGAGTTTTCTATATTTTCTCAAATCCATCTTTTTTTTTTTTTTTTAATTGGGGAATATTGGGGAAGAGTGTGATTTTCCAGGACCCATCAGCTCCTAGTCAAGTCGTTGTTTTCAATCTAGTTGTGGAGGGTGCAGCTCACTGGCCCATGTGGGAATCGAACCGGTGACTTTGGTGTTATGAGCCCTGAGCTCTAACCACTGAGCCAACCGGCTGCCCCTCAAATCCATCTTAAGGGCAACTCGAGTTCCAGCATCTTTTCTGTCAAGGGAAGTGTCGCGTGGGGCGGCCTGCGGGGTGTCTGCTCCCGCTTCCTGCACAAGAACGCAGGACATGGTGAGGCCAAAAAGGAACACCCACGGAGCCATAGGTAGAGGAGTCATACCACTATAGTCTCACTGGAGGCTGGAGCCACACGATGTGCAACCTACTGTCCGCTTTTCTGCCAACTGACCGACTCCCCTCTCCGGTTCCCAAAAGCGGATCGAAACTACTGTTTTCAATCTTCAGTTAGTTGAATCTGCCGTTGCAAAATCAGGGGATACAGAAGGCCAACCGTATAGTTATAGGAAAAAACTCTGTATGTGGAACGGTGCAGTCCAAATGGTGTTGTCCAAGTGTGAGCAGAGAGCAGGCCTCCTCGGCGCCCTGTCCAGGCCCTTGGCGTCTCCAGCAAAGAACTGAATGAGACACAGAAATACAGTGATGTAAGAGCAGTTTATTAGAAGTGAAAGTACACTCCAAAGAGATAGGAGTGGCGTCAAGCAACAGTGTCGCTCAAAAGGCGCTGACTGGCAAGGACTTGGAGATTTTCTTTTCTTTCTTTCTTTCTAGAATGGGCTACTCCTCCCTAGGTGTGGGGCCACTTGATTGACAGCTGTGATTGACAAGAGACTATTACATCATCTTTTTAGACTGCACATATTCCTTCCCAGAATTCAGTCTGTTATAATGATATTAATGAACTTCTGGGCATATGTATATTATAATGATGATATAATGAGGCGAGGGTGAGATGGAGGTCGTAATAGCCTTTCCAGCGCAGGTTTGAGTGACCAGTTTAATCTAGTTAGGTGTTTTGTATCCTTTAGCTTCCTCATAGTGGTTGATGGTTATAGTGGAGAAGGGAAAGATTTGGGCGTGGAGGGGAGGTCTTCTGGGTGGTTGCTCTCTGTAGGCCATATTGGATGTACAGGAATGTTACCTGACATGTTCGGGTATATTGGAGACACAATTCCTCTCTCTAACTACCTGCCTTATGTTTCCCCTGAGAGACGTGATCCCCATAAGTCTCCATGGGAAGTTGAGGGACAGGAGATCTCCTCTTCTGTATCTGCTTCCTGCTGAATGTGCCCGTTGTCCCTGATTATTGGGGACTCACAGGACTCTCACCCTATCTGATCTTAGACGAGGGGAAGGGGTCTTGGGATCGGCCAGAAGGCCATGTTGACTTCTTCGGATGGGATGTACTGGAAGTCTTGCTGGGGCATCATTTGTATCCCATCAGCCGCTAGATGAGGAGACATAGATTTTGTTATACAGAGTTAAAAGTGTTGGTCCGTACTGGAAAACAAAAGAAAGACCGCTTCCTATCAACCTGTTGCAGAAGCCACTCGTGTAGATGTCTAGGAAGAGAAATATTAAATCAGCAATTGCCATGAACAACCAAGGCAACAAGACAGCTCAGAAAGAAAGTGAAAAGTCTCCAGAAAAGGAACTTAAAGATATGGAAATATGTGACTTAAATGACAGAGAACTCAAGATTGCAGTTCTGAAAAAACTCAACAAGATGTAAGAAAACGCAGAAAGGCAGTTTAATGAACTCAGAAACACAATCAAAGAACAATATGAGCATTTTCCGAAAGAGATTCAAATTTTAAAAAACAACCAAATAGAATTTCTGGAGATTAAGAACTCAATAGAAGAAATTAAGAATGAAATAACCAGCTTAGGTAGTAGAGTTGACGAGATGGAGGAAAGAATCAGTGACATCGAAGATAGAAACCTGGAAATGACACAGATGGAAGAAGAAAGAGACTTGAGACTTAAAAGAAATGAAAGAACTCTACAAGAACTTTCTGACTGCATCAGAAAGAGCAATGTAAGAATAATGTGCATACCAGAAGGAGAAGAAAGAGAGAAGGGAACAGAGAATATATTCAAACAAATTGTCGATGAGAACTTCCCAAACTTGTGGACAGAACTGGATCCTTGAATCCAAGAAGCAAATAGAACACCTAATTACCTCAATCCCAACAGACCTTCTCCGAGGCACATTGTATTGAAGCTGTCTAAAATCAACGACAAAGAAAGAATCCTCAAGGCAGCCAGGGAAAAGAAGATGGTAACCTACAAAGGAAAGCCCATTAGATTATCATCAGATTTTTCAGCAGAAACTCTACAAGCCAGGAGGGAGTGGAACCAAATATTCAAACTATTGAAAGAGAGAAATCATGAGCCAAGAATAATATATCCAGCAAAGATATCCTTTAGATATGAAGGAGGAATAAAGATCTTTCCAGACATACAGAAGCTGAGGGAATTTTCTAATACACTACCTGCACTACAAGAAATACTAAAGGAGGCTATTCGACCACCATCAACAGGGACAATTTGTGGCAGCCAAAACATAAAAAGGGGGAGAGTAAAGGCCTGAACCAGAATATGGGATGGAGAAAGTAAGCGTGCTGAAGAAAATGGAATACTCTAAATATCAAACAGTCTTTTACATAAACTTAAGGGTAACAACTCAAAAAAAATCCAGAACTGAAATATATACTGTAATAAAAGAAGAAACAGAGGGAAACATCATAGAATACCACCACACAGAAATAATAGACAACAACAAAAAGGCAAAGAAACAATGGACACAGCCTCACCAGAAAACTAAAGATAGAATGACAGGAAATCCTCACATATCAATAATCACCCTAAATGTAAATGGACTGAACTCACCAATAAAAAGGCACAGAGTAGCAGATTGGATCAAAAAACTAAACCCAACCATATGCTGTCTCCAAGAGACACATCTCAGCTACAAGGACAAGCATAGACTCAAAGGGAAAGGGTGGAAATTGACACTCCAAGCAAATGGTACCCAGAGAAAATCAGGTGTAGCCATAGTGATATCAGATGAAACAGACTTCAGGGTGAAAAAGATAACAAGAGACAAAACCTTCGATAGATGAATAGATAAAGAAGTTGTGGTATATATACACAATGGAATACTATTCGATGGTAAGAAAAGATGATATAGGAACATTTGTGACAACATGGATGGATCTTGAGAGTATGATGCTAAGTGAAATAAGTCAGACAGAAAAAGCAGAGAACCATATGATTTCACTGATATGTGGTATATAAACCAAAAACAACAAAAGAACAAGACAAACAAATGAGAAACAAAAACTCATAGACACAGACAATAGTTTAGTGGTTACCAGAGGGTAAGGGGGGTGGGGGGTGGGGGGTGGGAGATGAGGGTAAGGGGGATCAAATATATGGTGATGGAAGGAGAACTGACTCTGGGTGGTGAACACACAATGGGATTTATAGATGATGTAATACAGAATTGTACACCTGAAATCTATGTAATTTTACTAACAATTGTCACCCCAATAAATTAAATAAAATAAAAAAGTGTTGGTCCAAGAAGCAGGACCCAAAGCCATTGACACAAGGAGGCTGTGTGATAGAAATTCCGTTTAGCTTCGTGGAGCCTGTGGCCTTCTCCTCTGGTTCATCCGGTCATTCAGGTGGTGGTGTTCACCCAGGTGCTGGGCCTGGGATGGCCTGGAGCAGGGGGCAGGGGACTTCCTATGATTCAGGCTAGGAACACTCTCCTGTTTAAGAAAGGTGGCTAAGATCAGGAACTAGGGAGCTAAGAAACTAGGGAAAAGGAGACTTAAAATTCCTTTAAGTAGTGGGGGGCTCCCCGTATCACACAGTGTTTCACACACACAAAACTCTTTTGGGAAAACGTGATGATTTCTCACAGACCTTTTCTGAAGATTGAAAATCACTAGTGGTCCTGAAGTTATTTAACCTCCAGCAATGTATTAAAAGCGAATCTTCATATTAACAAAAGGTGGGAAGAAAAAATATTTTGGAAAAAGAAGAGATGAGAGGGAGAGAACTGCAGGAGACCCGAGTCTTTGTAGTGAAGGTTGCAAACAGCCTACTGCAGGGGCAAAGCGAGAAATGCAGATGACTAGCACCCTGGGGGTGAGAAAACGCACAGGCTCTTGCTATTTCTTCCTTCTCTCACTTTGAATAAACATGTGGGTAGAGACAAAAATTTCCCAGCTAGAGGAAAAAGAGCTGCTCTAGCGAAATGATTAATGCCAATTGACATTTCCTCTCAGTGTTAGGGATGCCCCAGGACAGCGACTGGATTCTGGCAACTAGAGAGGGGCAACTACCACCCAGCTCCATCGACTCTTACCAGCTATGAATGTGGGCTCCGGGATGCCAGATAGTCTGAATTTTTAAAAACTGGAAATCTGGATTTTTGTATGCAATCTCCCTTTTCCCCCCCTTCTTTCGCCTACCCTCTCCCCGCCCCCAACTGTGGTTCAAGCCATTGTTTCTCAGTCTAGTTGTGTAGGACACAGCTCCCTGACCCATGCTGGTATTATGAGCCTTGTGCTTCCCCCCCCCCCCCCCCCCCACCAGGCAGTGGGTCACTGGTTGGCCACCAGCAGCTCACGGCAGCCCAGCTCCAGGGAGAGCTGTTGTTCACAATCTTAGCTGTAGAGGGCGCAGCTCACTGGCCCATGTGGGAATTGAACCAGCAACCTCAGCATTAGGAGCACAGTACTCCAATCACCTGAGCCACCTGGCTGGCCCCAGTCTTCCATTTTTTAATGTTAGGAATGAATCCAATACTTTTGGTAAATATTCTGTTAGTAAATTGTATTTTTCTACAGATATTCAGGCAGCAGTTTGTCTGTGATTCGGGAGAGCCCCCCACTACAGAAATTTTAAGTCTCCTTTTCCCTAGTTTCTTAGTTCATTAGCCCTAGGTTTTTTGTTTTGTTTTGTTTTTTGGGTTTTTAAAAAGATTTTATTGGGGGAGAGGAACAGGACTTTATTGGGGAACAGTGTGTACTTCCAGGACTTTTTTCCAAGTCAAGTTGTTGTCCTTTCAATCTTAGTTGTGGAGGGCGTAGCTCAGCTCCAGGTCCAGTTGCCGTTGCCAGTTGCAGGGGGCGCAGCCCATCATCCCTTGCGGGACTCGAGGAATTGAACTGGCAACCTTGTGGTTGAGAGCCCACTGGCCCATGTGGGAATTGAACCGGCAGCCTTCGGAGTTAGGAGCATGGAGCTCCAACCTCCTGAGCCACCTGGCCACAGGTACCAGAGGGTGGGCGCCTCTCGGCGCCGTGTCCAGGATCTTGGCGTCAAGCAGAGCTGAACAAGATATCGAGATAAAGTGGTGCAAAAGCAGTTTATTAGAAGAAAAGGTACACTTCAAAGAAATAGAAGCAGACACGAGCAGAAAGCAGTGGCTCAAGGGCCATTATTAAAAGGGATAGTTCACTCCAAAGAGTGTGGAACAGGCTGAGCAAAACAGGTTCAAAAGGGCTAAAAGGCCCAAAGGGCGAAGAGCCTGGGCTCAAAAAAGGGCCTGACTGGCCAAAACTTGGAGCTTTTATCCTTTTTTCTCTAGAAAGGGCTGTTCCTTTCCAGGTGTGGGACCACTTGATTGACACCTGTGATTGACAAGAGGCTATTACCTCATCGTTTTAGACTGCGCATATTCTTTCCCAGAATTTAGTCTGTTATAATGAACTTCCAGGCATATGTATGATATTATAATGATGGCATAATGAGGCCCAGGTGAAATGAAGGTCGTTGTGGCTTTTACTGAGCAGGTGGGAGTGACTGGTTTAATTCAGTTGGGTATTTTGCACCCATTTGTTTCCTCTTGGGGGTAGATAGTTACAAGGAAAAGGTGAAGTTTGGGGCAGAGAGGGGAGGTCTTTTGGGCAGTAATGCAGAGACCCAATGTCTATCTGTAACTGCCTGCCTTGTTTTTTCCTTGAGAGACGTGATCCCCATAAAATCTCTATAAGAAGTTGAGGGACAGGAGGTCTTTTGTTCTGTATCTGCTTCCTGCTGGGCAGGGGCGTAGAGCTGTCCCTATCTATTGGGGATTCATGGAACTCTCTCCCTATCTGATCTTACATGAGAGGAAGGGGTCTCGAGATCCGCCTGGAAGACCGTGTTGGCTTTTTTGGGTGCGACTGGCAATCTTGCTGGGGTATCCTCTGTATTCCCAAGGCCCCTGAATGAGGAAAAATAGCTTTTAATTAATAAACCATTAGCTCTGTGGCACCTGTGGCCATTCAACCAGTCATTTAGGTGGTATCAATTGTCCAGGAGCCCGGCCCAGAATAGGTTGGAAAGAACATTAGGCTTCAGTGATTACAATCAACAAGTAGACTGGCCTGGGGGAATGTTAAACCTATTTGGTCTCTGGGATGGAGTTATACAAGAGTTAGGTCCAGAATAGCTTGGGGTATGTTGGGAAGTCACAGGCTTTTAAGTCATTATCTGAAGCAGGGGTGAGAGACATCCTGTGACTCGGGCTAGGAACAATCTCTAGTCTAGAGTTCAGAAACTGATTAGAAGAGTAATCAAAGCCAGGGGCTAAGGAGTTAAGAAACTAGGGAAATTTTCTATAGTGAGGGGCTCTTCCATATCAGTAATGCCTCTTGTCAATCACAGGTGTCAATCAAGTGGCCCCATGGCCAGAAAGGAACAGCCCATTCTAGAGAAAAAAGGGATAAAAACTCCAAGTCCTCACCAGTCAACGCCTCTTGGGCCTTGCCTTTGCTCGGGGCCTCTCCAAACCCATTGGAGTGTACTTTTTCTCCTAATAATGCCACTTTTGGGCCTTTGGGCCTTTGGGCCTTTGGGCCCTTGAGCCCCTCTCTACTGTTCGGCCAGCTTCTACTTCTTTGAAGTGTACTTTCGCTTCTAATAAACTATTGTTTCACCACTTTATTTCTGCGTCTCTTTCAATTCTTTGCTCGAGATGCCAAGAACCTGGACACCTCGTGGAGGAGGCCCGCTCTCTCGGTAACATTTGCATCCTCTGGTTTGCTGAATGGATGGGATAAGAAGCTGTTGCAAAGATAAGTAGGGGAAAGCAAGGAGCTGCCTGAAAGTAGGCAAGGAAGAGGGAGAGATGGAAAAGAAAAGACCAACGTGGTGGATGGAAAGAAGAAAAAAAAAGGTTGAAGAATGTGAAAGAGAAGAGATTGAGAGGGAGTGAGAAAGAGGAAGACGGCAAAGAAGATGGAGAAGAAAGCGGGAAAGGGGGGAGATTTGAAGAGGTGGGGGAAGTGGGGCTGCTCTAGGTAGAGGGTGGGGGTTTAGTCATTTAACAGAGACCGGAATACTCAGGCACTGTGGAGAGAAGAGCAGCAGCTTTACATGGTGAATGGGAAGCCCTCAGGTTTCTCAGCCTTTGACCATCACCTTTTCTTTTGATAGTCCAGTCACTCAGGTCCCCACTTTTCTACAACTTCCTGCAGGTAGGTCAGGGCCCTAACCCAGGAAATGAGGCCATTTTTCTTATCAATATCACCTTTTGTTTCTCCTTCTCACCACCTCCCTGTGGGGATCCAGCCTCTTTAGCCCCTGCCTTGCAAAGGAATGCAAGCTGACTCTGGGCTAGAGGTGGAAGCTTGAACCATTGTGGGGACAAAGCCCCAGAGAGCAGTTTCCAGGCTCTCGGCCTCACATAGAAAGCTGCTGGCTCAGGTAGTAAATGGCCATCAACTGTGATGGGATGGCCATCAGCTGTGGCTAATTGGCCGTCAGCTGTAACCAGTGAGCCATTGGCCACTAATATAACTGCTGTGGCTACGCTAGCAGAAAATGGGGGCTAGCAAGATGGTGGCTGAGCTAGCAAGCACAGATTGCAGTTAGGAGGGTGGGTTGCGGACAGTGTGGATCCAGCCTCCAGTGAGAGTATAGTGCCGCCAGCGAGAATATACTAGTATGACTCCCCCATCTATGGCTCTGTGGGTGTTCCTTTTTGGCCTAGCCATATCCTCTGTTCTTGTGTGGGGAGCGGGAGCTGAGACTCCGCTTGACACCCCACATGACAAATGGCGCAGTGAGCAGGGTATGGTGCCAGCCAAAGCTCTCCGAAGGGTGGTGGAGCAGTTTGTGTGTATGAACACTCAGTCTCAGGTAGACCAGGAGGAGCAGCTGCCGGAGAGCTGGACCCCCGTGGAGGGGTGGGAAGATGTGGACAGTTCTCCAACCAGCACAGGCCGGAGAAAGCGAAGGTCGTTGCAGCCCTGTGGGCTGGGAAGTGCTTGCTGAGGCAGCCTGGATGCGGGACTTGTCCCAGGAGGAAATGCTTGCTGTCCTCGTTGGGAGATGAGAGTGAGGTCAAGGTCGTCCCTCACACCCAGGACAGCCCTGGTGAATGACTATGGACTATGGGGAATTGCCTTCTATCCCTAATTTAATGGACAGCTTGACTATTTGGGAACATACCACCATGTAGTGGAACTGGGGGATGTTTGCTTTTGTGTCTTGACTGGCCACCATTGAGAATATGTAAGCACCTTGACTGTGAGCCGCTGTTGTTCCAGCAGGGTACCCTGAGAGGCCCAGAGAGAGTGGCAGTGCCCTGAGAGCCCTGGCTGTGCCCAGGAAGTCAGGCTGTGCCCAGAGAGAGTGGCAGTGCCCTGAGAGGCCCTGGCTGTGCCCAGGGAGACTAGTGGTACCCTAAGAAACCCAGGAAGTCTGGCTGTTCCCGGGGAGACTGGTGGTACCCTAAGAAGCCCAGGAAGTCTGGCTGTGCCCAGAAGGACTGGTGGTGCCCTGAGAAACCCTGGCTGTGTCCAGAGAGCCTGGCTGTGCCCAGGATATTGCATTCACCTCCAGGCTCCTCGCACAGGGCCCCTCGCGGAAGACGCTTGTCACGTAGATTGTGAGGCGAGACCCTGTAGGGGTGGAGTGTGGGGGCAGAGCCCCAGAGAGCAGTTTCCAGGCTCTCGGCCTCACATAGAAAGGTGTTGGCTCAGGTAGTAAATGGCCGTCAACTGTGATTGGATGGCCATCAGCTGTGGCTAGTTGGCCGTCAGCTGTAACCAGTGAGCCATTGGCCACTAATATAACTGCTGCGGCTACGACGGAGAGCTGAGGAGAGTGGAGGAGAGTCGTCGGTCGGTTGCAGACAAAACGGACAGCAGGTCGCACGTCCAGTGAACCCAGCCTCCAGTGAGACTGAAGTGGTATGACTCCCCTACCTATGGCTCCATGGGTGTTCCTTTTTGGCCTCACCATATCCTGCGTTCTTGTATGGGGAACGGGAGCCCCGTGGGGCGCCCTCCACGACAAATGGCGCAGCAAGCAGGGTCTCCCGCATGACAAATGGCGCAGCGAGCAGGGTATGGTGCCAGCCATAGCTCTCCGAAGAGCGGTGGAGCAGTTTGTGTGTGTGAACACTCAGTCTCTGGGAGACCAGGAGGAGCAGCTGCTGGAGAGCTGGACCCCCGTGGAGAGGTGGAAAGATGTGGACGGTTCCCCAACCAGCACAGGCCAGAGAAAGCAAAGGTCGTTGCGGCCCTGTGGGCTGGGAAGTTCCTGCTCAGGCAGCCCGGATGCAGGACTTATAGTCCCAGGAGGTAACGCTCGCTGAGTCCTCCATGGGAGATGAGGGTGAGGTCAAGGTTGTCCCTCACACCCAGGACAGCCCTGGCAAATGACTATGGACTATGGGGAATTGCCTTCCATCCCTAATTTAATGGACAGCTTGACTATTTGGGAACATAACACCATGTAGTGGAACTGGGGGATATTTGCTTTTGTGTCTTGACTGGCCGCCATTGAGAATATGTAAGCACCTTAACTGTGAGTCGCTGGTGTTCCAGCACAGTACCCTGAGAGGTCCAGAGAGAGTGGCAGTGCCCTGAGAGCCCTGGCTGAGTCCAGGAAGTCTGGCTGAGCCCTGAGATACCCTGGCTGTGCCCAGGAAGTCGGGCTGTTCCCAGAGAGAGTGGCAGTGCCCTGAGAGCCCTGGCTGAGTCCAGGAAGTGTGGCTGTGCCCACAGAGAGTGGAAGTGCCCTGAGAGACCTGGATGAGTCCAGGAAGTCTGGCTGAGCCCTGAGATACCCTGGCTGTGCCCAGGAAGTCGGGCTGTTCCCAGAGAGAGAGTGGCGGTGCCCTGAGAAACCCTGGCTGTGTCCGGGAAGACAGGTGGTACCCTAAGAAGTCCAGGAAGTCTGGCCATGCCCAGAAGTACTGGTGGTGCCCTGAGAAACCCTGGCTGTGTCCGGGAAGACAGGTGGTACCCTAAGAAGTCCAGGAAGTCTGGCCGTGCCCAGAAGCACTGGTAGTGCCCTGAGAAACCCTGGCTGTGCCCAGAGAGCCTGGCTATGTCCAGGATATTGCATTCACCCCCAGGCTCCTCGCACAGGGCCCCTCGCGGAAGACGCTTGTCGCGTAGATTTTGAGGCGAGAGCCTGTAGGGGTGGAGTGTGGGGGCAGAGCCCCAGAAAGTAGTTTCCAGGCTCTCGGCCTCACATAGACAGGTGCTGGCTCAGGTAGTAGATGGCCATCAATGTGATTGGATGGCCATCAGCTGTGGCTAGTTGGCCGTCAGCTGTAACCAGTGAGCCATTGGCCACTAATATAACTGCTGTGGCTAGGCTAGCAGAAAAAAGAGAAGAAGAACGAGGGCTAGCAAGAAGATGGCGGCTGGGCTAGCAAGCATGGATGGCGGTTTGCGGACAGTGTGGATCCAGCCTCCAGTGAGAGTATAGTGCCGCCAGAGAGAATATAGTGGTATGACTCCCCTACCTATGGCTCCGTGGGTGTTCCTTTTTGGCCTCACCATATCCTGCGTTCTTGTGTGGGGAGTGGGAGCAGAGACCCCGCAGGCCACCCTGCATGACACATGGCGCAGCGAGCAGGGTCCCCTACACGACAGGAATGTTCCAAATCTGAAGGATGAAGTGATATGGGCCAAGCGAGGAGCCCCCCTGTGGGGACAGAGCCCCAGAAAGTAGTTTACAGGCTCTCGGCCTCACGTGGAGGAGTGCTGGCTCGGGTAGTAGATGGCCGTCAGCTGTGGCTGATTGGCCGTCAGCTGTAGCCAGTTAGCCAATTAGCCGCTAATATAACTGCTGCGGCTACGGAGGAGAGTGCAAGAGAGTCGTCGGTGGGTTGCAGACAAAACGGACAGCAGGTCACACGTCCAGGGAACCCAGCCTCCAGTGAGACCGTAGTGGTATGACTCCCCTACCTATGGCTCCGTGGGTGTTCCTTTTTGGTCTCACCATATCCTGCGTTATGTGGGGAGCGGGACCAGAGACCCTGCAGGCCTCCCCGCACGACAAATGGCGCAGCGAGCAGGGTATGGTGCCAGCCAAAACCTACTGAAGCATGGTGGAGCGGTTTGTTCGTGTGAGAGCCCAGCTTCGGGAGGCCCATGAGGAACGACACCAGGAACGGGAGGCGCGGTCTGCCTGGGAGACTCGAGCCTCCAGCTGGCACACCACCTTCTTGGGCATAGAAGGCGGTGTCCTCCTTTTGTTGGTCTGCTGCGGCCTTAGGATCCGAAGCTTGTGGATAGCTTACAAGGAGGCCTCCACCCACTCAGACACCTGCCACGGTGAGCAAGATTCCGACCAGGTAGGAATGGCGTCTGACTCTGGGCAGGAGGATGTGTGGCCCCCACACAGTGTATGGTGTCCAGTGGCCACTGTTCTCAGGAGTTGGACCCCCAAGGAGGGGTGGGAGGACATGGACGGCTCTCCGGCCAGCGTGGAGAGGGCCCTACAGGCTCTGGCTGAGCAGTTGCCGGAGGAGGAGAAGGCTACAGCCGACCGCGTGGGCTGGATGTTCCTCACGGCCTTGAGTCTCAACACGGAAAATGTGCTTAATGCAAGGGCCTGGGTGCCTGACCAGGTGTTCCGGTTGGAAGCGCTGGAAGCCCGGGTCCGCCTGTTAGAACAGGGGCCCCAAGGTGGAGACTCTGAGGCAGAGGAAGCAAGTGGAGAAAATGTACCTCCCAACCCCCAAGCCCGGCCCATCATGAAGCACAAGGTAAAGCATGAGCAACCTTTGGGCCCCGGGGGCGTTGCTGCTGGCAACCCAGCTGGGACTGAGTTCACAACCTACACCCCATACACTCCCACTGAGTTGCAGGAGCTGGGGAGGCGGTACAGACAGCGCCCTGGAGAGCCAGTCTCGGCTTGGCTGTTACGTTTATGGGATGAGGGAGCAGACAGCATTCTCTGCTCCCCAGGCGAGATGGAAAAGCTAGCCTTCGTGACAGTGCATCCGTCCCTGCGACAAAGGTTACAAAACTGCCATAGATTGGCCAACAACCAGGGCAACCATTCTCTAATGGCGTGGCTCACGGCTGCGGTACGCACCGTATGGGAACAGGCTGGCGAGCTGCCAGACACTGTGAGTCAATGGCAGTCATATACAGAACTTACGCAAATAATCCATGAAATGGGTATGAGACATGCTATTTTTAACCTCAACGTGCAGGGCCCAGATGACGAGCTTTTTACTGCCAGCATGAGAGATCTGGTTTTGGACACTGCACCTGCGAGTGCTTTTGGATCCTTGGTTGCTATTCTTACACCGTATGTAGGGCGACGGATCCATGAAGTTACAACTGCCATGGCCACCCTAGGGGATGTTGAAAGCCGGAGGCGAAGGAAGTTAAGACAGGAGGTCCGCACAGTTGAGACCTGGAAGCCCACACCAAAGGTAAAGGGGCGAGGTCGCAGGCCTCAGAGAGTAACACGCGCACA
Source organism: Rhinolophus sinicus (assembly GCF_057876585.1). Lineage (NCBI taxonomy): Eukaryota > Metazoa > Chordata > Mammalia > Chiroptera > Rhinolophidae > Rhinolophus > Rhinolophus sinicus. The sequence continues at coordinate 108,480,647 of NC_142502.1, forward strand.
GATGTGGCGTGATCTCGTGGCAGCAGGGGTTGATCAGGAAAAAATAGACCAGCAGCCCAATGCACTCCTGCTTGAACTTTGGAAACAGTTGCGTCCGGAACAACAATTCCGGAGAAACATAAAGGAGGAGTCTGGCAAAGCGCGACCCGTGTCCTTCCAGGACTTCATGCAGCCGCTTGAGGCCAACTCCTTGCAGCTTGATTAGGGGCGGGGCCAAGGTACCTGGTCAGAGGGGACGAGCAGGGACCGGAGGCCCCATGTGGAACTGTCCATACATTGGTCCCCTTCGAATGTACAGAGGGTTTTGGCTCTAGTTGACACTGGTGCTGACTGCAGTCTCGTTTATGGGAACCCAGAACTGTTCCCCGGACCAGCAGTCTGCATTGATGGCTACGGGGGAAAAACTGTGACTGTGAAAGCCGTTTCCTTACCACTGGGTATAGGAAGGCTCCCTCCTCGTACCTACAAGGTTTATGTCTCCCCCGTTCCGGAGTATATTCTAGGGGTGGATGTGCTACATGGCCTCAGCTTACAGACGTCGGTAGGAGAGTTCCGTCTCCGGATCCGGGTGGTGAAAGCGGTGACACGCAGGCATGCTCACCACCCTCCTCAAGCGTTGCCACAGCCCTGGCGCGTGGTTACAGTGTGACAGTATCGCCTGCCAGGAGGACAGGAGGAGATCGGTCGTACAATATTGGAATTGGAGAAGGCACATATTGTGAGGCCAACGCACAGTCCCTTTAACTCCCCAGTATGGCCTGTCAAGAAGCCAGATGGGACCTGGCGAATGACTGTGGACTATAGGGAGTTAAATAAGGTGACGCCACCCTTGCACGCTGCAGTGCCTTCAATTCATGATTTAATGGATCGTCTGTCCGCCTAGGGACATATCACTATGTAGTGGACTTGGCCAATGCTTTTTTCTCCATTGACATTGCACCCGAGTGTCAAGAGCAGTTTGCTTTTACGTGGGATGGGCGTCAGTGGACTTTTCAAGTCCTTCCGCAAGGATACTTGCACAGCCCCACTATCTGCCACGGGCTTGTGGCCCAGGATTTGGCACAGTGGGATCACCCATCCTCTGTGGCCTTGTTTCATTATGTTGATGACATTCTGTTAACCTCAGATTTTCTTTCTGATTTAGAGCAAGCAGCTCCCTCTCTTCTCCGCCACCTGAAGTCATGTGGCTGGGCGGTGAATGAGGAAAAGGTCCAAGGCCCTGGCTTATCCGTCAAGTTTTTGGGTATTGTGTGGTCGGGTAAGACAAAGGTTATACCTGAGGCAATCATTGACAAAATACAAGCCTTTCCCCGGCCGACCAAGGTCTCCCAACTGCAGACGTATTTGGGTCTGCTAGGATATTGGTGGGCATTTGTACCCCATTTAGCACAAATGGCAAGGCCCTTGTACAATATGATAAAAAAGGGGGCCTCATGGGATTGGACAGAGGCTATAGAGCAAGCCTTCATTGCCACAAAACGGGCAGTGCAGCAGGCACAGGCTCTGCAAGTAGTGGACCCCGGCCGCCCATTTGAACTTGATGTTCATGTAACCCAAGAGGGGTATGGATGGGGCCTCTGGCAACGGCAGGAGCATCTCCGGTTGCCAGTGGGATTTTGGTCCCAATTATGGAAAGGAGCGGAGGTCCGCTACTCTCTAATAGAGAAACAGCTGGCTGCTGTGTATGCAGCCCTAGTGGCCACAGAAGCCATCACAGGAACGGCACGCGTATTGGTTCGAACAACCTATCCTGTCCAGGGGTGGGTCCGTACATGGACCCAGGGAACCAAAACGGGGGTGGCACAGACCACCACCCTCGCCAAGTGGGGTGCCTACTTGGAGCAACGTAGCACCCTTAGTTCAAGCCCTTTGAGCACAGAGCTACAACAGGTCCTGGGGCCTGTGGAGCTTGTAGCCCAGGCTGAGCCAAGTGCTCTGCCTAGAGGGGAGGACTTGGAGCCCTCGCCCTACAAAGAAGGACAGTCCCCAGTACCTGAGGATGCCTGGTTTACCGATGGTTCTAGCCGAGGGGCTGCAGCTGTTTGGACGGCTATTGGTGTGCAGCCCAAAACAGACACCATTTGGTTTGATACTGGGACGGGCCAGAGTAGCCAGTGGGCTGAATTACGGGCTGTGTGGATGGTGATCAGCCACGAGCCTGGGCCCCTAGTTATTTGCACTGACAGCTGGGCGGTGTTCCGGGACCTAACGTTGTGTCTCCCTACATGGGAACACCAAAACTGGTTGGTGGGACACCATCCACTGTGGGGTCAAGCCATGTGGCAGGATCTCTGGGACCTAGGGCAGAGAAAGGAGGTGACCTTAATGCATGTCACAGGTCACTCCCCCTTAGTGTCCCCAGGTAATGATGGAGCAGACGCCCTAGCACGGGTACGATGGTTAGAGCGGGCTCCTGCCACTGATGTGGCCCATTGGCTGCATAGGAAATTACAGCACGCTGGAAGCCTAACCATGTGGCAGGTGAGCAGACGCTGGGGCCTGCCTTTGAAATGGCAGGAGATAGCAGATGCCTGCTATGACTGTGCCGTCTGTGCCCAGGACAGCCCCCAAAGGCGGAGGCTCCCCTGGGAGACACAGCAGATTACGCGAGGGAGGGTGCCCCTCACTCGCTGGCAAGTGGATTACATTGGACCCCTGCCTAAGGCCCGCAATGCGATATATGCATTTACAGCAGTGGACACTGCTACGGGGTTGATGTTTGCTTGGCTCTGTCCAGCTGCGGATCAGCGGCATACAGTGGTCGCCCTTACACGGCTGTGCGCCCTCTATGGGCGCCCCCAAGTCATTGAAAGTGACAGGGGTACCCATTTTACGGGGCAAGAAGTGCAGCGCTGGGCTGCCAGGATGGACATGCAATGGTTGTTTCACACCCCGTACAATCCGCAAGCAGCTGGCATGATTGAACGTTATAATGGTCTTTTGAAGCAAGGTCTCTGGGTGTCAAAACACCCTCCCACGATGCGTGACTGGGCCTCACGTCTATGGGACGTCCTGAAAGTCCTGAATGAGAGACCACGGAAGGGAGGGCCCGCGCCAGTAGAAGCTCTGCTACATCGAACGGCCGCTCCCATTCAATTACAAGTTACCACCAGTGAGACTCTGTTAAAGCCAGGCTACGGCAGAAATGGGAACATTTTGCTGCCAGCACCCACATGCTTGAAAGCAGGGGAACGGCAGCAATGGACTTGGCCCTGGCAGGTCAAAAGCCCCCACTGTCGGTGGTTGGGTCTGATAGCCCCATGGGGGGCCGGTTTGACTCATGATTTGCAAGTGACGCCAGGGGTGGTGGCTGAGTGGCCATCTCAAGTGACTGTAGTATACAGAGGTCCCGATACCGGGATGATTTTGCGAGGAAACTATGTGCTCTCACTATGGCCTATTATGGGGTCCCCTGTTCTGTTACATGTTGAAACTATGCAAGGGACCCCAAGCACTGCCATAAAGGTCTGGTACCACAAACCGGGAAAGGTGCCAGTGGCAGCAACCCTCCTTTCCCAGGACAAGAAGCTGGCATGTATCCTCCCAGATGGAAGGGATTTGCCATTGTTGGTTCCTAAGACTACCGTTTCTTTTCGTCCGTAGGTGTCAGTAGGCTAATACAGCACAGGGATCCTCGCGGAAGACGCTTGTCCCGTAGATTGTGAGGCGAGAACCTGTAGGGGTGGAGTGTGGGGACAGAGCCCCAGAAAGTAGTTTACAGGCTCTCGGCCTCACGTGGAGGAGTGCTGGCTCGGGTAGTAGATGGCCGTCAGCTGTGGCTGATTGGCCATCAGCTGTAGCCAGTTAGCCAATTAGCTGCTAATATAACTGCTGTGGCTACGGAGGAGAGTGCAAGAGAGTCGTCGGTGGGTTGCAGACAAAACGGACAGCAGGTCGCACGTCCAGGGAACCCAGCCTCCAGTGAGACCGTAGTGGTATGACTCCCCTACCTATGGTTCCATGGGTGTTCCTTTTTGGCCTCACCATATCCTGCGTTATGTGGGGAGCGGGACCAGAGACCCTGCAGGCCTCCCTGCACGACACCCCCACTGAAAAACTTTTAAGTTTTGTTTCCTATTGAGATTTTACGTTTCCCTTTCCTTAAATTTCCTTTTCCAGAGTTTCTTACCTATCCCCCTGCTTCTTAATTATTTTATAAATCAGTTTCTTAATCATAAACAATAGATTGTTTTTAACCTGAATCATAGAAATCTCCTCCCCCTGCTTTAGGTAATTGCCCTAAAACTGGTGATTTATGCTTGATTGTAATCACTGAAGCCTAATGTTCTTTCCAACCTATTCTGGGCCCGGCTCCTGGACAATAAACGCCACCTGAAGACTGGCTGAATGGCCACAGGCTCTATAGAGCTGACGGATTAGCCATACCCTGCATCAATAGCTTTCAGCTCTGCTCGTTAAGCCAACACTTTTAAATTTATTAACTAAAATCTTTTTCCTCATTCAGGGGCCTTGGGGATACAGGTGATACCCCAGTAAGATTGCCAGTCCCAACCAAAGAAGCCAGCACGGTCTTCCAGGTGGATCTCGAGACCCCTTCTCTCATCTAAGATTCAGATAGGGAGAGAGTTCTGTGAATCCTCAGTAAGTAGGGACAGCTCTACGCCCCTGCCCAGCAGGAAGCAGATACAGAAGAAAAGACCTTCTGTCCCTCAACGTCCCATAGAGATTTTATGGGGATCATGTCACTCAAGGGGAAAAAAAGGTAGGCAGTTAGAGATAGACATCAGGTCTCTGCATTCCTGCACGACCCACAGAACGCAACTGCCCAAAAGACCTCCCCTCTCCACCCAAAACTTCCCATTTTCATTATAATTATCTATCCCTATGAGGAACAAATGGATACAAAATACACAACTAGATTAAACAGGCCACTGACAACTGTGCAGTAAAGGCCACAACGACCTTCATTTCAGCTGGGCTTCATTATACCATCATTATAATATCATACATCATTACAATATCATTCATTATAACAGACTGAATTCTGGGAAGGAACATGTGCAGTCTAAAAAGGTGAGGCAGGGGCAGCCTGATGGCTCAGTTGGTTAGAGCACGAGCTCTCAACAACAAGGTTGCTGGTTCAATTCCCACATGGGATGGTGGGCTGCACACACCCCCACTCCCCCACAACTAAGATTGAAAACAGCTATTGGACTTGAAGGTGAGCTGCGCCCTCCACAACTAGATTGAAGGACAACTACTTGGAGCTGATGGACCCTGGAGAAACACAGTGTTCTCCAACATTCCCCAATAAAATTTAAATAAATTAATTAAATAAAATAAAAAGATGAGGTAATAGCGTCTTGTCAATCACAGGTGTCAATCAAGTGGTCCCACACCCAGAAAGGAACAGCAGTCCATTCTCAAGAAAAAAGGGACAAAAACTCCAACTCCTCACCAGGCCTTTTGAGCCTTTGAACCACAGCCTCTTGAGCCGCATCTTTGTGCTCGGCCTGCTCCTAACTCTTTAGAGTGTACTGTCTCTTCTCATAAACTTCTATTTCACCATTGTTTTTAATTGGGGAATATTGGGTAACAATGTGTTTTTCCAGAACCCACCAGCTCCAAGTCAAGTCGTTGTTTTCAATCTAGTTATGGAGGACGCAGCTCACTGGCCCATGTGGGAATCAAATCGATGACCTTGGTGTTATGAGCACTGAGCTCTAACCACTGGGCTACCCAGCCGCCCCCTCTTTCACCACTTTACCTCTGTGTGTCATTCAATTCTTTGCTCCAAGAACACCAAGAATCTGGACATTGTACTGAGGAGGGTGCACCCCCGGCAACATAGTGGTTAGGATTTCCAGTTTTCCTCCAGGAGGGCTGGGTTCAACCCCCGGTGTGGGAAACAAGCCCAGGCACCACGCCGAGAAGGGCGCCCCTGCTCCAGTAAGAGAAGGAAGAAATGCACATTCAGTGCAGAGGGAACTCTGTTTAGGTCCTGGACACATTACATCATACGTTCAAAAACATATCTGCAATTGTCACCCCAATAAATTTAAAAAATAAATTAAAAAAAACACACATATCTGATGTTACAGAAAATGACCACAGTCGTTTTCTCACTGATCAAATTGCTGAAAAATTGAAACCACTGTTGACTTGCAAGTAACCTCTTTTCTGTGCTTCTGAACAAACAGCAGCATGGTCCACCTGCTCGGCACACTCAGGCCCCACTGTTCACCCCAAATCCACCTCTCGTCCCCTGTGCCTCCTTTACTCCTTCGTCTTCCTCTCCAACATACATTCCTCTCCCCCTTTTCCATCTATTCAATCATCCAGCAGATATGAGTGTCCACCATGTGCCAAGCATTGTGCTGGCAACAGACCAAAACATGGGGGAGATGGGCCCTCCCTGGCCACAGAGCCTTACCACCTAGCATGAGGGCTGCAGAGTCTAGAGCCAACCACCAACGACGCTGCCCACACCTGAGCTCAGGAGATATGGGCAGGAAAAAGGGGTGAGCTTAGTCCTCAGACGAAAAAGTGTGCAGAACCGCAGGTGCAGTGAGCCTTTCCTTAGGGGGCCACAGGCTTAGGTGTGCTGAACCTGGGACTTGATGTCATATGAGTACAGACCCTAAGCGTACCGCTTATGTAACAGGGTGGAATGCTTTTGTTTCTCCCACCTGACTTGCCATAAATCCTAGCTTGCGTTTTTCCCAGGACCTCCAGGATAATAGTTCCTATTGTAGATATGCAAAAACAGCTTCCTGAATAGGTGGGAAAGCTATGCAAAGCCATGATTGTTTATCAAAGATTTACAGGAATGTCAGGACTGGACTCAGATCAGCGGGGGTCAAGAACATCAAGAACAGACTGGGAACAAAGAGGCTTGGAGATTCCCCCTCCCCCTTCCTGGCATCCCACCTCTTGCCCCACCCATTCTCTCTTCTGGTGATATAAGAACCCTGAATTCTGGGCTCTCTGAAGATGGATCTGAGGCACCATCAGGTCTCCCATCTTCTCGGTTGGTGCTTTCTCAACCAATAAACCTTTTCTTATTCCAAACCCTGACATTTTGAGTTTGACCTTTTGAAGCATTGGGCACATAGGGCTTGAATTGGTAACATTTACCTATTTAACCTTATATCTGAGCCTCTTCCTTCTGGGACTAACAACCTTAGCCAACTAACAGGGCAAAAGTCAATGATTTACTCCTTATAAAGCATTTAGCACAGCACCTAGCACCTGGTTGTAGAAACAGTACGTGGGAGCTGGTATTATGATAGGACCTGCCCTGGGTATTACGTGAGCATAGAGGAAGAGGGGTGCCAATCTCCATATTCCACTCTTCCCTTCTGCCCACTTCTCCTCCCTCTGCCATCAGTGTCCTCCAGTTAGAAAGTTAGCACTTCCTAACATGAAAACCAAGAGCCGGAGGTGGGTGCAAATGGAAAACGTGGATCGGCAACAAAAACTGAGCCCCTGATGGCTCCACACCTGGGAGCAGCCCCCTCCAGGAAGCCGTTTTCCACCCCACCCTGACCCTCATGCAGAGCCAGCCCTCCGGGGCGTCTACAGGACCTGTTCCAGATTGAATCACTCTTTGGACAGGTCTTTAGTCCACTCTTCCTGAAGCCCAAAAGGTCATGGCTCCCTTGAGCTGCTGGGGAAAACTGCGCAGAAATCAGAAAGAATCCAGGAAAGAAAAACAGGAAGCAAAATGGAACCAAATGCCAGGAGCTGAACAGATGTTTATTTTGATCCATGTCCAGTTTTAGCAAACCCAAAAAAGAATAAAATGTCCAGGAAAAGGCAAGCTAAAGGGGTGGGGCGAAGGGTGTAGTAATATCAAATTGAGACTCTATGAAAAAACACAAAATTTGATCAATTTATCATAGCACTCAAAAGAATAAATTCCATATAGAATGTAAAAGAAAAAAGAAAAACCATATAAGTACCAGGCAGAAAAAATGGTTGAATTCCTCTGTAACTTAGGTGTGGAGGACTTTGATAATTTTGGCTAAAAATCTAGCTGCAGTTGAGGAGAAAGATTAATAAGTTTGACTGAGACCCAGCAGACTCAGGAAAAGATTTTCACTTCTCCCTTAACTGCCTAAAAGAATTTATTAGGGGCCTGTACCAGGAAGAAAGCTATTACCAGAGAACATTTTTATCTGAAAGATTCTGGGGCTGGGCAGGCCAAACATCTGCTCTTCTTGTCTTCCTGTGATCTGCCCTCCTCCCTGTGAACCCCAGACCCCTACCCCATTCCTTAGCCCCCAATCCTTAGGATGGTACATGAGCCTCAACTGCCTAGCATTGAGTCTCAGGTTTTAATGGACTCCTGTAAGTACATAATGAAATTTGTTTTCCTTCTGTTAATGTCTTCTTTTTTTTTAAAAGATTTTATTGAGGAAGGGGAACAGTGTGTTTTTCCAGGATTCATCAGCTCCAAGTCAAGTTGTTGTCCTTCAATCTTAGTTGTGGACGGCACAGCTTAGCTCCAAGTCTAGTCACTGTGTTCAATCTTAGTTTCTTAGTTGCAGGGCGTGTAGCCCACCATCCCATTCGGGAGTTGAACCGGCATCCTTGTTGTTAAGAGCATGTGCTCTAACTAACTGAGCCATCCAGCTGCCCCTTTGTTAATGTCTTTTATGTCTTTTTTAAAAACTCACAAGTAGGTTTTATTTGTTACCATGAGAAGTCTGAATTTTAAAGAGATTCTTTGACTGGGGATTCATATCCATCAGCTTGTTCAACTGTAGCATCTGTCTCATCCCCAGTAGCTTTTCCAGAACGGCTACCTTCACTATGAAACTCCAGGAGTTTTCCCAGTTCAAACTTGGGCTTCTTCAGCATTTTGACTTTTCTAACAAAGACATCATGGGGCCAGCCGAGAGATAGATTGGCAGGCCTTTCTACGTGTTTTCCAATGCTATCGGGAATCAATTTATTGACCACTTCTTTCAAGTTATTTGTCGGCACCTTTCAGGTCATGATTTCCATCATCTTCTTCCAGATTTGGCGGACCTGTTGATTCTGAGCATAAGAGGTTGTCCGAATCTGATTGTTGCATTTTTGTTTATTTGTCTAATAAAACCAACACAGAATAGACAAAGCAAATAAACATCAGTAGTCTTAACATCAGCATGAGCTTCCATCATGGTCAGCCATTTTTTTACCATGGAGCACGTTTTGTCACAGGTACGATCCAGGCCGTGGACGTGAGTCAGGCAGTTTTGCCCTGAACGTCCTGATCAGCTTGAGTTTCCTACATGCAGCTTCATCGCTCTGCAGGTCAGCGGGGCTCACGTCAAAATCGCAACCTTGAGGCCATCAGATGTGATTTTGGTCCCTTGAGTTCTCATGACTAGTGCTTTTCCAGTATTTCTTAGATTGAACAATGCTGGTGCTTTCACAGCATACCAGTCTTAGACAACGGGTCAGCCACTTTCTTCTTGCCTCCTTTCCTAAGGCACTTGTTCTTGTCCATCACACCGTGCTGCTCAGGGAGCCAAAAGGGTTCCTCTTAATGTCTTACATCAGGTTAATTATTAAACCAGCCGAAGAACCTAGACGAGAAGAAGGGAAAATTTTTCCACCCCTACAAACTCAATTTAAAACGTGCAAGAGACATGAACAATTCACAGAAAGAAATGCAAATGGCTCCATAACATATAAAAGATGTTCAGCCTTCTAAGAAAATGCAAATCAAAACTATAACTAAGTTAATAGTCTTTTAACTATCAGATTGGCAAAACTCCAAGAGTTTGTCAACACACTTTGTTGCCAAAGCCGTGGGCAAACAGCTATTCTGGTACACTGCTGGTGGAAAGGCAAATTGGGGCAACCTTCTAGACGGGAATTTGGTTGGCAATATCCGGCAAAGTTTTATGTGCATCTCCTCTCTGATCCAGCAATACCACTTTTCATAATATACCCCCAAAAAATCACTGGCAAAAATATGGAAAAAGTGATCGCTCCCGTCGCAAGTCCCAGCAGCTGGGGCGGCGGGAGCGGCGCCAAGGCTCTCGGCGCTCGGCCCGCGGGCACCCGGCACGCGCCCGCCCCGCCGCCACGCTGAGCGAGAGGAAGGTCAGCTCCGCCGTGGGGGCCTCGCAGGAGGAGCCCAAGAGATGGGCGAGGTTGTCGAAACCTGCTCCTGCAAAAGTGGAAACAAAGCCCCAAAAAGGCGGCAGGAAAAGATAAATCTGCAGACAAAAAAGTGCAAACAAAAGGGGAAAGGGGAGCAAAGGGAAAACAGGCCTACGTGGCTCACCCAGAAACTAAAGATTTACCTGCAGAAAACGGAGAAGCTAAAAATGAGGAGATTCCGCCTCTGAGGAAGCAGGGGAGAAAGAAGCCAAGTCTGATTAGTATCACACCACGTCTTATCAGTGATCCCGTCTCCCTGCTTCTACAATCCAGAGGAAGATTTCTGTCAACTGGTTTGTAAATGCAAGTTTTCTAGTAGCTCTAGAAACGTTTTTTAAGAAAGAGGAAATTCCACTTCATCCCATTTTTTAAGTGTCAATGCTTTTTTAAAAGAGGTGATATCATTTGCTGGTTGTTTATTTTTTGGTGCAACCAGAAAATGGTGGGACATTGAATATGGGAGGCTTTGATTGTCTTTGGGTGTCAGCTTAACATTCCATAGATGGCGGTAGGTTTTATATCCTATAATACAGAGCATATTAAGTGGCCATTTGGAGTCAGTCGTGCATTTAATAGGTCTTGAACATTTTGAATTATTTCTATTTCCCTGTTTTTGGTAGAATTATTTCCTAAACAAAACCACTCCTTGATCTTGGCTCTCCCTGTCAGGATTTTGTGCACTCTGTAGCACTCTGTATCGTCTTTGGTCGTGGCAGTCCAGTTTTCCTAGTCATTTTGTTAATGTCTAATCCCACCACTATTTCCAGCAGCACAGTTCCCAGTGCCAGGTCTCAGAAGAACAGAAGATCTCAGGAGTCCTGTAGAACTGTTTTTTTTTTCCTCTTGACCAGAGAGTCCTAAAGATGCTGCGGAAAGACCTCACCTACAATCATATCTACGTCAAGAGAACTAGGGCCTTAATGATTTTCAAACCCTGCTGGAAAAGTGCCCATGTTTTCTCTGGAACTGGGATAGTTTGGGAAAGCTATCAAATAATAAAAAGAATGGGAATGAGACACACCTACAGACATTAAATATTTTGCCATGTCACAAATAAACAAAACAGGATCCAAGATGTCAGAGTAGATAAACACCATGCCTGCGTCCTTCCATGAATAAATTAAAATTACAGCTAAATTATAGAACAATCAACCTGGAGAACCATCTGAAGTCTACCTGAACAGAAGTCCTATAACTAAAAATACAAAGAAGAAGCTGCATCGAGACTGGTAGGAGGAGTGGAGACACGGAACAGGCCCCAAACCTCTATGTGATGGTTGAAATCAGGAGGGAAATCTCAGCCGCAGAGGTTCCCCCCGGAGGAGTGAGCAACCCCAAGCCCCCCACACCAGTCTCCTAGCCCAGAGTACAGGTGCTGGGAAGAAGAGCTCCCACAACATCTGGCTGTGAAAAGGAGTGGGAATTTCAACCATTCAAGTGGGACAGAAGGCTGCCAGGAAACCCAGATGTCCTCTTAAATGGCCTGCCCACAGACTCACTTGTTCACAGGCACTCACCTTGGGTTTTAACAGAGGGACAGTGACTTGGGGGGCCTCAGAGACACACAGGGGACAGACTGAGGAGTGTGGCTTCGGGGGAGGACTGGATGACAGTCAACATTTTCTCATTGAGGGGTCCATCTCCCATGCAGCTGTCAATTGGGCGCCTTCTTCCCTATGTTGAGCCTGACCCCATAGGCCAAATATGAATCTGATTGACCTGGTGAGCTCCACTGCTCCACCATGCTGACTCACCTAGGACCCTGCCCTACCCAACTTGTGAACCGCTGGAGGCACTTTCTCTGTGAGCAGCCAGCCCCTCTCTCATTGCACTCTTTCTTGGAAAACTATCGGAATCCAAAGCCCCCAGGCAAGTGGCAACTGGCCTCATTGTGCTCTGAGACTTTTACTGAGTCACTCCAGGCTCAGCATTGGCACTACACCAGAGTCTACATTAACCTGGTGACCACAATTCTTCCCACTCTAGTGACTCCCTGAGATCCTGCCTCACCCAATTTGTGTACTGCACAAGGCTTTATCAGTGGCTGAACCTTCAGGGAGCTGGCAGGTGGCAGCAGGCCTCATGGTGTCCTGGTTTTTTGCAGAGTTACTAGGCCAAGTACTGGTTGTAGCTGTCCTTGGTTCACAGCATGGCCTCCCCATGTACCTCCAGGTTTAACACAGGTGGAAAACAACTGTGGATCACTTTGTATCTCCTACCAGGTAGCTCCCAGCTAGTCACAGGCAGTGGCTGACCTGGGCCTGCACCAGAGTCCCTCCCAAGAGGCCCCAGAACCAACATACTTGGAGGTTGGCTTCAGACCACAGCAGAGCACTGCCCAATTAGCCTCACAAGTGGCAAATGCAAAGGGTGGTCTCAACAGGCACCAGAGCCTACTGGGATGAATCTCATTCAGTGGGTGTAAGCCTCCCACACAGCAGCTCATAGCTGTGTATATAGCCAAACCCCACCGCCAATCAGCTTGAGGGTCAATCCCATCCACTGACCTGCCAAGAGCAATCAAGACTCAACTATAACAGGAGAGCACACACAACGCACACAAGGGACACTCCTGGAGCACTGAGGGCAGGTGATCAGGAAGACTGTGCCACTGGACCCCACAGAACACTTGCTACATAAGGCCACCTGGCCAAGACTGGGACACTACCTAATACATAGAAACAAACACAGAGAGGCAGCCAAAATGAGAAAATAAAGAAATCTGTCCCAAATGAAAAAACAGGAGAAAAATCCAGAAAAATAACTAAATGAAATGGAGGCTAAATAAATAAGAAATGAAGACAAGCAAACTACCAGAGACAGAGTTCAAAACAACGGTTATACAAATGCTCAAGGAACTTAATGAGAACTTCAACAAAGAGATTGCAAGCATAATTAAATGACATAGAAACCATAAAAAAGAACCAGTCAGAAGTGAAGAATACAATAACTGAAATGAAGAATGCACTCACTAGAAGGAATCACCAGCAGACTAGATGAAGCAGAGGATCAAATCAGTGATTGAAAGACAAGGTAACAGAAAACACCCAATCAGAACAGCAAAAAGAAAAAAGAATGGGAAAAGAAATGAGGATAGTTTAAGAGGCCTCTGGGACAACATCAAGCATAACAACATTTGCCTCATAGAGGTACCAGAAGGAGAAGAAAGAAAGCAAGAGCTTGAGAACATATTTGAAGAAATAATGACTGAAAATTTTCCTAACCTGATGAAGGGAATAGACATATAAGTCCAGGAAGCACAGAGTTCCAAACAGGATGAACCCAAACAGGCCCACACCTTGAAACATCATAATTAAAATGGCAAAGATTAAAGACAAAGAGAGAATCCTAAAAGCAGCAAGAGAAAGACAACTAGTAACTTATAAGAGCGTTCGCATAAGACTGTCAGCTGATTTCTCAACAGAAACTTTGCAGACCAGAAGGGATTGGCAGGAAATATTCAACATGATGAAAAGCCAGGACCTACAAACAAGACTACTCTACCAGCAGGGCTGTCATTTAAAATCGAACAACAGATAAAGAGCTTCCCAAACAGGAAAAATGCTAAAGGAGTTCATCACCACCAAACCAGTATTACAAGGAATGTTAGAGGGACTTCTTTAAGATGGAAAAAAAATCAAAATTATGAATAATAAAATAGCAATAACTACATATCTATCAACAATTACTTTCAGTGTAAATGGATTAAATGCTGCAATAAAAAGATATAGGTTGGCTGAATGGATAAGAAAACAAAACCCATATATATGCTGCCTACAATAGACTCACTTCAGATTGAAAGACACACAGAGACAGAAAGTAGAGGGATGGAAAAAGATATTTCATGAAAATAAAAATGAAGAAAAAAATTGAAAACCTGGAGCAGCAAATTTACATAATGTTATTAACCCCCCCAAAAAAAAGCTGGAGTAGCAATACTTATACCAGACAAAACAGACTTTAAAACAAAGCTTATAAGAAGAGACAATGAAGGACCCAGTAATCCCACTTCTGAGTATTTATCCGAAGAAACCCAAAATGCTACTTTGAGGAAACGTGTGCATCCATATATTCATTGCAGCATTGTTTACAATGGCCAAGATGTGCAGACAACCTGGGTGTCCATTGATGGATAAACGGCAGAAGAGTAGGTGGTACATATATACAATGGAATATTGCTAGGCCATGGAAGGGAATGGGTTCTCTCCATCTGCGGCAGTATGGATGGATCTAGAGGGTGTTGTGCGGAGTATGACAGACAGAGAAAGACAGATGCAATGTGATTTCACTTATATGTGGAATCTAAGAACAAAATTAACAACAAAATAGAAACAAAATAGATACAGACATTTTGATGGTTGACAGATGGGAGAGAGGTTGGGGGTGTGGGTAAAAAGAAGGGGAAGAGATTAAGAAGTACAAATTGGTTGTTACAAAGTAGTCATGGGGTGTAGGGTATAGCACAAGGACTATAGTCAATAATGTTGTAATAACTATTATGGGGTCAAATGGATATTAGATTTGTTGGGGTGATAGATGGGAAGTGGTTGGGGGCAGGGTGAAAAAGGTGAAAGCATTAAGAAGTACAAATTTGTAGTTACAAAATAGTCATGGAGATGTAATAGGGAATATATGGTATTATATATTCCCTAGTAACTATGTATAGTGCTAGGTGAGTACTAGTCAGGGGGATCACTTCTTAAATTATATAAATGTCTCAGCACTATGCTGTACACATGAAATTAATATAAAATAATATTGAATGTCAACTGTAATTAATAAATTTAAAAAGGGGGGAAAGGAGAAGGGAAATAAGAAATCCAAAATTCCAGGTGTAAAGCAAATAAGTCATGGGGATGTAATGTACAGCATAATGAATATAGTTAATAATATTGTGATAGCGCAGTCTGGTGTCAGATGGTTTATGGACTTAGGGTAATCACTTCTTTAGGTATATAAATGTTGAATGACTATGGTGTACACCTGAAACTGATGTAATGTTGTATGTTAGTTATATTTTTAATAAAAATCTTTTTCAAAAATACCTTTGTTTCTTCCCAGACAAAAAAAAAAAAAGCTAAAGGAGGAGTTCATCACCAGTATTAGAAGATGTGTTAAAGTGACTTCTTGAAGAAGAAAGAGGAAGAGGAGGAAGAAGAGGAGAAGAAAAAAAAATTATTTTTTAAATATTTTATTGGGGAAGGGGAACAGGACTTTACTGGGGAACAGTGTGTACTTCCAGGCCTTTTTTCCAAGTCAAGTTGTTGTCCCTTCAATCTTAGTTGTGGAGGGTGCGGTTCAGCTTCAAGTTGTTGTCCTTTCAGTCTTAGTTGTGGAAGGCACAGCTCAGCTCCAGGTCCAGTTGCCATTTTTCTAGTTGCAGGGGGCGCAGCCCACCATCGCTTGCAGGACTCGAGGGATTGAACTGGCAACCTTGTGGTTGAGAGCCCACTGGCCCATGTGGGAATCGAACCGGCAGCCTTCAGAGTTAGGAGCATGGAGCTCTAACCGCCTGAGCCACCAGGCTTGCCTGAAAAAATTTTAAATATGAATAATAAAAAGGCAAAAACTACGTACCTATCAGTAATTACTTTAAATGTAAATGAATTAAATGTTCCAATTAAAAGACATAGGGTGGATGAATGAATAAGAAAACAAGACCCTTAATATGCTGCCTACAAGATACTCATTTAGATCAAAAGACACTCACAGATTGAAAGTACGGGATGGAAAAAGATATTTTATGCAAATAGAAATTTAAAAAAAAATCTGGGGTAGCAATAATTATATCAGACAAAATAGACTTTAAAACAAATGCTATAACAAAAGACAGAGAAGGACCCAGTAATTCCACTTGTGGTTATTTATCCAAAGAAACTCAAAACACTAATTCAAAAAGGCACATGCATCCCTACCTTCCTTGCAGCATTATTTACAATAGCCAAGATGTGGAAACAACCTAAGTGTCCATTCATAGATGAATAGATAAAAGAAGAGATAGTGCATACCTATACGTAATGGAACATTACTCAGCCATTAAAAAGAATGAAATGTTGCCATCTGCAACAACATGGATGGACTTAGAGAGTATTGTGCTAAGTGAAATAAGTCAGAGAAAGACAAATATCATATGATTTCACTTCTACTATGTGGAATCTAAAAAACAAACAAACAAAAAAAACAAAACAGAAACAGACTCACAGATACAGAGAACATTTTGAGGGTTGCCAGGTGGGAGGGGGTTGGGGAGGTGGATGAAAAAGGGGAAGGGATTGAGACGTGCAAATCGCCAGTTATAAAAACAGTCATGGGACGTAAAGTACAGCACAGGGAATATAGTCAATAATATTGTATTAACTATGTATGGTGTCAGATGGGTACTAGACTTTTCAGGGGGATCACTTCATAGTGGTAACTGTCTAACCACTACGCTGTACACCTGAAACTAATATAATATTCTATGTCAACTGTAATTGAAAAAGTAATGAAAATGTGAAGAGTTCTGAGAAAGTAATGGTTTTTAGGAATTATAAACCAGGGTAAATTAAAGATGGACATTTTGATCTTGATGGCAGCCCACCTTTCTTAATCCATAATAAATGCAGGATTTCGAAAAGAGATTTGAGAAACTATTTCAGGAAATGTTTTTAAGCAGCTCAAAATTTTCTCACAGACTAAGATACAAAACTTAAGTGAAAGTAGGTACAGTGGTTAACTTGTGGTGAGAGAATATAAACAGGAAGCAGCAGCCTCTCAACATAAATATAACTGAGACTGGCCCAGAAAATCTGGACAAGTGTTTATGTATCTTCTAATTTGGAGATATACAAAGATCTCTAGGGCCTTTTGTTAAGGTTAAAAGGGTCTTTTCTCCTTTCTGCAAGCATGGCCAGTGGATGAATGCACACCAGTCTCCCCTTTTCAGTACTCCTCAACCAAAACACTACAAATGGATTGTGGAGGTGGAAAATTCTGCACTCCCTGGAACAAGCCATCTTGTGGGGAGGGAGGCTGGTAAAAGCAGTCAGCAGGCCAAACATAGGGGCCTCTCCCCAACTGCATAGGCTTCTGGTTCATCTTCCAAGGGCTCATCCTCTCTCTACATAGCTATCATCTAGCACTGTATACACACCTTCCCTCCCTTCCTACTTGATTTATTATTTCACTTTTTTTTTCTTTTTTTAATAAACAACAGTAGTTTATTTCTCACAGTTCTGGAGACTGGGAAGTTGAAGATCAAGGCGCTGGCAGATTCTGTGCCTGGTAAGGGCCTGCTTCCTGGCTCATAGATGGCTGTTGTTCCCCCATGTCCTCACATGGCAGAAGATTATTATTTTACTCTTGTTTAACAATATCCAGATGATAACTTTTATGTCCTCTTTTGTAACTATCAAAGTCTTTTGGGATATAACCTTAGTGTACATAAATAATAATACTAGCTACCACAGATTATAATTATTAATTATATTAACAGTTATAATATTAGTTGTAGTTATATTTTACTATATAGTATAGTGTATAGTATATATATGAGATATATATATATATAATATATGGGGGGGGTGCCAAAAAAATGTACACAAGTGGACACTTTCGTCAATGTTGCTCAAACAGTAGTTCACCATAATCAGCAGTGTCTGGACTCAGATGGTAACCACTTTGAGCTCCTCTTGTAATTGCAGAAGTCAAACATGACTTGTACGAGGTCTGACGATTAAGTTTGCGAATTTTGTTGCAATGCTTTTTTTGATATCAGAGTGATTATTCATTATGAATTTGTACCAACTGGGCAAACAGTTAACCAAGTTTATTATTTGGAAGTGCCGAAAGGCTGCGTGAAAAAGTTAGATGGTGTGAAATTTTTGCCAACAATTCATGACGCTTGCATCACGACAATGCACCAGCTCACATGGCACTGTCTGTGAGGAAGTTTTTGGCCAGTAAACAAATAACTGTATTGCAACACCCTTCCTACTCACCTGATCTGGCCCCCAATGATTTATTTCTCTACCCAAAGATAAAGGAAATATTGAAAGGAAGATATTTTGATGACCTTCAGAACATCAAGGGTAATACGATGACAGCTCTGATGGCCATTCCAGAAAAAGAGTTCCAAAATTGCTTTGAAGGGTAAACTAGGCACTGGCATCAGTGCAAAGCTTCCCAAGGCGAGTACTTTAAAGGTGACGATAGTGATATTCAGCAACGAGGTATGTAGCACTTTTTCTAGGATGAGCTTGTGAACTTAATTGTCAGACCTCTGTGAACTTAATTGTCAGACCTCTGTATACCGATAACAAAAGATGAATACAAGTCATGTTTGACTTCTGCAATTACAAAAGATGCTCAAAGTGGTTACCATCAGCATCCAGACACTTCTGATTATGGCGAACATTGTTTGGTAGGCTTCTGCGGTGAGTGTGTAAACTGTTCCAACACCATAGTAGAAAAATCAGGACTTGTTTCTATGCGAGGCCTCCCAAATCTCCCCTTGTGCACATCACACACAGCACCATGAGTCTCAACCTTATGACGAATGCGTGCGATAGTTAGGCGCGTGTTGGAGGATCTGTCTCATACTCACGCCCCCATTGTCGGTGTACTTCCACAACATTCTCGAATTTCAAATACCACTTCAAGATGTTTTTGCGCTCCTTGAATGACAACCGTGCTTCTGCCATTTTCTTTGACTGTTTTGCCTGTCGCATAGTGACGCTAGCATTCATTT
Organism: Rhinolophus sinicus; assembly: GCF_057876585.1. Taxonomy (NCBI): domain Eukaryota; kingdom Metazoa; phylum Chordata; class Mammalia; order Chiroptera; family Rhinolophidae; genus Rhinolophus; species Rhinolophus sinicus. The sequence continues at coordinate 108,499,497 of NC_142502.1, forward strand.
GATCAATTCCATCTTTTGAGTGAACATACTATATATTGCTATCGCAATTCAATTCAACTTTGAAAAGTAATACATAGATAACATTTCTTAAAATGTGTATACATTTTTTGGCTACCCCCTCCCCAGTATTATATGTATGCTATATATAGTACCATACTGTATATAAATACTATACTACGTATATAATATACATATACTCTATATAACAGTTATACTATAATAATATAGTGTTAATATTATAGCATACAGTAACATTCAAATTTACATACATTGTCTTTTATCTTCACAATGCTAGGAGATAGAGAGAATTTACCAAAAACAAGGCACCAGAAATGTGGGCTACTCACTCAAGTTCTCATATCTAGTAAGTGGTCAATTCAGGGTTCAAGCCCAAGTGGAAAGGAAACTGCATCAGGGCTTCTCTCTGGGTAAGTTGCCCCAGTGGTGTGCATCTTGTTACTATCACTCTCTTACCTCTCATTAATTAGACAGAGTATCCACAGTTTTACGAAAGCTGTTTGCCAAGCTGAGCTAAAGAAGGGTTAACCCCACCTCACCGCACACACAATCCCTTTACTCAGCTAGATTCTTTTATCTTTTCAACCAAATGTATCCATGCCTCCTCCAGCCAAACTGGCTCTAGTACAGGAGCCAGGCATGCTCCCTGCCCTCTGGGACTCCCACCTTCTCTCCTGCTCAGTAGGTACTTCGTGATACACCCTGCACTTTTCCCTCATAATGCCCAGTACTCTTTAATACTTGCCCTATGTCTTTCAGCCCATTGTCCTGTGACCACCATGGGGACAAGATGGCTGTCATGTTCGCTTCTATGTCTAATGTCTTGTGTAGCACATGACCGTTAAGAGAAACTTGGTAAACATTTGTGGAATGAATGGATGTGCACAGCAGTGGAAGCAGGTACTCTCAAAGGTTAGAGAAGGTGGTGCCCCAGCCGATAGCTAGCTGATTCTCAGTTTCTGTGCCACAGGGTGCGACCCTCTGCTTCACAGAAACCTGGCAGCCTCAGTGCAAGCCTCCCTCCCATTGCACACATCCATCTTCCATGTCCACCTTGCCAGTGAGGTCAGCCCAGGCCCCCCTGGCATAGAAGCTGTACCAGGGGGTGGAAGCCTGCCCTGCAGAAAGGGCTAATTAATCCTAAATGTCACATCAGTCGCACAGCTCCTACCCTGCAGACACCTATCCAATCTGGGTGTTTAGTCAACAACACCTGAAACAAACGACAACAACCCAACCTCACTGTGTGGGGGTTACCTGGAGACCAGTGGTTTTCCTGCTATGCCCCACATTATAAGGTCACACACTTGGCAGGAAGTGTGGTCTGTAAGAGGTGGTCATTCTGGCAGCAGGAGGGAGAGGTGAGGTAAGTCCTCGGGCAGGGACCTAGAACTCAGAAAGGGAGCTGTAAATAGACAGTGGTGGTAACTTCCACGAGTCGCTAACCTTCTCCCCTCAGACTCAAGGAGTTTCTTTGAGAGGAAGGCAGCAAGCTAGGAACATGGGAGGAGAAGTCCCTGTAAGTGGGAGGTACACCCGCTGTGCCTTGTGAGTCAGATTATCTGACTGCTGCTCACTTCTTTGCTTTCCCTTTTCTTCTCTAAGCCTTTAGGGAAGTCTAATTGATGGCTTCAGTGCCGCTGGGTCAGGGAAACTTCCAGTGGTGGCAGAGCTGGGAAGTCCCTTCTCTTCCCCACGAGACACCCCCCCCCCCACAAGGATGTACCTCTTATTTTATCATGGGAGGTGGCTGTTTCTTTGCAGCATCTCAACTAGCGAGGAAGTCCCCTGACTCCAGTCCTCAAATGGAGACGGCCCAACGCATCCTGAGTTGGCTTAGAGGCCTCTGGCTCAGCACAGAGCCTGTAGCGCTGGGTAATCTGGGGACCATGCCAGAGTAGTCACCACCTGGCAGGAAAAGGACCCCAACTGTAGTCTCAGGGTCAGGAATGTGGTCCACAAACTGCCTCCCGCCCCAGACCTCTTTCTCTCCACAGACAGAGTTCCCCTCTCGGAGTTGTGTAGTGTTCCCCACCCCCGGTCGGAGGCACTTTTCTAGTTTCCACATGAATTGCATCTCTTCTTCCATTGCTCTGAAAGAAAAGGACTCTAATGACAAGCCATAACCCCCGCCCCCCTGCTCCAAGATCCCTGTGGTTAAACACATTGGTACTTTGTCCATGTGTGAATAACCAATATTCTCCACCCTCTTTTCTCTGTCCCATGTGCACACACTTCCTCATTTTCCAACAGATATGTCTATCTTTCCTCAGTCTGCTGCTGAAAGTTAGTGACTACTGGGGGCTGACCCTGTAGTCCTTAGCAATCACTCAGGGCATCAAAGTTAGTGCTCACTTAGGGGCATTTAGGACCTCAGCGGAGGGTTCAGTTATAGTGGCATGCTGATAACTAGCATGGGGGGTTGAAATCCTGGATTTGTAGAGGTTACCAATTTCCACCATGTAAATACTCCCTCTCCCCATGACCAATTTCCAACTACCACAGGTTTTACAACCAGCTTGTATCATTCTGAATACTTAACAGTTACTCTCACCAGTCAGCCTGAGCGGCTCCAGCACACCACTGGTTAAGGGGGAATCATGGGAGCAGACCGTCCCTGGGCCCCTGGGCCCCTGGGATGTCGTGACAAAATGAGCAACAGACCCAGTGGAAGTGAAGGAAGGGAGGGGCCTTTGCCTGCCATTTCAGCGGTGGTTCCCTTGGCTCAGAGGACTTTAGGGACTTTAGGGAAAGCTCTGGGTTCAAATCCCTGTGTGACCTTGGGCAAGTTTCAGTTTCCAAATCTGCAGAATAGGATTGATTAACCCTGTCTATAGGATTACTTTAGGGTAAAATGAGATGCCTAAAATGCCAAATATATAGCAAGCTCTCTCTCAATAAATGTTCTTTTGCTTGCCGCTACCCTTGTCTTAATTTTTCCTGAATTTCAAATAAGTATTTTCCAAAGCATCCAACAGGGGGAGCCCAAACTCAACACTGTCAGGGTGGGGGCTGGTACTTCAACCCAACTCACCATAGTGTTGGGCTTTAACTTCGGAAACTTTGAGAACATATCTCTTTTCCTCTTCAGGACTCTCCTTCGTCCTCATCCAAAAAGAGGTGAATCCATCAAAATATTCTATAACTGGGGCTTATGTCACCTGGCTTCCTTCTCCTCTGAGATGGTAAGCTATTCCGGAATCAGAAACCACAGTTCACCAAGGACCTTCCACATCAGAACCAGAGCAACGGCATGGGCTCACCCAGGCGGTGCCTCACACAGTGCTGCACAAAGCTTCCCACATACCCAAAAGGCCTCCCACATCAAACCAGGTCCCACCATAAACGGTTACACCAAACACTCCTGAAGATTTATGGTAAATTGTGCAGCAGGAGGCTGCGGTCAAGTTATCTAGAACTTTCCAGCTATAAAACTGCCATAGAAGGAAGTGGAGTCTTTGTGTCTGTGGCTGTGGGAGAGTGAGGGAGGGGTGGGGAGTCAGAAGGGGCACAAGCCTTGTTAGATTTTAAAAGTTTGGCTGTTCACAAACAATGGAATCATTGGAATGATACAGCAAATGAAACGGAGGAAATCTAGTTGTGGTTAAGAGCTTTTGGAAATCTGAGAAAGTTTCATAGCACAAACACTCTTAATTAAAAATGAATGAAAAGCCTTGGGTTTGAACCATGTCTGGCCACTTCCCAGCTGACTGAACTATGCACGTTATTTAACTTCTCTAAGTCTCAATCACTCATAGATTCATTCGTTCAGCCTATATTTATTGAGCATCTTGTATTTGTCAGGCACGGGGCTTCCGTGAATCCTGAAGATGCAGTGGTGAGCAAAACCAGGCAGAGTCCTTTTTCTCATGGAGCTCACAATTTTTTTATCTGTAAAAAGGCAAGCTAACGCTGGCACAGCTAGAAATCCACACACAAAAGAATGAAGTTGGATCCCTACCTCACACCACATATGCAAATTAACTCAAAATGGATCAAAGACTTAAGTGTAAGATCTAAAACTATTAAACTCTTGGAAGAAAGCATAGGCATGAATCTTTGTGACCCTGGATTACGTAATGGTTTCTTGGACATAACACCAAATGCATAAGTAACAAAAGGAAAAAAATAGATAAATTGGACTTCATCAAAATTTAAAATTTTTGTACCTCAAAGATCACCATCAAGAAAGTGAAAGATGACCCACAGAATGGGATAAAATACTTGTGAATCATATATCTGTTAAGGGCACGTACATGATTATATGTTATATAAGAACACATAAAGAACTCTTACAACTCAGTAATAAAAGAAAAATAACTCAATTTAAAAATGGACAAAGGATCTGAATAAACAATCCTCCACAGATATTCAAATGGCCAATAAGCACATAAAAAGACGCTCAACACCATTAGGCAGCAGGGAAATACAAATCTAAACCACAATAAGATACAACTTCATACCCACTAACATGGCTAGGATCCAAAAGACAGAGTGGAGATACTGGAACTCTCATATACTGCTGGTGGGAATGTCAAATGGTGCAGTCACTATAGAAAACCGCCTGGCAGTTCCTCAAAAGGTTAAACATAGATTTACCATATGACACACATTCTTGTACACGAATGTTCATATCAACATTATTCATAATAGCCAAAATGTAGAAACAACAAAAATGTCCAAATGAATGGATAAATAAAATTGTGTGCCACATATACCCACACAATGGAACAGTATTTCGGCAATAAAAAGAAACAAAGTATTGATCCATGCTTCAATGTGTGTGAACCTTGAAAACATTATGCTAAGTGAATGAAGCTAGACACAAAAGGCCTTATATTGTATGATTTCATTTATGTGAAATGTCCAGACTAGGCCATAGAGACAAAAAGTAGATTAGTGGTTGCCTAGGGCTAGAGAGGGGAGGCTCTGAGAGGAAATTTGGAGTGACTGTTAATGGCTATGCAGTTTCTTTTGGGGGTCATGAAAATGTTTTAAAATTGATTGTGGTGTTGGTTGCACAACTATGTGACTATACTAAAAACCATTCAATTTTACACTTTAAAAGTGTTAATTGTATGGTATATTAATTATATTTCAATATAGCTGTTATTTAAAACAAAGGCATAAGTTGAACAGATACATACATCCACATTCATAGCAGCATTATTCACCATAGCCAAAAGGTAGAAGTAACACAAGGGTCCATCAAAGGAGGAATGGATAAACAAATGTATATACACACAATGGAATATTATTCAACCTTAAAAAGGAAGAAAATTGTAACACATGATTCAATACAAATGAACCTCGAAGACATTATGCTATGTGAAATAAAAGCCAGTCACAAAAGGACAAAAATTATATGATTCCACTTATATGAGGTATCTGGCGTAGTTAAGTTCAAAGAGACAGAAAGTAGAATGGTGGTTGCAAGGGGCTGAAGGAAGAGGGAATGGGAGGATTTTGTTTACTGGGTACAGACTTCCAGGTGGGAAGATAGAAAAACCCTGGAGATGGATGGTGGTGATGGCTGCACAACAGTGTAAATGTACTTAATGCCACTGAACTGTATGCTTAAAAATGGTTATATTCTATAACTTATTTCCTTGCCAGCATGAATGGTGAGGTGTCTTCCTCTTTCTTTCTCTTCATGGGCCACTCCCAGGGCCTGGTCACAATATGCCACCACAGTGGGGGCAAGTCACCTTCCTTTCAGGCAGGGGGCAAAGCTTCAGTCTTAGGACCACTAGACAAGTGTTGTCCTGCGGCTGCTTAACCTCTCACCCCTCGCTTTCCCTCTGCAGTTCCTTCCACTGCTCTCTCTAGGCAAAGATAACAGGATACATTGCCTTCTCAGAAGGATGCCAGGCACCCAAGCACCACATAGGAACCTGGAACACTTGTATCTCTCAGAGGAGGTGCCCCCAGGAGAGACTGGGGAGACAGATGGCTGTGGATGCTGCCAGAATTCTTCCTCTGGCTCCCTTAGCACCTGGGCAGCCTCACCACAGTCCTTTTCATTCTTATGTTCTTTAAACCACACTCTCACCAAACAAGCAAAGGACTTGCATCTGCCCCTGTTGGATGCACCATGTCTCGAGGAGGCACAGCACCCACCTGTAAAACTGCAACACCGTCTGCTGTTGGGTCAGGTAGGCCAGACCGCCATGATGGCCCGCTCACCCTCAGCGGCCGCCAGTATCCCTAATGTGGTAACTTTTATGCTATGTCTGTTTTACCACAATTTTTTTTAAAGACACAGTAATAGTTCTTACCTCATGGGACCATTGTGAGGATTAAATGTGATGAACATTGGCTGAAGGAACAGCTAAAGTGCATGACAGCGTTTATGAGCCACCAGGACTCGCGGACAGTGGGTTGGGGACGGGCACTTTAACTTTCTACTTTATCTACAGTTTAGTGTTTTTTTTCCAATGCGTATACTTTTGTAATTCAAAAAAGTAAAGAAATGAAGGCTGCTTATATTTCTATGTTACCAATTTATTCTAGACTTGGCATCCACGAAAAGTGCATGAGCGTTGGGATCAACATTCTATTCTTGGCCCATATTTGACCTTCTGCATTTCTATCTTTATGTGTAATTTTTCCAGATTTCCTCAGCTTTGCTTACCTTTCTCCCCCTCCACCCCCAATTTACTTAAGTCTGTTAGTCACAAAATCTTAAACTTCCCAGTCCGATCCCTGGGTCCTCCCCTCTTGCCCCACGAAGGACCCTGGGCCCCAGAAGAGGGGCTCGCTGCTCATCCCCGGCGAGTGTCCTTTGAACTCCTCTTCCCCATTTTTCCGTCCTTCCCTACAGTGAAACCTTCCCTGAGATCTGATTTTCAGTCTCTCACGTTGCAAACGGAGAGGTCTGCTCCTCCGTGAGGCCAGAGATGGCTGAAAGCCCTGCCGGAAGTCTGCTTCCTGGGCGGGAGAAAACTGGCAGAAATCCAGGCAGCTGACGTCACCCAGTCCAGATGGCGGAAGCCATTGCCCAACTGTAGGAAATGGGCCAACAACTCATTTCTCTGTGACTCTCTCGCTCCCTTCAGAAAAGCATTTTACTGGACAGGAGGCAGCTGAGTGGAGTGGAAAGTGCCCTGGCCTGTGAACCACACGTGTTGAGCGTGAGGCCGCTGCAGTAGCCACTGACAAATGAACATGGCCCCTAACAGCTGACTCAGGGTCGGAATATGCAAGGCTGAGTCGGAGCTCTGCCATCTAACTTTTGACCTTTGACAAATCATTTGATTTTCTTTGGACGGTTTTCTTAGCTATGAATAATACCTACTTCACAGAAGCTATTGTTGCAAGGCTGGACTGAGGTCATCACTGTGAAAGATTTCCTAAACTTGAAGCAGGACACCAGTGCAAAATTCTGCCTCTGTGAAAGCCTTCCCAGAACAGCAGACCCCAAGAAGGCAGGAGGGAGAGTGGTCTGGGGCCAGGACACATAACTGAACCTCTCTGTGCCCAGTCACCTTAAGGTCAAAATGGGGATGATAAGAACGCCCTTGTCACCGGTTGTCATGAATGGAGTAGTTACTCCACACAGAGCACACGGAACACCGCCTGGGCTGGGCAGGCCCAATCCCAAGGTATCTCATGAGAAGAGATTCTGTCCCAATACACTGGCCACATAGAAGGCAGAGCAATTCAGCTAAAATATGACCATGTCACTTTTCTGCTTAATCTCCCAAATTTGTCTTTGCCCACCTGATGAAAGCCATGATAAGCCTGTGATAAGCCCTTGAGTTCCTCTCCAACCTCATCTCTGTTGCCCACTGCCTCATATCAAGGCTCCAGCTACCCCAAATCACCTGTAGTTTCTTGCCTCTAACACCTGGTTCCTTGCCCCTCTGCCCAGCATGCCCTCAGCCACCCTGCCTCTGCTGACTCCCAGTTATCCTTCAAGACCGTTTCTTCCAGAAAGCCCTTTCTGACTCTCCCGAGCAGGACTTGGTTCCCCTTCTCCTTTCTTAATACCTTGAAAGCACCTCCATCATTGCATAAGCCAAATTGTGTCCTAACTGTTCATGGGACTGTTTCACACCAGACTGGGGGATCCTTGAAAGCAGAAGGTCTTGCTCATCTCTGTAAATGCAGCACAAGCACAGGGCCAGGCACACAGTAGGTGCTCAGTAAATGTTGGGTGGAAAGACTGATAAATGGATGACCAGAAACTACTAGAACCCAAGCTTATTTGTTCAGCTACCATAAGAGATGATGTTGCTTGACTATCAAAAAGATACAGTTTCCATTTGCCCCAACAGTTGTTTTTCTTAGAATCCCCTGTGTCTCAGGCAGCCTCTGTATCTCTCTTCTCCCTGTTCTTTTACTTTGTCTCTCCTTTATCACTTTGCTTCTCCTCCTTGTTCTGTGTCATAGTTCTGTATCCTTTGTTGCTTTGTATCCTTTTCTCTTCTTATTTCTTTGTGGTTGAGTGGTTGTCTGTCTGTTCTCTTCTCTCTTATCAAGGGTTCTAGGCTGGTAAGAGTTTCTCTGGGTTCATGACTCCTCAGAAAGAAAGGAGATTGTGAAAGGAAGGGAATCAAACCTTAATTTGTTCCCAGAAGTCCCATACATTTTATTTCATATACTGTTGGTAATATCTATAATATGGTGTATCCTCTAAGCAAGCTAGGTTATGCTTCTGTAACAAACAACTTCAAAAACCTCAATGGCTTTATGCAACAAAGATTTATTTATCATTCTTGCCATGTATCAATGGTGGGTTGGCTGAGGCTTTGCTCTGAGTCAACATTGTCCTAATTCCAGGATCCAGATTGACAGAGCAGCCACCATCTAGAATATTGCCAGCTGCACATAGAAGGAGGAAAGAATGTGGGAAAGCACATGCTGGCTCTTAAAACTTCCACGTAGAAGGGACACATTTCAATTGGCCAAAGTAAGTCACATAGCCATGCCTGGGTTCATGGATGAGAGTTAAATGGGGTGGCAAAGTACAATCTTCCTAGGTACATGAAAGGAGACAGAGACTCAAATATTGGTGAATAGGCCTGATAAGCACTGTGGGTATTATTGTTCCCACTTTACAGATGAACTGGCTGAGGCCCAGGGTTATGTAGTTTGTTCAAGGATGTGCAGTAGACATTAGAGAGGGGGGCTGAACCCATGCCTATTGATTCCTGGAACTTTGCCCTTCCCATGTCACTGGATTTATAGGATGCCTAGATCTTTTCTGCCATTTTCTACCAAGTTTTTGGATCCTGGTATAAAACGTGGCTCACTGGCATGCCAGAAGCAAGATGGTAAGAAGACCAGCACTGCTCACGGGCCTCTGCATCACATCCGGTGAGGAACATTGAATCTCTCTCCAAGGCAGGGTTCTGGAGACTTCCAATTTCCAGGACAAAACCAAGTAGGTCACAAAACTTGGAGCACAGTCCTTAGAAACCTTCTGGGCAAAACTAATGTATGATGCTAGTAGTCAGAACAGCAAGCATTTCAGAGGAGGTAGGAAATGGGATGCTGCATATCAACTAGATAGGGGCTCAAGGGAAACTTCTGGAGTGACGCTGTCTTGATCTGGGGGGTCGTTAAATGCGTCAATACAAATGTAAAAATTAATCAAGCCATGCAGTTCAGATTAGTACATTTTGCCATATGTCAGTTATATCTCAATAAAAATAAGTAATAAAAGAAACATTTTTCATCAAAGTAATATATATATATATTACTACATATATATATTACTACATATATAGAACGACATATATATAACCACATATATATATTAGTACATATATTAGTACATATATATATATATAGTGCCAAATATCCTGTTACGAGAATGAGAAGACAAGGTACTAAATGGAAGAAAGTATCACATATCCAACAAAGGACATATATCCAGAATCCATAAAGAACTCTCAAAACTCAACAGCAAGAAAAGACATCCAATTTTAAAATAAGCAAAAGACTTGAATAGATACTTCATCAAACAGGATATAAGGAAGGCAAATAAGTATATAACAAGATGCTCAACATTTTGGCCATTGGGGAAATGCAAATTGAAACCATGATGAACGTTAGAAGAGCTAAATTAAACAATATTGACAGCACCTCCAAGTGTGGTGAGCGCACAAAGCAACAGGAACACTCATCGGGACTGGTAGAAAGCAGCCATGCCCTGCATATTTGGCAATTTCTTATAAAGTTAATACACTTACTGCACAACTCAACAATCCCACTTGAGAGAAATAAAAATGCATTCAAAGAAAAACCGATATATTAAATATTCATAGCAGCTTCACTTGTAATTACCCAAAACTGGGTTACAATGGGTACGTGAATAACTTGGTGTATCCTTACCATGGAATCCTATCCAGAAACAAAAAAGAAACAAATTATTGATACATACAGCAATTTAGGTGAATTGCAAAAGCATTGTGGTGAGTGAAAAAATCTGGTCTCGAGAGACTACATGCTATATTATTCCATTTATGTGATGTTTTGCAAAGATAAATTACAGTGATAGAGAGCAGATCGGAACAGCAAGGGGTTGTGGGGGTGGAAGGGAGGACGTGACTACAAAGGGACAGCATGAGGGAGTTTTGGGGGCAGTAAAACTGCTCTCTATCTTGATTGTAGTGGTGATTACATGAGTTTTTACATGTGTTAACTGAAATGTAGAACCATACATTTTAAAGTCAGTTTTACTGTATGTTAATTTTTAAATAAAATTTTTAACTAAAGAAAAAGTATTTTTAAATGAAAAGGAAACCTTCCAACCCCTCAAAGAGCAAAGAGGAGATCCTGAGAGGAGGTTCTAATGAACTAGATGCCCTGGAAAAGGTGCACACCCCCCTTCGCCCTGCCATCGGGTCTTCCTGGACCCTCTGTGCTTCGCACTGTCCTCTTTGTTCTCCTGCCAGGCCAGTGTGACCCACACAGCTCCTCCTTTGGACTCCAAATCTGGGGATCAACGAGCCCTGTCTGCTTTGTTTACTCCTACATCCTCGGTGCTTGGAACTTAGGGATGAGGTGGGTGCTCATTAACGGAGTGAAGGAATGTTCTAGCACCAGCCCCAATTCATCATGGCAGACTTCTCAGCCTAGTCTATATTTAGCCTTCTGTCCAGTGGCCCAGTGGACACGCCACAGCTGGAAGACATCACTGGCCCTCTTGCAGCCCAGGCCTGAGTCCCAAGCTCACCCCTCCTGGAAGCAGTCACCAGCTGTCCTATACTTTGAAATTTGGAGATATTATCAGTCTGATGAGTTTACTGTTGCTGTCATTTTAATTTTTGAAGTATATTTTTAGTATAAAAATAACATCTGGGTTGGCCGGATGGCTCAGTTGGTTAGAGCACGGGCTCTCAACAACAAGGTTGCCGGTTCAATTCCCACATGGGATGGTGAGCTGCGCCCTCTGAAACTAGACTGAAGGACAATGACTTGGAACTGATGGGCCCTGGAAGAACACACTGTTCCCCAATAAAAGTTTTTTAAAAAATTAAAAAAAAAAAAACATCTGTTCAGTGGTTTTAAAAAAAACCTCAGGCAAAAAAAAAATATATATATATATATAGGACAGACTCAGTCCTACTTCCCAGAAGCCATAATTGTTACCAGTTCCTTGTCTGTCTATCTAGAAACATGAAGCATGTGTGTCCGTATATATGTAACAGGTAGGAAGGGATTCATCATAGACCCACAGCTCTTGGGTCACAGGCAATGTCTTGTTTCTTTGTGGACTCACTCGTATCAAATCTGTCTTTAGCCATGACCATCCCTGACTGGAATTCTAGCGTCTGACAGTTTTCAGACTGCCCCTCTTGGGTCATACAAGGAAGCCAGGGCTCACGCAGTCCCGAGGAAACAGAGGAGAGTCTAATCCTCTGACCATAGTGTCGGCACTGCCTTGCTCCTCGCCCAGGCCTATGCAGTCCATTAGAAGTCAGGCTGCTGAGCTGACCTGGGCAGTGCCTAATCACCCAAACGTGGCATCAGCAAAGCCAGGAAGGAGAAAAAAAACTTTGAAAATAATTTGATATTTGAGAAGAAAGAAGAGGTGGAGAAGATGGAGACAGAGCCGGAGGACATCAACGTAGTTATTTTCCTAGGAAAAAAATCACAAATGTGCAGTTCTTCCTTAAAAATGTTTTTAGTTTCAGATAATCTTTTATTTTTAATTACATACTTTGAGCACTTCTCTACAGCCTTGCCTGGGGGCTGGGGCATTTGGCAAGGCCCTGGAAACGCCTGCCTAGAGCCTCCCAGCACAGTCACCCTGGACCTGGCTGCCAGTCCCCTGTGAGGGGCTGCTTTGGGAAAGGCCTGACCTCCGCATGCCTGCAGAAACTGCATTCCCTCTCTTTTCCCTCAGCCCCTGAAGGCCACAAGTCACCATGGGGGCCAGCCGCTGCCACCACACCTTCCTCTCTCAACCCAGACATGTGTACTTTCCAAAACTGAGGCCTCCTCAGGGATGGGTTTCTTTTAGGGCCCCGCCCAGCCTGATTCTACCCTTTTCTTCAAAAACACACAAAGAGCCAAATTCCTCAAGGGCCAGGAACCCACAAATTCAAGGCAACAGAGTCCTGGCTACGCAGAGGGGGAGGGAAGGACACCTTCACTCTCCTTTTAACTTTCAATAGATTGTTGTTACACTGAATTCATAATAAGCTATCCTGCTACGTAACATATCCTTTTAAATTTGATTATTTCTTCAATATGATGCCTGTTAGGAAAGTTACTGTGGGGAGGAAGCCCACCAATGAAACAGAAATTGCGTCCAGTCTCTGACTCACAAAGGAGGTTGTACCCTCTACTTTGTAATTGGTTGTCTTTGCATCTTATTTCTCAAAAGAACAGGCAGTTCTTCACAGAGGTCCAAGGCAGGTTCTGTGATGTCACTGGACTCGGAGCAAAACCATATTCACTTATTCCAAAGCTAGATGGATTTTTCCTTACAAAGACTAAATAGGAGTGGGGCAGGCAGAGAAAGAAGGGATGATGATGGAGGGATCAGAGTTGCAAGAGATCTGGACATTTCAAAGAACCAAGAGAAATTCAAGATATAGAAGCATGGAGGCAGAAAGGAGAGTGGGGCTTAGAAGAGACTGCTAGGGTGGGCTAGGTCAACAGGGGCCTGGTAGACACTGCTGTGGACTGAGTTGTGTCCCCCAAATCCATATGTTGAAGCCCTAAACTCCAATGTACAAAGGGTGCCAAAAAATGTATACATATTTTAAGAAAGGAAAAAACTTAAAATTATAATACTCAATATATACTGATAACAAAAGATGAATCCAATTGATTTTTGCAATTACAAGCGGTGCTCAAAGTGGTTACCATCAGTGTCCAGACACTTCTGATTACGGCGAGCTACTGCTTGTGCAACGTTGACCAAAGTGTCCACTTATATACATTTTTTTGGCACCCCCAGTATTTGGAAATAAGGTCTTCAGGAGGTAATTAAGGATAAATGAGGTCTTGAGGGTAGGGACCTAATCTGATGTGATTGGTGTCCTTATTAAAGGAGGAAGAGACACAAGAGAGTTCTCTCCTTGTATACACGCACAGAAAAGGCCAGATGAGCACATGGGGCACAGCAGCTACCTACAAGCCAGGAGAAGAGGCCTCAGAATTAAACCCACCTTGCTGGCACCTTAATCTTGGACTTCCAGTTTCCAGAACTGTGAGAAATGAATTTCTGTTGTTGAAGTCCCCCAGTCTATGGTATTTTGTTATGACAGCTTGAACAGGCTAATATACCACACTAAGAATTTTGAACATATTTCTAAAAGCTTGGTGAAAAGATGCTGGGGATAGATATGCTCACATTTAGGTCTGTGAAGTCTCACTCTGGCTGCAAACTGAGAAGGGATGTGAGCAGGGCAAGACTAGAAGCTGGGAGACAAGGTAGGAGGGAGCATAGGCACCCAGCCTGGAGATGACGGAGGCTTGGGGCATGCTGATGTGGCGGTGACGGAAAGTGGACAGATCTGAGAGACCTACACAAGGGAAATCAACAGGACTCGAGATTAATAAAATGTGAGGAGGAGAGAACGGGGGACTCCAAAGGCCCGTAAGGTGCACCGCAAAGTGCACTGGGTTGGGAGTCTGAACATCAAGGTTTTAATCCCGTATCTGCCACCAATAAATTACCCGATGGCTTTGGCCAAGTCCCCTTCCTGCCCTTCACTGTTTTGGTTTCCTCATCTTACAGGAAGGATGGGCCTGTTGATCCCGTGACCCCATCCAATTTTAATATCCTGTGATTCTGTGAAGTAAACACAAATTGAAAGAGTGTCACCTCCCCTAAGGCTAAGTTAGGGGCTCTTCCTCTGTGCTTTACTTACCACTATTCGTCATCTTATACTCCAGGACACATGGGCATGCTTAACTTACTCATCTCTCTCCCTCAAAAGGCTTAGGGAGCCTTGAGGGCAAGAATGGGGTATTCCGTACCTGGGACCATATCAGGCATATGGTAATTGACTGACTGTACTTGTTAAATTAATGAATTTAAAGTCCTGAGAAGACGTGGTTATTCTAGGAAGCTGTCTTGGTGCGATGTGTTGTGTGTTTTCTGTACATGGGACCCTGTGGTGGATGGCAGGGTCATCAGAATAAACAGCAAAGCCAGTCGCCAGTCATGGACATCACGTCAACTCAAGTAGCTAAGACAGATACTAAACACACGAGGGCAAAAACAATGGTTGATTTCTAGTTGTGGTAAGTGCTAAAAGGAAAAGTACTGGGTCCTGTGAGTGTGTAATAGGGAGACCTAACTCGGGGGTAGAGGAAAGGTTTTTCAGAGAGAATGACCTTTATGATAATAAGGATGAGTTGATTCACTCACAGAATGAGGCAGGGAAGAAAGGAAGAGACTGGGGTAAGCAAGAGACTTTTCAGAGGAATAATCAGCATGCATGAAGACCTAAAGCAGGAGGGGGTTCTGCCAAGAAGAATACTAGAAGGAAACTCACCAGAATGGTAATGTTGGCTATATGTAGGCTTTGGAATTATGGGTACTTTTTATCTTGTTTTGTATACATTTTGTATTTTACAGATTTTTCACAACAAACATCTATCATTTTAATCATCAGAGGGGAAAAACAACATTGTTAGTTTAAACAAAATAATAAAGGATGCGGGGAAAATGGATGTCATGGAGGGGGGCACATTCCAGAGGGATTGGTGGCATAAGCAGTGAGTAATTCCTGCGTGGGAGAGAGCAGTAAGCATATTGATGGGCTGGGACAAAGCAGCAAGAGTGACTCACAAATGATACAGTTGAAGCTGGTCCATGAAGGTGAGCCCAGGGGTTGAAGGTGATGTGAGAAGTCACAGTGAGCTACCTGCAGAGGGCCTGAGCAATGAGAATCGAGAATCCGATGGGCAGAAACCAGAGACCCCCTAAGAGCTCCCTGCAGGGCTGGTGTGGGAGAGCAGAGGTCTGGTTAAGATGGTAGTCCCACACATACGGAGCTAATTTTGGTCTTCTTTGTTACTTCCCAGGCGTCAAAGGGTTAGGCTGCCCCATGCTTTCTGCCCCCACAGCAGAAGTGGAAACTGTGGTTTCCAAAGGTCCTTCCTGATCTGCAATCTCTGAGGAGGAAACTGGTAAGCCAGGGACATTTCTAAAGAGATTCAAAGATTAATTGGGGAGGACAGTGTGGCAGGATACAGGAGGCATTTGAAAAACTGAGGCTTGACGTGAGTTCTAAGGTCTGCTCCCACCCACTTCTGAGCCAGAGCAGCACCCCTGCCACCCATATCAGATACTTTGCCAGGATTTCCCCCTGAGGCTGTGCAGCATTTTTAGGGCTGGGATTCGAGTTGGGAAGGGGGCAGAAATTGGCTCCCTCTCAGCTACTGCCTCTGCTCCTTCCCTTCTAGGCTTTCTCTCTTCCTATGTAGTCACCTCAGGTCACCGCCTCATTGCTCCACCTGAACTCTCCTTGGCATCTCCCACTTACCTCGCCCCCCAATGTGGGTGCTGCCTGTTTGTTGCCAGCACAGAAAGCATCTTTATCCTGGGTTTCTTCCCAGCCCAGAAGCTGAATACAGCGTGAGGATTCGTGTCCTAGCCCTTGCCTGTTCCCCTGAGAAAAGAGACACAAAATCATACTAACTCATCATGTTAAATGGGTGTATCCAGTCAGGACCGGTCCATGAGCAGCTGAGGGTTCTCCATCCATAGTCCTGTGCTACTTGCTCTGAGGATGGACGAGGCAGGGGCATTGAAGAAACAGTCCCAGCCCTGAGAAATTTCACTTGCTGTTTGGAGCCATCAAGTTCTTTTAAAAAGTAACATCAGCTCAGAAGACCTCATGTCACAGTTGAGCTCGTGCTAGCTGAGTCATCTGGGATAGCCCACTTACCCCTCTAAGCCTGGAGTCTTCAACTATGAAATGGTCATGCTGGCTTTCATAGGATCAAATGATTCGGTGTATGTGAAAAATAAATGATAGGGGCAGATGGGTGGCTCAGTTGGTTAGAGTGCAAGCTCTGGGCAGCGGGGCTGCCGGTTCAATTCCCACATGGGCCAGTGATCTGCACCCTCCACAAGAAAAAAGCCAGTAAGCTGCCGCTCAGCTCCCAGGTGGCCAGTGGCTCAGTTGGTTGGAGCACGGGCTCAACCACAAGGTTGCTGGTTTCATTCCTTGACTCCCATTGGGCTCCGCCCCCTGCAACTAAGATTGAACATGGCACATTGAGTTGAGCTGCCTCCCGGATGGCTCAGTTGGTAGGAGCGCATCCTCTCAACCACAAAGGTTGCCGGTTCGAGTCCCGCAAGGGATGGTGGGCAACGCCCCCTGCAACTAACAATGGCAACTAGACCTGGAGCTGAGCTGTGCCCTCCACAACTAAGACTGAAAGGACAACAACTTGAGGCTGAACGGCACCCTCCACAACTAACATTGAAAGGACAACAACTTGACTTGGAAAAAAGTCCTAGAAGTACACACTGTTCCCCAATAAAGTATTGTTCCCCTCCCCCCAATAAAAATCTTTAAAAAAAAATACTAAAATAAATGATAGACTTTAAAAGGAATTCTTCCTTCCACAGGTGTCTCTTGTGGGCCTATAACTGCACAAATGTTTAGAATGTGAAACTAAAGAAGATAAAAGTCACATGCCGGATCCCTGCCCCCAGGATAATGTCCTCAAGCTGACGTTATTATTGATGACTGTTGAATAAATGGGGCCACTCATTAGAAGCACATAGAGAACTTTGACAGAGCACGGCAGATTGTATTTCCAAAGATGAGTGCTCCTCCCCCGTGCTCTTCTTGTCATGTGACTGACACTCCAGGATGGGATCATGTTCCTTCGTCTTAAATTTAGGTGGTGCTGTGACTGCTGTGACCAGTGGTACGTGGGGAAACAATGTAGATCATAAAAGGAATACGGTTCACGCCTTTCAGTAACCCAGCCACCATATAAGAGAAGCCCAATATAGGCCACGTTCAGAAGAACTGAGGCCCCCAGCCACCAGCCAGCATCCACTGCCAGACATGTGAGTGAAGGATACTGCAGACGATTCCAGTCCCCAGCTCTCTAGTCTTCCAGCTATGACCCCAGACATCATGGAACAGAGACAAGCCAACACCACTGTGCTCCATCCAAATTCCTGCTCCAAAGAACCCATAACAAAGGCTGTCTCACACCCTCAGTCTTGGGATAATCTGTTAGGGAACATCAGAAAACCGGAACATAGAGTAACTTTAGGACAAGCAAGAATGAGCAGCACGTAAATTGAAGCAGAAAGTGCCCTAGAGGAGTTGAGACTTAGTCAGAATGGAATGGCACTAAATGTTGAAAGCATTATTAGCCCTCACCATGCAGTTTGTAACCCTGTCCTGCTGTGAAACTCTTCCCTCAAAAGCCACCAACAACCTCCCACCTGACAAAAAAAACAAAAAAACACTTCTACATTTTCTCCATTCTCATTCGCCTTCAACTTCTTCCGTTGACTTCCAGTCATAATATAAGGTCAACAACACAAACATGCTTTTCCACTCATCTCTCCTTTGCTTTATCAATTGGTTCCTCTTATCCCACCCACCTTCCCACTAAGGTGTAACCACTTACCTTCCAAAGGCTGGCTCCTCTCTCTCTACCCATGGCCCTCAACGAGCTCATTCCCTCTTGTTAAACTATCACCTGTGTGCCGATCTCCCCCTATAATATCTTGATAGCTAGCTACTCTTCCACGTGAGCTCCTATCTTGTGCCTCCAGTTTTCCACTTGTCATGTGTCAATACCTTATTTCTTTGCCACCTCAAATCCATCTGGCCTCACTCAGATCCTTTTCACCAGCAAATGCGCCCATCTCCCAGCAACAAGGCATGTTGCCTAATAACCACATGTGGGGACAGAGTCCCAGAGAGCAGTTTCCAGGCTCTTGGCCTCACGTGGAAAGGTGCTGGCTCGGGTAATAGATGGCCATCAGCTGTGACTAGTTGGCCGTCAGCTGTTACCAGTTAGCCATTAGCCACTGATATAACTGCCATGGCTGAGCTAGCAAGCATGGGTTGCAGTTAGCAAGTGGGGTTGGTTGGCAGAGAAGCGGACAGCAAATTGCGGATCGTGTGGCTCCTGCTTCCTGTGTCTCCAACCCAGCTGCCAGCAAGAGTATAGTGGTGTGACTCCCCTATCTATGGCTCCTTGGGTGTTCCTTTTTGGCCTCACCATGTCCTGCCTTCTTATGCAGGGAGCGGGAGCTGAGACCCCGCCTGACACCCCACATGACACCACACACAGTGGTTCCCTTTTCTGGAGAATTGCCCTGGACCAAATGGAAGCTAAGCTGCCACCTCCCCCAGCCCACCCCTTATGCACACTTTGGACAGACCTCAGCCAATGACTGCCTGATGTGGGGCTGCAAAAGATCATCCTTCCTGTCTCAATGTGGAGCTGACTCTGGAGCCATTGATGGCAAGAGCCTCCCTATGGGCTTGGACTGCAGCTCAGCCCACAGCCTCGCTTAGCTTCTTCCCCTCTGCCATCCTGTTGGCCTCACTCTCCTCCTCTTCCCCTAATCAATCCTGTGCACAAAAGTCCCATGCCAGGCTCTGCTTCTGGTGACCCACCCTTACACACCTCCCAAGGCAGTTTGCTCTGTTTACAATGTCTCTGTGGACCCTGTGTGTTGGGGCCCCAGCCTGAAAGTCCTCTTCAGGCCATCAAACATTGTCTAGCAAATGGCTTTCAGATTGGCTTCTTCCTCCTCATTCCCAATGCCCCCACATAATCACCTCATACCTGGATTGTGAAATCAGCCTCCTCTCTGACCTCCCTGCCACCGCCTGTATTACCTTCCTCCTCCTACATGTCTAGCTGGTAAGGGCCAGATTAAAATTTCTTAAATGCCTCTGATGATATAGGTCCTCTACCCAAAAGTTCAATGCCTCCTGTTTCTAATGGCATGAGATAAATATTCTTTGGTCTGCTGTCCTGGACCCTCACTGAGATCTTGTCGTGCGAGAGACACTGCTCGCCCCGAGATCACGCCACATCTGTGCGCGTGTTACTCTCTGAGGCCCGCAACCTCGCCCCTTTACCTTTGGTTTGGGCTTCCAGGTCTCAACTGTGTGGACCTCCTGTCTTAACTTCCTTTGCCTCCGGCTTTCAACATCCCCTAGGGTGGCCATGGCAGTTGTAACTTCATGGATCCGCCACCCCACATACGGTGTAAGAATAGCAATCAAGGATCCAAAAGCACTCGCAGGTGCAGTATCCAAAACCAGATCTTTCATGCTGGCAGTAAAAAGCTCGTCATCTGGGCCCTGCATGTTGAGGTTAAAAACAGCATGTCTCATACCCATTTCACGGATCATTTGCGTAAGTTCTGTATATGACTGCCATTGACTCACAGTGTCTGGCAGCTCGCCAGCCTGTCCCCATACTGTGCGTACCGCAGCAGTGAGCCACGCCATTAGAGAATGGTTGCCCTGGTTGTTGGCCAACCTATGGCAGTTTTGTAACCTTTGTCGCAGGGACGGATGCACTGTCACGAAGGCTAGCTTTTCTATCTCGCCTGGGGAGCAGAGAATGCTGTCTGCTCCCTCATCCCATAAACATAACAGCCAAGCTGAGATTGGCTCTCCAGGGCGCTGTCTGTACCGCCTCCCCAGCTCCTGCAACTCAGTGGGAGTGTATGGGGTGTAGGTTGTGAACTCAGTCACAGCTGGGTTGCCGGCAGCAATGCCCCTGGGGCCCAAAGGTTGCTCACGTTTTACCCTTTGCTTAAAGATTGGCCGGGCTTGGGGGTTGGGAGCTACATTGTCTCCACTGGCTTCCTCCACCTCTGCCTCAGAGTCTCCACCTTGGGGCCCCTGTTCTAACAGGCGGACCCGGGCTTCCAGCGCTTCCAACCGGGACACCTGGTCAGGCACCGGGCCACTTCATTAAGACCATTTTCCGTGTTGAGACTCAAGGCCGTGAGGAACATCCAGCCCACGCGGCCGGCTGTAGCCTTCTCCTCCTCCGGCAACCGCTCAGCCAGAGCCTGCAGGGCCCTCTCCACACTGGCCGGAGAGCCGTCCATGTCCTCCCACCCCTCCTTGGGGGTCCAACTCCTGAGAACAGTGGCCACCGAACACCATATACTGTGTGGGGCCACACGTCCTCCTGCCCAGAGTCAGACGCCATTCCTACCTGATCGGAATCCTGCTCACCGTGCCAGGTGTCTGAGTGGGTGGAGGCCTCGGTGTAAGACGTCCACCACCCTCGGAGCTTAAGGCCGCAGCAGATCACCAAAATGAAGGCAATGCCGTCCATGGCCAAGAGGGTGATGTGCCAGCTGGAGGCTCGAGTTCCCAGGCAGATCGTGCCTCCCGTTCCCGGCGTAGCTCCTTGCGGGCCTCCCGAAGCTTGACTTTTGTACGCATAAACCTCTCGACCATCCTTCGGTGAGTTTCGGCCGGTACCATACCCTGCTTACGAAGCCGAGCTTGTATACGTGTAAACTGCTCCAGTATATTCCGGAGAGTTTCAGCCGCCACCATACCCTGCTCGCCGCGCCATTTTTCAGGCGGGGCGGCCTGCGGGGTCTCTGCTCCCGCTCCCCACACAAGAACGCAGGATATGGTGAGGCCGAAAAGGAACACCCACGGAGCCATAGGTAGGGGAGTCATACCACTACGGTCTCACTGGAGGCTGGGTTCACCGGACGTGCGACCTGCCGTCCGCCTTTCCGCCAACCAACCGACCAACAACTCTCCTCCACTCTCTCGACTCTGTTCCTCTCCTCTCTTCCACTCTCCTCGGTTCGCCTGTTCCGCTTTCCTCAGCTCTGCTTGGCTCCTCGGCAGTCCTCGGCTCTCCTCCGTAGCTGCAGCAGTTATACCAGCGGCCAATCGGCTAACCAGCCACAGCCGACGGCCAATCAGCCACAGCTGAGCCAGCACCTTTCCACGTGAGGCCGAGAGCCTGTAAACTACTCTCCGGGGCTCTGTCCCCACAGATCTGACTTCCACCTTGTTTTTTCAACTCAGCTCCCTCACAGTTCCACAAACCACACTCACTTCCATCACATAAGCACCAGTTTCCCATCTGTCATGCAGGGTGTCACGCGGGGTCTCAGCTCCCACTCCCCGCATGAGAATGCAGGATATGGTGAAGCCAAAAAGGAACACCCACGGAGCCATAGATAGGGGAGTCATACCACTATAGTCTTGCTGGCAACTGGGTTGGAGACAAAGGAAACAGGAGCTACACCACCCGCAACCTGCCATCCACTTCTCTGTCAACCAAACTCACTTGCTAACTGCAATCCGCTGTGCTAACTGCAATCTGCCCTTGTTAGCCACGGCAGTTATATCAGTGGCAAATAGCTAACTGGTAACAGCTGATGGCCAACTAGTCACAGCTGACTGCCATCTATGACCTGAGCCAGCACCTTTCCACGAGAGGCCGAGAGCCTGGAAACTGCTCTCTGGGACTCTATCCCCACACCATCTCTCCTACACTTTCCTAAATCCTTCCCATTAGCAAGAGGGACTACCTGCTGTCTTCCAGTATGCACCCAACCTTCTCAGATTACAGCTGGACATATGGCTGCTTGAAGTAAATAACACATGTCCAAGGCTCCCTTGCAGCTAGACATGGTTAAATGTTGTGTGTTACCTCTGTCAATGGACTTAATAGGAAGTGATGTGTATTTCTTTGTCCTTCTATTTCTTATTGGCCGGAATGTGGAACTTGAGCAGCCATTTTAGATCATGAAGTAAAAGTCAGACACTGAGGGCCGTGAGGCAACAAAATAGAGCTACTAGCCAAGCCCAAACTGCCGACCTTGACCTAGACTGTTTCTGTCAGAGAGAATGAACTCATGTCTAGTAAACCACTGTTTGCTATTTTGTCACTTACAGCTGAATCTAGTCCTAAGTGATATGCAATCTTTCATGGTTTTGCACACATCTTATGAAGGAAAGAAAGGTGTGGAGGCAACAGTGTGCTGGTAAATGTTTAACAATTGCCTGAGGGTGATGGGGTGGGTGTCCTGATTTGCAGCACTTTCAGTTTCCATGGTGTAAAATTTCCATCAAGGGCAACTTCATATTACTAATATTATGTCAATTGGCTCACAAAATTCCTAAAAATACAGTGATCAGCTCTCATGAGCTGGTATAAGCTGGCTCCAGCACACCACTGGGGAAGTGCTGGAATGGCAATGACGTTTAATGAACCTTGCTACATGCCAGGCACTGTACGAGGCATTTTGCATGCATTATCTTCTTTAATCTTTTACTCAATGCTGAAGGGTAAGAGCAAACTTCCCCAACCATTAATCCCTTTTGGGAAAAATTTCAATATGGAAGGATTTGTTTATATATATATTTTCTACAACCTTGGAAGGTATGTTTGGCACTCCTATTATCAATAATTAGAAAAAGTAGGAAATGCAGGTTAGGAAAAGAAAATGGGGACTCATGGATATTTGAGTCCAGCTTCCATTCTCTCCTCCCAGAACGGTCATTGGATTCTTTGGGGAGTTCCGTGTGTGCAGTCCTAATGAACTGTCACTTAAGGTGTCCTTTCTTCTCCGCCCATATGTAATTATGCTAATTAGACTCAGCTGGGGATTGGGATGATGGACATGAATAGGGGGAATGGAAAAACTAGTTGTCACTCATTCATTTCAGTAGTAGCAGGGGCAGGACTTGGTTCTTGCTACCGAATCCCCTGGGGCTGCCTTGGTTCCTCTGCTCCTTGAGTCTAGTTCTCTAGCCTTCCTTTGGTGCTATGAGCTAACTAATGTCCTCCCAATACCCCACTTTTCTGTTTAAGTGAGCTACCGTGAGTTTCTGTGGCTTGAAACCAAAGAAATCCAAATGCTGAGGAAGAAAGGTAGAAACGTCAGAAAAATTTAAGCTGAGGCAAAGTGCCCAGAGCTTTAGAAAGACATTTATCAATCACTACTGGCAGGTAAGTGAGTACAATTGTGTAAGGAGAACGTCGGCAAGCCCTGTCAGGGTGAAGGTCATTCCGCCCTGAGGAGTATGTGCACAGCCCATTCGGAGTTTGACAGTGAGACACAGGCAAGGATGCAAACGTCAGCGTAAAACTCCAAAGGTACAATGTGGCCCTTACCTGGGTTCCACGTGTTCTGCGCTGCAGGGATTACGGGCAGAGCCGACGTCATGCAACCCTGAATGATAAGTGAGACTTTTTTTTTTTTTAAAGATTTTATTGGGGAAGGGGAACAGGACTTTATTGGGGAATAGTGTGTACTTCCAGGCCTTTTTTCCAAGTCAAGTTGTTGTCCTTCAATCTTAGTTGTGGAGGGTGCTGTCAGCTTCAAGTTGTTGTCCTTTCAGTCTTAGTTGTGGAGGGCGCAGCTCAGCTCCAGGTCCAGTTGCCATTGCTAGTTGCAGGGGGCGCAGCCCAATATCCCTTCCAGGAGTTGAACTGGCAACCTTGTGGTTGAGAGGATGCGCTCCAAACAACTGAGCCATCTGGGAGCTCAGTGGCAGCTCAGCTCAAGGTGCCGTGTTCAATTTTACTTGCAGGGGGCGGAGCCCACCATCCCTTGCGGGACTCAAGGAATTGAACTGGCAACCTTGTGGTTGAGAGCCCACTGGCCCATGTGGGAATCGAACCAGCAGCCTTCAGAGTTAGGAGCATGGAGCTCTAACCGCGTGATCCACCGGGCTGGCCCCTTAAGTAAGGTTTTGAGATATACCATTGGATGCTCATCCCAGGGTTATTAAAGGCAACTCAAACCATTTTGCAACTAAAGTTACTCTGTGTTTCTAGAATCACAGGTTTTTTGTTTTGTTTTTTAGTACGTTTATCATTTGGGTGAAGAGAAAATATTAAGTGCTCTCAGTCCGCATTTATTAGAGAGGTGAGAGTGGATTCTGGATGGTCAAAGCCCAGAAAATATCCACTAGATCACATTTTATCTTCCAGAAAGTAAAATGAATTTATAATTATCTCATGAAAAACTGCAAGCAACAGAGTAGTCTGGCAGGTTTCTGGTAGGGAAGCCAGGGGTTGTATTCAGGTTTGTGTGACTGTCCAGAGTTCCTGCTAGCTCTGTGCCTCAACCAAAACTTTCCCCATCACCCATCTCTCAGTGAGATCACCCTGCTCTGAATTCCTAGAATGCTTGGTTTCTGTATCAACATTCTATTAATTTGACATTCAACTCAGTGATTTGCTGGGTCTTCATATAAGGAAAAGTACTTAAGTTCTTAAATGTCAAACAGATGTTAGTTATTATGTATGTATATACATATACACATAATGTGTGTGTATATATATATATATATATATATATATATACACATATGTCTACACATGTGTATGCACGTATGTATATATATATATATATATATATATATAAGTATATACATAGATGTGTATACGTACAGTCATAGTTATATATTTATTATGTGTTTGTCTCTTATTTTCCCTTCACGAAGTTATAAACTTGTTGAGGCCCATATTTTATCCATCTTTCATCCTCCCACTGCTCTTAGTTGGAACACATTTGACAGTCCATCTACTGATGTTTTGCGTGTGGACACTAGCCTCCAGAATTTCACAAGTCTGTGATTCTCCACCACTGATCTTCACTGCCCTTCTGTGTCCGACAGGGCAGCTGGGAGGATTGGATGAGATAATGGGTGCAAAGCACCCTGGATTAATTCCATGTGGTCTGTGACAGAAGGAACTCAGCGGCTTTAGTTCCCCCTTCAACCTCCTATCTTCTTTTTCACAGAAATTTGGATCATGGATGTGATCAGAAATATGCTTCCCTTTTTCAATGATAGATTTCTAAAGAGGTGATTTCTAGACCTCTGAATGGGCAGTATGTGACATAATCTAACGAGAGAGGACTTATCTCGACTGTTTTTAAAGTGTTGAAAGCAGATTAAAGCCATCAGCCTACATAAATGTTCTCCCAATGCAGCATTTTTCATTCTCTCACGCCACCCATCATCTGGCCCAGGGATGTCCAACAGAACTTTCTGTGATGATGTAAATATTCTATATCTGCAGTTTTTAATATGGTAACCACTAAGCACATTGTACACTTGAAATGTGGCTGATACAAACGAGAAACTTTAAGTTTTATTAAATTTTAAAATTTAAATAGCCACATGCTACCATATAGGGCAACACAGAGCCAAATTAGGAGAATCCACATATCTCATTCATTCATTCATTCATTCATTCATCATTCAACCAAATCTGTTGAGTCAGGTGCACTTACTAAGTCCTGATAGTAGGTTCAATAATTAGACTCTCATCTGAAACAGCTCACAATTTGTTTGGGGAAGCAAATAATCTTTTGACGTGAGCTCAAGACGGTAACGAGTCTTCTGGCTACATTACGTCTTCTTGAGAAAAGTAGCTGGAGGAGATTTGTTAGGCATGGGCCACCCTGCAGATTACCTCTCCTCCCTGACTTCATCTGCTGGAATCGGATCCTGGTCTGAGCTAGAGGCAGTTTCCAAGGGATGGCAAGAGGCCGATCGGACAGACGTGAGCATGCGCAACGGGCCGCCAGACGAGGTTATTCCGCCCTGAGGAGTATGTGCACAACCTGTTCAGAGCTTGAAAGTGAGGCACAGGCAGGAGGCAAACGTCAAAGCAGTGTAAGGCCCCAAAGACACAAAGAGCTAGCGCAGTGGGCTGAATAACAACGTCAATAATGCGGACGGTTCAGAGGCAGGGCACAGAGGTTGGTAGCCGTGTCTCTGGAGCCAAACTTCCCGGATGCTGATCCCAGCTCTGCACCTCCCTGCTGTGCACAGCCTCCACCTGCAAAATGAACCATATAAAGGCCCTCTTCTCAGAGGCTGACTGAAAAGGAGATGAATTAGAACATGGAAGTGAACCCAAGCGGACTGGCGTCAGCATCCACTCTGACCAATGCACTGCGCCACTGGATTAGACCAGGATTCTGATCTCATCCCCACTACTTCTTGAAGAACTGAGCTGCCTCATCGAAACTCTCCTTACCTCGTCTGTAAAATAAGGATACAGAGAATAATAACAGTAGGAGGCTGTGAAGGCTGAATGAATTGATCCACGTAGACCACCGCAGTGCGTGCGGAGCAGTGTGCACTAACTAGTATTACTTTACATTATGCCCCAGGCCCCTGGCCGATCATGCAGCAGATACTGAATGTGTCCCAGAAAACCACCATAGGGAAGCGCAGACGGAGAGATAAGGAGCCACAGCTGGTCTGGGCAGGAAGCAGGGCTGCTCGCAGAGCTGCTGCTGGGCCTTGAGCTGCTGTGGCCTCCAGAGGCTATGCCTGCATTCCAGCCTGTGCCTGTCCCCTGAGGTGACCTACGTGCACACCCATGCTCTGACAACAAAAACATTCTGACTTGCAGACTGATGCAGAAATTCACAACAGCGACATGACATTTTGAGGCAGCCTCCTTCAAACAGCCCCGTCAGAGTGTAAAATGGTAAACCACTCTGGAAAAAGCCTGGCACTTTCTTATAAAGTTAAATACGAATATATTGCGTTATATACGACTACAGATATTTGCTTAAGCAATAAGCGCACATGTCCACAAAAAGGGTTGTATATGAATGTTCATAGCAGCTTTATTCATAATAGCCAAAAACAAGAAAAAAATTCATCAATGTAAATGAATAAGCCAATTGTAGTATATTTAGACAATGAAATACTATTCAGAAATCAAAAGGAAAGAACTACTGGTTCATCAAGAACATGGATGAATCACAGGACATTATACCAAGCAGAAGACTCCAGATACAAAAGGACACCTACTATAGTTTTATTTATATGACATTCTAGAATAGGCAAAACTGTAGGAGCAGAAATCAGATCAGAATCACTAGGGGCTGGGAGTGGAGAGACGGTAGTGACTACAAAGGGGCATAAGGAACTTTCCAGAGCAGTGAAATGAAATATTCTACAGCATGATGGTGGTGACATTTACCCAACTATATGAGTTTGTTAGGAGTACATCAAACTATACTCCTAAAAGGGATGGACTTTATTGTTTGTAAGGTAGACTTAATATACCTGGCTTTAAAAAAAGTGTAACATCACCAAGCACTACCCAATTCTACGTATGCGAAAGGGCGGAAGTAGGAGAAAGGACGAGCACAGCTGCTTTATCCATTTCTCACTGATTTTCTTTAAATGCTGACAACTTAATAATGCTTTTTGCCTTGTCAAAAGGTCCCTGGCATCCATCACAATATTATGTGCACTTCCAGGCAATCAAAGAGATCAATAGACAATTGACTATGATATGCTGTGTTTGATGTTTCAAGAGATTTATGTACAAAGTAGACAGAGGAGTGAGGATAGGGTTTTCCCAGGAGGATGGAGAGGAAACAGCATGTGTAAAGGGTCCGATGGGTAAGAGTTTGGCATATGTGAGGGGAAAAAACCCAAATCAGACATGACGCTATATCTCAGGGTGTGGGGAAAGCAATGGGGGTGTTGAGAGAGAAGCCCATGGACTTGCCTGGATCCAGGTTTGGAGGCCAATGTAGGCCCCACTAGAGAGCTGGAAGCATAGATGAAGCAGGCACCCACATGGTCAAGTTCGTCTTTTAACAACAAAGCTCTGGGGAAGGCGTAGAAGACCAATGGGAGGGAGGAGTTAGGAAGGTTCTTTGTGGCCCATTCTTGTCGTCATTTCCATTGAAATAAAAGGTGCCTTTCTGCTAGTGGATTGTTCTGAATACCAGAAGTATTAGGTAAGTAAGTCTCAAGTAGGATACAGCAGCCCGGAGGGTAGCTCAGCTGCCTGACAATTTGGAAGCCCCTTTTTCTTTCCTAAACTGAGAAACCTAAACAGCCTCTTAATTCAGGTTCTCAGGGTGAGCACCACTTGGTCTGTTTCGGAGATTCGCGGTCCCAGGAGCAAACCCAAATGGTCACGTTCCACGGTGGAGGAGACCAACAGAGCTAAAGGGATACAATGATATTTTCAGGTCCCGTTGTGAGCAAGCCCCTTCTGTGCAGGTGGGATTCCAAAAGGGGAAATAACTGACCAATCATCTAGGAAGAGAGAGTGTCATAAAAGGGCCAGGGCTATCAGGAGCCAGGATGACAGCAGCAAAAGGCCCAGACACCCTAGGGAATTTATGAGACCATGGAGAAAAAACATGAAGGAGCCCT
Organism: Rhinolophus sinicus; assembly: GCF_057876585.1. Taxonomy (NCBI): domain Eukaryota; kingdom Metazoa; phylum Chordata; class Mammalia; order Chiroptera; family Rhinolophidae; genus Rhinolophus; species Rhinolophus sinicus. Next base: position 108,528,137 of record NC_142502.1, read on the forward strand.
GGGTTACTGCCTGCCAGGCCCAGCTTCCTCTTTTATGAGATCATGGTCAAAGCCAGGCCAGGCAGGAGGGTGCCAGCAACTGTATGAGCTTGTTTTTTCCCTAACTTGGTTCTGAGTCACACAGGCATCTACCCTTCCCAGAAAACCACCACAGGGATCACCCCCTGGCAGCTGGTCAACCCCAGTGCTAACACGAGATCCCCACTCAGCAGGCCAGGAGCTGGAGGTGGGCCAGCCCCCCAGCACCCGCCTGCCCCCACAAGCCTCACTGGGAGGGTGGGGCCTGGGCCCTGCCCAACCTTCAAAGAAAAGTAGGAGGGAGGCACATCCGACTTTTGAGCATACATGGGAGACGATGTTGAATCATGGGCTCGCAGAGAAGGGAGACTCATTTGAGAGCCTTTAATCTAAGCCCTTGACTTATAAATCAACTCATCCAATAAATACAGGGTGTCTGAAAAAGTGGGACATTTGTTGCACTTTTCCCACCATGATTATACTTTGAGTTAAATCTCAACCATATTCTCCAATGCTGACACTAGAGCGATGTTCAGAGAGACACAGGCTGCTTCCCTCTGGACAGTAGCACAAAGGAACCAAAGAGCTCTCCATTTCTAGCCTTCTCGGGCAGCCTGTCCTGAGAGGCACAGTTCCAGGCTCTGGAAATACAGCCGTAAGCAACATGGATAAAGTCCTGTTCTTATGGGGTGATAATCTGGTGGGAAGGAAACTGAGGCCAGAGAGAGGAGCTACAACACGGGGGGGCTAGGAAGCGAGTATTGACACAGAAAAGAGGTGCTGGGTCTTCTTCCCAGCTCCCCACTCTCAGCAGCCCTCAGGGAATTTTGGCTAAGTTGTGCTGAGCTACATCCCAGCGCAGGGACACCTCTTTCTGTGAACTTGCCTTGGGGCTCCACCCTCTTTTGCCATCCTTTTGCGTCAGGAAAAGTGCCCTGGCCTGATCTTGGCCCTCCTAAGGTCAGAATGAAGTCTTCCAGGGTCACTGATTAACTTGCCGTCAAGAACTTACCCCCTGACCTACACCACGCCTCTGGCAAGAACTGTCCCGGCCAGCATGGACATGCATGGGAGCCCGCGGAAGGATGTTTAAAAGCAATCGCATTGGCTGAATGAGAACTACGAGTGCAGGAGCCTGCTCCTCTGGAGAAAAGAAAAAGCCACAAACATAGCCTGAGATGGAGAAGGAGGGAAGAGGGGACAAAAGGAGAAAGAGAAATCGTTTCTCCTGATGATCTCAGCACTTGGAGGCTATTTTCTCATCCCGGCCTCCTACTCCTGGGTTTGCTCACTGCTGCTCCCATCTGCTCCAAAGCAGCACCTCTTCCCATGGCCATAATAATGGCCACCACAGAACAGGCGCCCATGAGGAGCAGTAAATTCATAGTCTTAATCTTCTCAATAACCTTAAAGCCAATTTGCCTACTTTTCAATTGAGGGAGCATTCTCACAGGAGCTAAGTAGCTGGCCCAATATCACATAAGTAGCAGAGCTGGAATTTAAACCCAGTTTCCTCTAACACCACTAGATGATAATATGCTCTTTTTGCTACCCCATGTTTCCTTTCTGTGGACGAAAAAGGGGCCACACACTAAATCTGACAAATTCAGGAGAGGCCCACATGGCAGCCCCTACAAACTTAGAGACTGAAATTAACCACACAGGATGGTCTGAGCACAAAAATTTCTAACTAAAAGTGGGTCATGGCCGGTAGTCACATCCTTGGCCTGTAGCTTCCATGACAAAGGTCAATCTTTACCTTAAGTGAGCCTGTGTATTGTCTTTTTGCATCTAAAATAACATACCCTTGGAATGTCAGAGTAATCCTCTTTCCCGGACCCCTCAGGGCACAACCCACCACACCAGAGCATGAGACCACAGAACCCCTCATTGTTATCTTGTTCCCCAAATACCATCTCTATGTGCTGTAAATGTTACCTAACTATCCTGTACCCACCGATGTAAAAGAAGTGTGTGTCTCTCCCTTTTACTTTTGATCCAGTCCCAGAGATTGCCCCGCTTTGTTTTCTCCCACACCCTTGATCTACCACCAATGTGTAAGGGTGAAATTCGGTAAATCAATAATGCAGTTAGACTTAGCTAGTTAGCAGTGTGACTCACCACATAGCTCGCTATCTAGCTACCTGTAATTAGACTTAGTTTGCAGTTAGATCCATCTTGATATTCAGCTGCTTCCTCTTCATTTCTCCCCTCACTGATTAACTGAAGAACACTATTCTGTTCCCTTTCTTAAGGCTACACATACCTCATAAATCCATTTAATTAATAAAATCCTAACCTGAAAAGAGCAATTTCTCAATCCTCAGGTGCCCAGACACTGGAATCCAATATATAGCTCCCTTGCAGATTTTACTGGTGACGCATACAGTCTTCAGGCCACCATGGCCGAGCCCGAGTCTGGAGTCCAGGGATAACTTCGTCTTCAAACAGACCAGAGCCCAGGAAGGATGTCAGTCCTCAGACCTGCCTGACCGACTCCCCCTTTCCTATATAAGAAAGCAAAGCTAAAAATCAGCACAGCTGTCCACTCTAAGACTCTGCCCTAGGTGACACCCCTCCCACCCACCCCCACAGGTGTTTCTCTCCTTACTACCTATGGCAGCTGTCCTTATCAGACTCTATCCTGGCAAACTCCTTTTTGCCAGTATTTCTCTTTTAAACAGAAACCCACGGCAGCTGTCATCTTTGGATACAGGCATTCTCTCTTTGCCCAACCTTTAATAAAACTTCCTTTGCTCTCCTACTTTTATGAGTCTGAATTCTTTCACCTTTCGCAAACAACCAGCAGTTAATTTCATGCCAGAACAATTTCCTGCCCTGATTGCAGGACCCTGCTCCATCCCTCCATCTCTGCTTCCCTTTCTCAGAAGCTCCCACTTCCAAACAACTGTCCCCCCTCCCCTGCCCATTCGACCTCCTCCCATTAACTTTGTCTCCCATTCTAGCCTGGCTCTGCGATGCAGCAGTACTACAAGTGGGGTGCAGGTATAGCTCCCCTTTAGGTCAGGGACTGACAAGGGTTGAGGGCCAGGCTTTGCTTCATCGCCTCCACAGTGGTTCCTGAGCCTCAGCTGAGCACCCCCCAACCTCCTCAGTGAAGAGGGAGTCTGGGGGCCTCTGAAGGGGCACAGCCATGTAAACAGACACAGACACCTCTGGGTGTGAGGTGCAGCTCCTCAGAGGAGATGGAATAACGAGTATTTATTAAGCCTCTACTAGTTGGAAGGCCTAGTACTGGAGATCGCACGAAGATATCGTGAGGAAAAGGGCAAATGTGCTCCTGGATATTCATGGAGATCATATTCCAGTGGGGGAGACACGCAACAACAAAAAGTAAACAGATACACAAAAGAATACCCCACTGTGGTGAATGTTATGAAGAAAACAAACAAGGGGCTAAGAAAGAGGTTAGTGGGAGGTCACAGTAACAGGTCAAAGGAGGGGAATGAAGGAACACGGTGATCTCAGGAAGATGGAAGGAAATGAGGAGAGCTGGAAATGAATGGGCCTACGGGCCTGTTTTCCTAGGATTAGGGCAGTGAGAACCAGTCCAGCTGCTGGTCTCAGCCCCTGGCCCTTTCTGGCCTTAACTCATCGCTTGGCCCTCACCTTTGCACTCCCTTATTAGTTTAATGATTCACTTTCAACCTTTCCTAGCTTCCTGTGTGGGGTGGGTGGGGTGGGGCAGAGCCCTGGGTGTCTGAGGGTAGCAGAAGGAATGGCTTCTCTAGTTCTCCTCTTTGTCCCATTCTGGTCTTGCCACAGAGAAAGGTCTCTCTGTGCCAGAAGGACAGTGAGGCTAACTAGGCCCAGCTGGAGGTCCGGATTCCAGATGTGGGAGGTAGTGGTGAGACAAGATCCTGACATCCTCCTTTTACTCCCCTCCCCTGCCTAATGGCCTGGGGAAATTTCCATCATAAACAAGTATGCATTCTTCATCTGGGTGCCTCCCCCCCTCTCCCCCACCGAGCAGTTTTCTTCCATCATCACTATCTCCCCCCGCCCCCAATCTATGTCTGTTTGGGCATGTGGGCCCGTCCACACATGTAAATAATCATGGATTTATGTTGGTCATTGTGTAGTGTGCAGGTTGCCTTGGGATAAGGGTGTAGGTGGTTGTGCAGGCTCACTGTGCTTGGGTGTAGGTGTAAGAATGATGGCGGCTTTGAAAGGCAGGTGTGGGAAAGGGATATGTCTTTGTTTGTAGAGGAGGTGTGTTTTATGCCTGTTAGGAAAAAGCGTGTAATGCTGAAGGGGTCCCATGTGTTTAGATGTAGTGGGTATACCATGTTTCCCCAAAAATAAGACCTAGCCAGACCTTCAGCTCTAATGCGGCTTTTGGAGCAAAAATTATATAAGACCAGGTATTATATTATATTATATTATATTATATTATATTATATTATATTATACACTGTCTTATATTAAAATAAGACCAGGTCTTAATATTAATTTTTGCTCCAAAAGCCGCATTAGAGCTGATGGTCCGGCTAGGTCTTATTTTCGGGGAAACACAGTAAAATAAAGTGACATAGAGGCCTACGAAGCAATTGTATATATACAGCAATAATGTACCAATTTCTAGCCCAATTGTGGGGCTGTCCCTTTGTTTGCATCCCCACACAATCTTGGTTGAGAAATGCTCTTAGGTGTTCCTTGTTTGGTGTCTGTGTAAGAATTGTCCAGCTTCCTTAAGATGTTATAAATTTGAATGTTGGATTTGAAGAAATGTAGCCATGTCTTAAAAGCTTGGGGTGCCCCTGCCAGCGTTTGCATTTTCAGTTTTGCATTTTTACCTTTCATTTATCAAGATTACTGAGTAACTGGTACACACAAGGCCCCGTGCTAGGTTCTACAGCGGACACAAGGACACAAAGACATGTGTGACACAGTCTCTAATGAAGGGTTCATGCATGTGCTCACTGTGTGTGTCAGGCATAGTACGATCCAATGTAAAGATCTGAGCCCGAGGCATTTCACATCTCCGGAGTCAGATTTGCTTCCTTCATTCTTTGCTGTCAGCACACCTTCTCCATGCTCCCTGACTCTACTGAAACCCATCCTATTTACATTCTAGTGATCTCCTCACCTAGGAATGTCAGGTAGCGCCACCCCCCCACCCCCACCCCCTCATCTGGGTCCCTCAGCCACGGCCTGGTAGGGCCCTGTTACCTCCCGCTGCACCTCTGTAATAGCTTCCTGCCCCTGCCTCAAAGTCTCTCCATTCAGGGCACGCTCCTTGTCCCTCTCAGCTCCCAGCTTGAAGTGCCCTGTTGTCATCCAGTGCCCACAAGCTCCATCTAGTCACATCCAGATTTCTGGCCTGGCAGCTAAGCTCTCCCCACTTTGCCCAAATCCTTCCCAGTCCTCATGACTTCCCAGTACTCCTTTACTGGGAACTTAGTCCAGGACTGTTTTCTTTGTGATTCCCCAAACACATGCTGTACTTTTCCAGCTCAAGGCCTTTGTTGATTCCATTCTCTTTCTCACAGTCATCGTCTACATCTGATTCTGTGGTTTCCCACCCACTGCTCAAGGTCATCTCACATCCACTCTTCCATGCAGCCTCACCTCATTCATTAGTGAACACTAGCTTTTTTGAGTCCCCCTAATAACTATCTTCCATTTCCTTAGGACCCTCAAGGAGTTCTGGTCAGGCCCACCCCTGAGGTGCCCTCAGCAGCACGCACGCAGAAACCAACCTCAGTACCTCCAACAGTACCTTTAACAGGGTGCCTTGCACTGTGAATGCCCAAAAGATGATAAATTCTGTCCATGAGCAACTGAGTTATGAAAATGTGTAAATTCAGTCGTAAGTTGAGTTATTACCATTACCAGAACATTTGCATAATGCCTCACAATTTAAAATGCTCTTCACATGAATTTTGTTATTTGATCCAAATAACAAGAGGCAAATCTGGGTGACTGCTAACCTCATGCCTTCATATGTTGTGGTCCTCTGTCCCAGCTTTGTATGAACACCCAAGTGGGTAACTTTTCTGGGTTGTCCTGTGCGGTCTCTGCACCTTTGCTGTGTGTGTGTGTGATGTGCATGTTGAAGGGGGGTATAATATGCCACCCCAGATTATGCCACTTTGGTATGTGGATTGAGCTGAAGGCAATCGAGACCCAGCAGACTCAGGAAAAGCTATTCACTTCTCCCTTAACTGCCTAAAAGAATTTATTAGGGGCCTGTACCAGAGAAAGCTATTAACAGAGAACATTTTTATCTGAAAGATTCTGGGGCTGGGCAGGCCAAACATCTGCTCTTCTTGTCTTCCTGTGATCTGCCCTCCTCCCTGTGAACCCCAGATCCCTATCCCATTCCTTAGCCCCCAATCCTTAGGATGGTACATGAGCCTCAACTGCCTAGCACTGAGTCTCAGGTTTTAATGGACTCCTGTAAGTTTATAATTAAATTTGTTTTCATCCTGTTAATGTCTTATGTCAATTTAATTATTAGACTAACTGAAAAATTTAGAAGGAAGAAGGGAAAATTTTTCCACCCCTACAATGTGGTGTATGTGTGAATGTTTGTATGTGTGTTTTCCTGTGTTCTAAGACAGGCAGGGTTGCATCTGCGTGTGCAATTGTGTTCATTTTTCTTCTGCTGCTTGACTATTTCTGTAATGACTTCCCTCTTGGGGTGTGTGTTCTCTGTGTGTATCTACCAGTATGTGAATGTACCTGTGTGACTGTGGTTCATTGATTTGGCTGGGTCAGTATTGTAGCAGGATGGCCAGACTTCCTTAGGGAAACCCTGCTGCCTCCCCGGAGATGGGCCTGACTGAACCTCTCCTAAGCTGTGCGTGGGCCCCTCTCCAGCTGCCACATGTCCCGACATGTGCATGCAGCCCGGGATTTCACCCACCCCCACTCACAACTCAGACACTCACAACACACACTTGGGCACCTAGGGTTAATGGGCCAAGTCTCCACCCTCCTCCCTTTGCTTAATCGTCGGAATTTCCAGCCAGCGCGGGCCTGCCTACAGCTCTCCGCCGGGGTGGAGTTGAGAAGGGCCCGCCCAATTATTAGGCACGCTTAACTAGCTCAGCTTGGCTGCGGGTCCGCACTCGCCCTTCTGCTCTGCTCAGCGCACGATGTGTCACTCTCGCAGCTCCCTTCCCACCATGACAGTCCTGCGGGCCCCGACCCCGGTACCCTCCACCAGCCCGGGACCCCGGAGGGGCTCCGGTCCTGAGATCTTCACCTTCGATCCTCTCCCGGAGCCTGCAGTGGCCTCCGCCGCGCGCCCCAGCGTCTCCCGCGGGCACCGAAAGCGCAGCCGTAGGGTCCTCTACCCGCGAGTGGTGAGTGTCGCTGAAGTGTCGCCGGAGGGAGCGTCGGGGTGGGGGAACGACCAGACGTTGGGACCCTGAGCTGACCTGTTCCCTTTGTTGTCTCCCCTCAGGTCCGGCGCCAGCTGCCAGCCGAGGATCCGAACCCTGCCAAAAGGCTCCTGTTCCTCCTGCTCACGGTCGTCTTCTGCCAGATCCTGATGGCTGAAGAAGGTGTGCCGGCGCCCCTACCCCGGGAGGACGCCCCCAGCGCCGCGCCCCCGGAGCACGCCCCCGCGCCCCCGGCTCTGGAGCCCCTTAATCTGACCGCGGAGCCCGCGGACTACGCTCTGGACCTCAGCACTTTCCTCCAGCAACACCCAGCCGCCTTCTAACCGTGACTCCCCCACATCCCCCAACAGGAGTTTGAAAAGCCTAAGAAACACCAGCTGTATCTGGTACGCGAGAGCGTATCCCAAACTGGGACTCCCGAGGCAATTCGCACTCAACACTACAGGGGAGCCGCCACCCCGCACCAGGATGGGCCACGCGCGGACATGCCGAGGCCGGGCCGGGAAGGAGGAGGAGAGCGGCGTTAATTTATGTCTCATTGCTCCTGATATTTATATGTATTTATGCATGTCCCCTAAGTGATAGAGGGGTGTATGTAATATTTATTTTAACTTATGCGAGGGTGCGAGACGTGCACCCCGCTGCAAATGCAGGTCTCTTGGTATTTATTGAGCTTGGTGGGATTGGTGGGTGCGCCTAGACCGAAGGAGATGGAGACGCGGCCCGGAGGGCGCCCCGCTGGGAGTTAAGGACGGTGGTGGGTCGTAGGCTTAGGGGGTGACACTATCCTCCATCATCTCATCCCCCTGGGTCTATTGTGTGAAGCTTCGGTGGACCGTTGGGAATAAAGTCCTTGGCCTTCGATCTCTCGAAGTTGTCCCCAAAAGATGGCTACGGGGTGCGAGGCGGGGGCTGCCAGGGGGCGGCCGAGGGGTCGCCCGTATGTTCTGTGAACAAAAATAAACTCGATTTTACAGTCAACAGTCATTTGAGTGTATCTTTGCCAGCAGCGATTCCCCGCTCCTTCCCCCCTCGGGCGCCAGGGACCGGCGGCCACGGCCCCAGTAGGCGCTCCTCAGGGCCCCGAATCCCCTTCCCGGATCTCGGAACCCAGCATCCCGTGACCGGACGCAGACGTTCGTTGCCCAGTCTGCGGTTTTCCCAGTTAGTTGCCGCGGGGCACATCCAAGATGAGGCAATATCCCCGGTCCGGGCCCACGGAGGTCACGTCGCGCGCCCGGGGGCGGAGCGGGCAGCTACCGGGAGGGACTCGGGTGGGTGGGGGAAGGCTGGGACCACACCGGCTGGCGGGCCAGCCCTGTGCGCGGGGCTGGCTGGCTGCGCTCGGAGCGGGGCCTGCCGGGAAAGGGGCGGGGCCGCGGCGGGGGGCGGGGGCGCGTTGCCGCAGCCCCGGGGTGCGGCCGTGTGGGGGGCGCACGCTCGTCAACAGGCCCAGCTCCCGGAAGGTCGTGCGCAAGTGGTGCGGGCTCCGCTCCCAGGTCCCCGGCAGCCGCGGGAGTTCGGGAAGGTAGGTGGGGGAGGGGAGATGGAGTCGGGCTGTGGAAGGGCGGGGAGGGTGGCGCGAGGTCTGGGGGCCTCTAGGCGTGGGAGAACCTTGTCAGATCCGGGAGAAACCGTCCTCACTGCTGGTGGGGACGCGACAAGGGGCTGGCAGTGGCCGTCAGCAGGCGGGAGGGAGCCTCGGGGGGTTTGTAGGATTTCCGCCTTAGCGGACCCCTGGGTGCGGAAGGAACTGGGCGGCGGTGGCTGCAGGCTGGGCGGGACTGACGGGAAAGGGAGTCACTCCGGTGGACTCCACAGCGCCCCGTCCCCTTCTGCAAAGGCTTTCTTTGCTCTCCTCCAGGTCCCGCTTGAGCCATGTTTTTCACCTGTGGCCCAAATGAGGCCATGGTAGTCTCCGGTAAGTATTGTTCTCTTCTCAGTCAGCGACCCCCAAACCCCTGCGAGTCTGGGCTCGGCCCCTGCCCCCGCCTCCCTCCGAGCTCCCCTAGCGCCAAGCCTTCGCCCCTCTCCCTCCCCCCATCCCAGGTTGCAAGCCTGTGATTCCCAGCCGCTAACCTTTCCAGGCCCAGACTGCCTCCCCTCCAGCTCCCACATTTCCTCGAGGGGATCGCCCCTCCTCCCTCCCCCAGTTCTTCAGCCTTCCGTATTCCAGCTCTACTGCCGCTCCTGCAGCTCACTGGCCCCTCACCTTGCAGGTTTCTGCCGGAGCCCCCCAGTCATGGTGGCAGGGGGACGAGTCTTTGTCCTGCCCTGCATCCAGCAGATCCAGAGGTGGGTAGGAAGACAGCCAGGGAGGGGGAGCCCCAGTTTTCTTTCTTTCCTCTTTTCCTCACTGTTCACTCTCCTTTTTCCCTCTAGGATCTCTCTCAACACATTGACCCTCAATGTCAAGAGTGAAAAGGTTTACACTCGCCATGGGGTCCCCATCTCAGTCACTGGCATTGCCCAGGTGAGGCTTTCAGAGCCTTTCCCCCAGAGTCCACTGCCCCATCACCTTCTCTGTCCTAGGCTGTCAGGATATTCTCTGCTAGTCTCACTTTCTCCAGAGTACTTGACTCCTCCTCCCTTCTCTCCCTGCTTCCTCCCTGCTTCATGAGACACCCCCCCCCCATGCCACACCCTTCCTATACTTCCTCTGGCACAGGTGAAAATCCAGGGGCAGAACAAGGAGATGTTGGCAGCAGCCTGCCAGATGTTCCTGGGGAAGACAGAGGCGGAGATTGCCCACATTGCCCTGGAGACACTGGAGGGCCACCAGAGGGCTATCATGGCACACATGACTGTGGAGGTGGGCCTGGTGGCCGGGGAGCTGTGAGGGATGCCAGGTTGAGGGAGGCCCAAGGACTGGGCTAGTCTGTGGGCAACAGTGGCCAGAGGTTCTGAGAGCTTAAGTGCCTCCTTCCCACCATCCTATTATCCTAGGAAATCTATAAGGACAGGCAGAAATTCTCAGAGCAGGTTTTCAAAGTGGCCTCCTCAGACCTGGTCAACATGGGCATCAGCGTGGTCAGCTACACCCTGAAGGACATTCACGATGATCAGGTAAGCCTAGACGGTTGATCCTCTCTGTTTCCCTGCTCCCTTCTCTTAAGTGCACCCAAGGACTCTGATTTCTGCATCTGTCCCACAGGACTATTTGCACTCCTTGGGGAAGGCTCGAACTGCTCAAGTCCAAAAAGATGCTCGGATTGGAGAAGCAGAGGCCAAGAGAGATGCTGGGATCCGGGTGAGAGATGGGGGTCACTTGGTCACTTTGGGCTCACGGTGGTAGAAGAGCTGGAAGGGGCACAACTGACTGGGGGCTGGTGGGACTGGGTTGGCAGGAAATAGACGATGCCAGGGCTGGGGCGAAGGCAGGGGAGTCTGGTGGGTAGTGGGCTCTCGCCCTGGGCCTTCCTCTCCCTGCTCTGACTCCCTACCTGATGTCTGTGTGGACAGGAGGCCAAGGCCAAGCAGGAGAAGGTGTCCGCACAGTACCTGAGTGAGATTGAGATGGCCAAGGCACAGAGGGACTACGAGCTGAAGAAGGCCGCATATGACATCGAGGTCAACACCCGCCGGGCACAGGCTGACCTGGCCTATCAGCTGCAGGTCAGAGCCCCCACACTGGCCAGGTGGCCAGGCGGGACTTACCCTGCCCCATTCCTCTCAGGCCCTCCATCCATCTCAGGCCACCGCTTTCTCATATTCTAACTCTGACTCCCTCATCTGGCACTCCATTTCTGACCTAGCTCCTCCATACGAGGAGGATTTAAAAGACCTAAACATTTCTGCTGAAAAACAAAGAAAAGGCCAAGAAGGTATATGATCAGTAGGGCAGATCATATGTTTGGGGCAGGCTGTGTCCCGTGCAAAGGCACCTGGATGAGGGGTGAACCAGAGCTGAGATCCAGCCCAACTAGACCTTCTGTCATGGGCCAGTAGGTTTGCATCCACCCAACGAAAGAGTGCCTTTTTCTCACGTGCACAGGGCTGCTCTAGTGACCAAAGAACGATGTGAGGAAGGAAAACATGGAGTTGGGCTTTGAATCCCGCAAAGTGAGATGTGGGCAGCCCTCAGTACTGCAAGCATGTACAGTCCTCGTGCAATTCTGTACTGAGAACATGCCTACTCGCTAAAATTTACTGGTAACCCCAAAATCAGTACTCGCAGCGCTTTTGTGGGCATTTGCAGACCTGCAGAGAGGCGACATTCTGAATTGTCTGATGCACAGGTCCCATTGAGTGTGAAGATGTCCTGTCTTCTTTCAACTCTTGTACTGTTAACAGTGTCATTTTCATAGTATGTTTCCTGCCACGTTTTTCACATTTTCGTGTTCTTTGTTGGTAGTTTTGCTGTTTAAAATGGCCCCCAAGCATAATGCTGAAATGGTGTCTAGTGTTCTAAGTGCAAGAAGGCTGGGATGTGCCTTATATAAAAAACACATGTGTTAGAGAAGCTTCACTCAGGCATGAGTTACAGCGCTGTCAGCTCTGAGTTCATTGACAATGAATCCACGATATTTATTACATAAGGTATCTTTAAACTGAAGCACACATAAAACAAGATTATATTTTGATCTGTTGATAAAAATGTTGTGCCCAGAGGCTCATTGGAACCTAACCCTGTATTTCTGCTAGGATCAAAATAAGTACTTGCTAATTCAGTGTTCATAGAACAGAACTATGAATAACAAGAATCAAGCATACTTTGAGACCTTTACCCAAAGGATAGCAATATTATGAGATTCATTTTTGCCAAGAGTTGCTACAGGCTGAAAGCATAATGAGGGGCAAACCATGTCTAGTTGTGATGATAAATTCCTGAGTGGCTTGACAGAGTTGTGAGTGACATGGTGCTTTGCTACTCAGTGTGGGCTGCATGCCAGCTGTAGCATCATTGGAATAGTGTTTAAAAATACAAAGTCTCAGGCTCCGGCCCAGACTGAATCAGAATCTGCATTTTAACAAAATCCCTAGTTGATCTGTGTATATATTGGAGTTTGAGAAGCAGTAACGTAGTGAAAATCACTCACATGGGTTAGACTAAGGAGGAGATCCTTAGCTCTCTACACTTGGCTTTCCTTGTCTGCGGATCAACGGATTGGGCTGGTTAGGGCTCTGTTCAATTTTTTATAAGTTCCTCATTTTGTGCCAGGCTTTGTACTAGGTAATCAGAAAATAACAATTAAATCAACAAATAATCTATGAAGTGCCTACTATGTTCCAGACGTTGTTCTGAAGGTGAGGATGTAAGTAGGAATAAGACAGGGTTCCTGCTCTCAGCTTACAGTACAACACAGCTAATAAGCAAGTAAGTAAACTTCATAGGCTCTAATGATCTTGTTGAAGTGCTATGAAGGAAATAACAGGTGATGTGAAAGCAGTAGGGGTTACGATGTTAAGTCAGGGGTGGTCAGAGAAAGCTACTGAGGAAGTGATATATGAAATAAAACCTGAAGATGAGGAAGAACCAGCCATGCAGAGTTGTGGGCCCAGAGTATCTAAGCCAGTTATGTTCCAAAAGAACATTTGTGGTGATGGAAATGCTCTGTGTCTGTGCTGTCATGTTGAGCACTTGAAATAGGGCTGAGGAAATGTGACTGAGGAACTGAATTTTAAATTTTATTTAATGTTAGTTAATTTAAATTTATATAGGACTAGTGGCTAGGCAGAGGGACCAGCACATGCAAAGGCCCTGAGGTAGAAAAGAGCTTGGCATGTCCCAGAAACAGAAAGGAGGTGTCTGATGGGGTATGGCTGGTGTGCTGTAAGAAGAGGTAGGCAGGGCCTGATCACATAGGGTTCAGGTAGCCATGATAGAGACTTATAATTCAAAGCACAATGGAAAGCTATTGGAGAACTTTAAGAAGGGAGGCGCTGTGGTCTAATTTATGTCTTTACAAGGATCAGTCTGGCTGCTCTGTGGAGAATTGATTGTCAGAAGAGAGACAGCAGGGAGACACATTTGAAGCTTTTTCAAAGATGATGGATTGCAGAAGTACAGCTAATTGCACTCTCAAAACCTCACTAAAACCAGATAGAGTGACTTTGAGAGAGAGAGAGAGAGAGAGAGAGAGAGAGAGAGAGAATGGGAACAGAAGAATAGAAACCATAGCATCACTTTGGAAGCTGGAAAGCCATGGTAATTGACTAAGCATGTCTGAAACAGCTGAGGACAAAGGTGCCAGGGACAAAACAATGACATGATCTGAGGCACAGGAGCTGGCACAGCCAGGGTCCTGGAGCTGCAATGAAGACTGTCTAAATCAGGAAAATCAGGTGAAGAGCGACTTTCCTGGCTCCCTGCCTTCGGGTCCCTTCTCTGTCCCAGTAGACGTCTGGAGATTTATTATCTGATGAGAGTAAACCACAGGATGTGACCCGGAGCCAGCCAGACACACGTGAGGGCCTGGTACACCAGTAACGGGGCATGAAGTGACTGAAGGCTGGCAGCCTCCCCTCACCCCCTCACCCCACTCAGCTCCCAGAATCTCCATCTTCCGAAGAATAGATCAGAAGACTACTCTAGGAAACATGACCAATTCAGAAGGAAAGACGTAAAGATCCTGAATCAGAGGTTTCTCAGCAAGTGGCCTGCCCGGATCACCCTAGAGTGAAGCTCTAAGTCCACAAGCCTTACCCACAACCCAGGGTTTCCTTTCAGTGTTGTAGACCCTCCTCACTGTGAGCAGACAAGCAAGGATTGCCTGATACATGAGGGGCTCCTGCAACATGGAAGACACACCAAAACCACAAACAGCAAAGCCATTTGCAGGATACACACTATGCAGGAAGAAGAAAGCTCTTTTAAATGTTAATATGCTCAGTAAGAAGAGAAGAATTCACACCCAGGAAGTCAGGATATAGAACAGAAAACAAAAAGCTCTTGGAAATTAGTAAGGTAGCAGAAATTTAAAAAAAAAATCACGTTGGAAGAGAAATTCTAATAAATCTCCCAGAAAATGGAACAGAACAGATGGGGGACATTAGATAAAAATATTAAAGCCCAGTCCAGTAGATCCAACAGAACAAAGAAAATGGGAGGAAATAACCAAATGAAAAAACTCCAAAATGTTTATCTGTTCTGAAGAGTGTGAGTTTCTAGATTGAAACAACCTACCAAGTGCCCAATACAGTGAATGGAAAACATCTACATTGAAACATCTCACTGAAATTAAGAACACCTAGAACAAAGAAAAGATCTAAATGCTTCCAGAAAGAAAAAATACAGATCCCAAATGGTCAGGCATCAAAGTGACTTCAGATTTCTTAAACTAGAAGACCATGGAGCAATGCCTTCAAAATTGTGATGAAAATGAATTTCACCATAGTAGCCTGTACTCAACTGTAATTCAAAGAGAAGAGTAGAACAAGAATCTCAGAAGCAAGATCTCAAAAAACTTATTGCCCACATACTCTTTCCAAGGAAGCTACTGGAGGTTGAGTTTCACTGAAAGGTGGCCTAAAAAGAGGGACGGGGGCAGGGTGCCTGTCACACAGGGCGAGATGGTGCTCTCACTGGAGTAGGGAGCAACTGCAATGGAGCAGGCTTGCCATCTTTAGGTCAAAGACAGTGAGGGAGCCATATCCAGAAGCACCCTTCCTCTGGAGTGAGCAGATGAGCCAAGTAGACGCAGGGGCACTGTCTCATGTTGGTGCGGCCCACAGGGATGATGGTGCGTGGCTGAGCTGAGCAATTGAACAGGAAGGAGGTACGCTCCTCCCCTTTACCTCTCCTCACCAACGTCTTGGCAAGAGCGTTCTGCTCCTTGTGCTCTACAAGGAATAAGAAAAGGAAATCTACCTTAAGAAGAGGCGTTCTTTATCTACATATTCTTGTAAATGCTTGTAGAGTGCTCCTGGACGGAACACAAGAAGCTGGTCACAGTGGTTCTTCTGTGGAAGAGAACCAGGTAGTTTAAGGAACTAGGTGGGAGGAAGCCTTACTTATCACTGTTTACTTTTTTCTTTTGAATTTGTACCCTGTACAAAAATGAAAAAATGAAAAAGATAACACACACACCCAGCCCCCTTAAAAAGTCAGTAGGAGGCTACTGCAGTAGTCAGGGCTGGCGCTGCAGGCGGCTTTCGCTAAGGTTACAGCAGCACGGATGGAGAGAAGGGGATGGAGCTGAGGGAGACTGGAGGTAGGAGATGGCCTCACTGTGCCCAGGGCCCTCCAGGTGCTCACACTGGAGGGAGACCGGGTGGAAAAACAGTAATGGGAGCTCATGGAGGCACATTGCATCTGGCCTGAGGGAGGCAGGGACTGGGTCCCAGCCCTAGCCAGCTCTGACACAGGCTGCCTGGGGACATCTCTGAGCAGGATCAGGACATCCCCAGGCCATGCCCTGGATCTCTACCGGAAATGGACTCCTCGGGCCAGCTGAGCCGACTGTGGATGGACTCCACTGCTTGCTATTTTCGTGTCTCACCCTGGAGCCCTGCCCTGGCTTCTCTAGTTCCTGTGCACTTGCTCTTCAGCTCTGACGCTGAGCGTCCCTCCTCCCCAGGTGGCCAAGACGAAGCAGCAGATCGAGGAGCAGCGGGTACAGGTGCAGGTGGTGGAGCGGGCCCAGCAGGTGGCAGTGCAGGAGCAGGAGATCGCCCGCCGAGAGAAGGAGCTGGAGGCCCGGGTGCGCAAGCCGGCGGAAGCCGAGCGCTACAAGTTGGAGCGCCTTGCGGAGGCAGAGAAGTAAACGCCCCCTCCCCGGCCCCTCCTGGTTCCTTCACCACCTGGGTACCCACAGAGGAAGAGCCTTCACTGTCCGGACTCCTGTGGAACTCAGGTTGCAGGAGCCTCTACCTCCAGCGAGGGGGGAGGGGCTTTCTCCCAGGAGCAAGGGCCTCCCTCAGCAGCTTCCTCACTCCCCTTGTTTGCCCAGGTCCCAGCTGATTATGCAGGCAGAGGCAGAAGCTGAGTCTGTGAGGGTGAGTTAGAAGGTGGCACTTGCTAGCTTGTGGGGGAATGGGCATTGCTCTTGAGCTGGGGCTTCTTGTGCTTAACCGCTGCCATCATTATCACAGTATCCTGTACCCTCCTCAGATGCGTGGGGAGGCTGAAGCCTTTGCCATAGGGGCCCGAGCCCGGGCCGAGGCTGAGCAGATGGCCAAGAAGGCAGAAGCGTTCCAGCTGTACCAGGAGGCTGCCCAGCTGGACATGCTGCTGGAGAAGCTGCCCCAGGTTTGGGGCTTGTGTGGGCACCAGGAGAGCCAGGGAATGGGGGTGGGGGAAGTGAGGGGCTTGGGGAGAACCCTGCTAGGGAACCATAAATTAGGGGTGGGAGTTAAAAGCCAGTGACCAAAGTGAGGGAGGATGATCAGTAGGACCAGTGTCTTAAAATGCAGGGTAAGGCGCTTTAGGAGGGGTGTGATCAGATCACAGATGCTGAGTGGACATCTCCCCCACCAGGTGGCAGAGGAGATCAGTGGTCCCTTAACCTCGGCCAATAAGATCACACTGGTGTCCAGTGGAACTGGGGCTGTGGGGGCGGCCAAAGTGACGGGGGAAGTCCTGGACATCCTGACCCGCCTGCCAGAGAGCGTGGAGAGACTCACGGGTGTCAGCATCTCGCAGGTGAGGGTCTTGCATGGGGGCCATGGAGCAGAACTGCTGGGCTCCTGGGGCACGTGACGCAGAGGCCCAGCATGTTGACATTTATTAGTTGCTTTCTTTGTGCCAGACAGTGCTGAGTTTCTACACAAATGGTTTTTATTAAAAAAATTTTTATATCAAACTACTCTTGAAGTATGTAGTATTTTACAGAGTAACGAAACGGAACTCCAATGTGTTAAATAACTTAGCCCACCTCAGAAAGCTCAGGAAGCTGGGCTTCCAACCCAGGCTGACTATCTCTAGTACAAGGAACTAGTTGCAGCCTGTCAACATTTAATTCCTAGGCATGTCACTGCCTTTCTTGGTGCCTGTTTATTCATTTGTGGGTTATGGTAGAGGTCAGAATGGGCTCTGGAACCAGACTGTTTTGTGTGAATCTTGGCTCCAGTGCGTGATAGCTGTGACCTTGGAGTTCTCAACCTCTCTGTACCTGTTTCCTCACAGGCTAATGATAGCAACTACCCTGTAGAACTGTTAAGGGGATTAAATAAGTAATACTTGCACAGTGTTTAGAACACTGTCTAGCACATAGTAAGTTCTATATACGTGTGTTAAATAAAAAATACATATATAAATAAAAGCATTGGACCATTTCAGTGACCTTCAAGCTGGGTTCCTTGGAGCCTCCTGGAGGCCTGCAGTGGAAGATTGGGAGTTATGGAGGGTCTGTGCAAGCAGAGCTCTGGTCCCTTCCACACCCTTTCAGTAATTCATTGGCTTTGTTCTTGTTTTAAACCACTTTATTGAAGTATGATTGGCATGTAAAAAGCTGTATGAATTTAATGTTTACAACTCAATGAGTTTGGGATAAGTATACATCCATGAATCCATCACCATCATCAAGACTATAGAAATATTCATTTCCCAGTTTCCTCCTGTTACTACTTTGTGGTAAGAACGCTTAACATCAGATCTACCCTCTTAGCAAATGTTCAGTATATATTCAGTGTCGTTAGCTATAAGCACTATGCAGTACGATAGATCTCCAGAATTTATCTTATATAACTAAAACTTTATACCTATGACCATCACCTCCCCATTTGCCTTCCTCCAGCTCCTGGCAATGACCATTCTACTCTCTACTTCTGAGTTTTTTGTGTTTTTTTTTAATTTTTCAATTATAGTTGACATTTTATATTAGTTTCAGGTGTACAGCATAGTCGTTAGACATTTATGTACTTTATGCAGTGATCCCAATTAGTCCCCACGTGGCACCATAGTTATTACCATATTGACTATATTCTCTATGCTGTACTTTACATCCCCATGACTATTTTGTAACTACCAATTTGTACTTCTTACCCCCTTCCCTTTTCCCCCAGCCCCCCACAGCCCCTCCCCTCTGGCAACCATCTGTTTGTTCTCTGTATCTCAGTCTGGGTTTTTTTGTTCATTTTGTTCTTTAGATTGCACATATAAGTGAAATCATATGGTATTTGTCTTTCTCTTATTTCACTTGGCATAATACCCTCTGGTCCATCCATGCTGTCAGTTATTTATTGTTATACATGAATCCTGTTGTTATACATGAATCCTGCTTGGCAAAAGGGTGAGGGACGGCGCCAGAAAAGCTAGAAGATTCCTGGAAGTGCATGTCCTCCCTGCAGCCCATTCGTCCAAATGGGGCCTGGGAGAATACCGTATCTGGCTCCCAAGTGTCATCTACTGTTGTCCCTTTTGCCAGGTGAACCACAAGCCTTTGCGAACAGCTTGAAGCCTCTACCTGCTCAAGTTGCCGGAATGGTCCCCACATTGCATGCCCTTCAGCTGGCCTCCCTGAGCATGTCCTGACAGTAGGGTCTTACCCTCATCTCTCCTTGCCAATACCCTGTGCCTTGCCTTGGAGGGGGAGGGTTGCTCCCCTTCCCAGGCCCACACTACCTAGACTGCCAGCCCCCAGGGGTCCCATGCCAGCTTTCTGATCCTACCCCGCCCAACTTGTTTAACATCCTAATTAAACTAGACTGTCAGAGCCTGTTGTCCACAATTATTTTCTGACCAAGACTGAGGGATGGCTGGAAGTTGTCAACTTGTCAAATAGCTGTTAATGAGGATTGAACTTTTGAACAAAACAGTAATCAATCAAAATGCTTGAATGGAGCTTGCTCCCTTCCAGTAGGCTTTTTAGAATGGGAGCAAGTTACTTTTACACTATTAAGAGTTGTAGAATTTCCCCCCCCCCAAAAGTTCATTAGTCAGAAAGTATGCTGATATGGAAGGAGTGTTGAGAATTTCCTTCGGCCCTGGAATTACCAAAAATATGTCCAAGGGAAATTGATCTAAATATCCAGGGTGTCTTTGAGACTCATTTTGTACACTTAAAAGCATATTACGTGGAGTTTAGAATGGACCATGACTTGTACTAGGTATCTGTAGTTTAGGTTGACTGAGAAAACCCACAGGGTTACAGCACATAGCACGATATCCATAACCCAAAGAAACCCTTGATGTGCTGGTCCATTGGAAATGTTGCAAGTGGCTTTTAACTGTTCATGAGATTTTATTTTTTAAGGTAGCTATTAACATTAGTAACCATCAGTGTTCTATATCTTTTCTTTTTTATTGGGGAACAGTATTCTCCAGGGCCCATCAGTTCCAAGTCGCTGTCCTTCAATCTTTGGTTGCAGGGGGCGCAGCCCACCATCCCATGTAGGAATTCAACCAGCAACCTTGTTGAGCTCGCACTCTAACCAACTGAGCCATCTGGCCACACCCTTCGTGAGGTTCTTGTGGAGCAGTTAAAACAGGCTGCTGGGATCCAACCCGTTTCTGGCTCAGTGCATCTCATGAAGCCTGAGAACCTGCATTTCTACAGGTTCCAAGCAGGCAGATGCTGTTCTGGGGACCACTTAATGCACTATTTGGCATTCATGTTTTCATTTCAATCCCTAGTTCCCGCATCTGAATCTATGCCTATCCTACCTATCCTAGTAAGGCTGGTACCAGTGGTGGGCTGGTTTGGGTACCAAGGATTAAGATGTAAGGGTCAATTAAGTATTAGGATATTTTCATCAATTTACAGAGAGCAGAGTATATATATGGAAGTGAACTTGAGCCCCTTGTCTATACCAGCAATCTAAATGAGCACACATCTTGCAATTTTTTTTTCAATTCCCATTTATTTTTGGCTCTTGGGGCAATGTCATTTTTTTCAATATGAAAAACAAATTCAACACAAAATAGAAATTTGAAGTGTAGGGTAGGACAAAGCCAGGGATAGGGGGAAAATGGCAATAGCAAAAGATGAGATGTTGCCAGAAGATGGTATCCTGTCCCGTCCCTTCTGGGGAATGACTCAAACATTTAGGTGGCAGTACATACCTTTTCACACATACAGCAAGACTGGTATTTTTCGGGGATAAGAAAAAGTGGGGATTAGGAGTGCCTGTCTGGAGGCGTAGGGACCAAAGTTGGTCCCTTTCCCCTTAACCCCCTTTTCCAACCAGAGAAAGGAAGGAATCCAATGTGAGAGGGAGGTTAAATGAAAGAGGGAAGGATCCCACTTGACAGAGTGGGGCAGATCCCTACAAAGGAAACAGCTCAGAATGGAGCTTGGAGGGAGACTGAAAATGGACACAATACTGTTAACACCTCCCCCAAAGCTGAGAGAGGAGCAGGGAAATACCTGGAAACTAGGACTTTAATAGCCTGGATCCCACTCCCAAACTACTCTAGAATGGGAAGCCCTACCCCTTCCTGTAGGGACTTCTCCCTATTAATTAGGGTGGTTTCCTCTCCCCTTGGCTACCACATGGGCTTAGGATGGTGGTCATCCATCTGGGTTTTCAGCACATGGTTCTAAACAGGATCTGGATGAGATCCAGCTTCTTGGAGAATTATCTTGAAAACAGGGAAATATTAACTGGAGAGATGGGAGGAATGGACACCAGAAGGAAATGCAAGATTACTCAGAATGAGAAGAATCTAGATTTCCCAGAGTGGAAAGAGAGAGGAGACATTCAACAAACAACGAATATTTATTGAGCGCCCATTTATGTGCCAGGCACTGTTCTAGAACCACTCCCCCCAAAGAAAATAGAGGCAGAAAATGCAAATTCTGAGGGAGAGTAAAAGGGCAGCTGAGGAAGAAGGCTGAATGAAGGAACTGAGACGCCTGAGTGACAGACAGGGCTTGGCCTTAGGCCTCCTCTTCGGCCTCCTCACCGAAATCCTCCTCCTCTTCTGCGGTGGCGTCCTGGTACTGCTGGTACTCGGACACCAGGTCGTTCATGTTGCTCTCGGCCTCGGTGAACTCCATCTCGTCCATGCCCTCGCCCGTGTACCAGTGCAGGAAGGCCTTGCGCCGGAACATGGCCGTGAACTGCTCTGAGATACGCTTGAACAACTCCTGGATGGCCGTGCTGTTGCCGATGAAGGTGACCGCCATCTTCAGGCCGCGGGGTGGGATGTCGCACACGGCCGTCTTCACGTTGTTGGGGATCCACTCCACGAAGTAGCTGCTGTTCTTGTTCTGCACGTTGAGCATCTGCTCGTCCACCTCCTTCATGGACATCCGCCCACGGAAGACAGCAGCCACGGTGAGGTACCGGCCATGGCGGGGGTCACAGGCAGCCATCATGTTCTTGGCATCGAATACCTGCTGGGTGAGTTCGGGCACAGTGAGGGCCCGATACTGCTGGCTTCCACGGCTGGTTAGAGGGGCAAAGCCAGGCATGAAGAAGTGGAGGCGTGGGAAGGGCACCATGTTGACTGCAAGCTTGCGGAGGTCAGCATTGAGCTGGCCAGGGAAGCGGAGGCAGGTGGTCACACCGCTCATGGTGGCTGAGACGAGGTGGTTCAGGTCCCCATAGGTTGGTGTGGTCAGCTTGAGGGTGCGGAAGCAGATGTCGTAAAGGGCCTCGTTATCAATGCAGTAGGTCTCATCAGTATTCTCTACCAACTGATGGACGGAGAGGGTGGCGTTGTAGGGCTCCACCACCGTGTCGGACACCTTGGGCGAGGGCACCACACTGAAGGTGTTCATGATGCGGTCGGGATACTCTTCCCGGATCTTGCTGATGAGCAGCGTGCCCATCCCTGACCCCGTGCCACCCCCCAGCGAGTGGGTCAGCTGGAAGCCCTGCAGGCAGTCACAGCTCTCAGCCTCCTTCCGCACCACGTCCAGGACCGAGTCAACCAGCTCAGCCCCCTCTGTATAGTGGCCCTTGGCCCAGTTGTTGCCTGCCCCAGATTGACCTGGAATCAGGAGGCAAGCTTGATTAGTAAAATGTGGCACATACACAACCACGTTTCCACCTTTCAGTTTTTGGAACAATGCCTGTGGATTGATCTGTTTTCCTCCCTCACCAGTGATATATCACCCCCATAATTTACCATCTAAGGCAGCCACACCACCACCCTCCATTATATCCCAGAACACAGCCCTATAAAAACTTTCAAGCACAACAATCATTTCCTAACTCTTGCTGTCCCTTTGCAGACAAATAAATTGAATATGGTATCTACAAATATCTGTGTAACTCACCAAAAACAAAGTTGTCTGGTCTGAAGATCTGGCCAAAAGGACCTGAGCGAACAGAGTCCATGGTCCCGGGCTCTAGATCCACCAAGATGGCACGAGGAACATACTTTCCACCTACATGTAAGAATGTATAGCCGGGAAAATTAGTACATAGAAGGTAAATAAATTGGGGCTGGGTGACAGTTAGGGACCTAAACTTGTGATTCCAGGCGCTGCCACCAGGTGGCAGCAGAGCTAGCCTTTGGCAATGGGTGGTGGGAATGAGAGAGGAAGCTATCCAAAGGGAGAGGATGGACTCGTCCAAAGGGTGGAGACCCCAGAAGTGTGAGAGGAGATGAGACCGGAGCTCCTTCCCTCACCTGTGGCTTCATTGTAGTACACGGAGATGCGATCCAGCTGCAGGTCACTGTCGCCGTGGTAAGTGCCAGTGGGGTCGATGCCATGTTCATCACTGATCACCTCCCAGAACTGTGGGGAAAGAACAATGAACCGTCAACGGCTCAGGTCCCAGCCGATTATAACCCTGCCTCCACCTAACTGCCAGCCACGCCACTCCCCTAGGCACCCCCCACACCTAGGAAAGCTGCAGCTTTCACTGCTTGGAATGTGAAATGATGTCCAGCTGGAAGGGCCGGGCGATCGCAGACACCAGGCTGGGCAGAGGCAGACGACCTGATAAGGTAAGACCCCTCGCCCCCCACGCTGGGCACCGCCCCTCCACGCCGCGCACAAAGAGCCGGGGTAACCAGGGTCCGCAGTCGCCCACAAGACTAGCAAAAGCGCGCGCCCAGCCGTCGGACAAAGGGCGGGGTCGCGCGTGGGCGGGGCCGAGGCGCGAATACAGCGCGCGAGGGGCGGGACCTGGCTCTGGCTAGCGCGCCACCTGGTGGCCGGCAGGACCACAGTCCCCGCCCTGCAGGGCCCTGCCCTTCTGCTACAACGTAGCAGCCGCACTTCCTCCCCGGCTACACTGTACCCGCGCGCAAAAAAAAAAAAAAAAAAAAAAAAAAAAAAATCCCCTCTTGGTCTCGGAATTTTATCCCTTCACTAGCTTTCCCCTCTTGCTGAAAATGAGGATCCTCTTCTTTCCATTTAGTCCCGAGAGAACCTTTAGAGAAAAAAACCCTTCTCCCGCTTTCTTCTTATCCGTCCAAGCCCAAAAGGGTCTCTTGAAAGCGAAATAAAGGAAGCAAAATGAATCCAGCACATATTAGCCTTCCACCCACGGAAAACTATGGGCCTGCCCCACGGGGATCGTGGGCGCGTGGAGATCTCTATCTACTCTTTTGTAGAGGTAACGCGCAGAGTAGCCCACCCTAGAGCACCACATCCCCCCACCTTTATGGAGCCGGGCTCTGAAGCTCTCCCCCCCACAACCTTGCCCTTTCCCCCTCGGGCTTGGCCCTATGAAGACCCGCCAAGGGGGTTGGATGCACATGGGGGAACCTCGCCTTGCTTTGTCTCGGCGAGTTTCCGCATCTCCCTCCCTCCCCGGCCCTCGGACCGTTAGATCTCCTTTAAGTAAAACCTTACAGAACCTCGGTCTTCCCGCCCCCCAATCCTCAAGAATGCTTTTGATAGCTTCCCAAAATGAGTGTCAAGAAAAATAATTCTCCATTTTTCAAATGCAAATTATAGCTACAAATGTGTTATACATATAAAACTTCTTTTGGGCAAATATTGACTAAGGATGGAGACTGCAAACAGCCCACAACCATTCTTCATAATTTATCTGTACTTTTTTATTCTCAAAAAGAAGAGTTAAAAAAGGTTTAAAATCTTTACCTTAGCACCGATCTGGTTGCCACACTGGCCGGCCTGGATGTGCACGATTTCCCTCATGGTTCAAATTTAATTTTTTTTTTTTTTTTTTTTGCTCGCCTCAAGGTGTGTACGGGGCAAGAAAATATGTAATTTTTTTTCTCTGTTGCTGGTCGCAGGCTGGAAAGATGAGACGTGCCCCGGAGGTTGGAGCAGCTAAGTCCGAACGCGACGGCAGGAAGGTTCTGAGAGGGAGAAAGAAGAGGGCAGGGCGCTGGAGGGAAGGCGGGCAGGGCGGGGCGCGCGTGCGCCGGGCTGGGAGGCGGGAGAAGGCTCCCGCGCCGCACTTGCGAGACAAAGCCTCCGCGAGGCAGGCCCTGATTAGTCGATGCCGTTTAGGTAGCCTATGTCCATTGGTCTCTGCTCTGGGCGAGCGCACTCTTCTCTGGGAGTTGTAGTCCTCTATTGTTGTCCACGCTGCAAAATGAAGGGACAAATGGGTGGATACTGGCTTTAGGTTTTTGGCGTTTTTTTGAAAAATGACCTTGCCCAAGATGTCTTACCTCTATGCCTGAGTTGTTTTTTGTTTTTTTTTTAATGCAAAAAGCGAGTCGTTTCGGATCTACAGGAATTAGGAACCCTAGGGTGCCAGGCATTGGACGGTGGAGTGGGCACACCCTGAAAGCTCCCCGCTGTGGTCGCTCTTGGGAAGACAGGACTGCTTAGCTCAGCGAAAAATGGTGAGAAACGGGCACCCTGCTCTGCTATCTAACAACTGGCCCTTTGGTGACCGAAAGCATGAACTTCACTAAGCCTCTGCTTCCCCAGCTATCCCAGGAAGAAGGAGGGGATTGCCTTCCTGCTATTTCCTTGGGAGTTTTCTAATGATAATGTTTAGAATGTTTTCTAATGATAATTGCAACAGGGGCTTTGCAGGATAGAGATTTAATTGGAGGGTATGTTCAAAGAATAAATGGAATGGTTTAGAGAAGCTGATATCTTGGGATCTGTGAAGCGGGAAGTCTCCGTCCATGTAAGAGATCTGGTCCTTGGAGCAGCGTTAAAGACTGTGGTCTTGTCAAACAGAATTATGGGGTGAAATACCTGATAGAATTTCAGAGTCTTTCCAGCCTGCCCTTAGACACTTTGATGAAGTCAGTGTTTTTTCAATTTGTTTATTTCATTGACTGACCATTGCAACCTTTTAAGAGCCTCAGAATTGAAATTTTAAAATGGGGAGGGGGGAATTCATGGGAGAAAATTGGATGGGCTCAAATCAGAGTGGCATGCTTCTCAGGGATTAACGCACTTGATAGATACTAAGTGTCCACCAAACCAGAAGCTAGGGATACAAATATGATTATGAATTAGTTCCCTGGCCTCCAAGATCTTGCAATTTGGTGAGAAGTGTATACACAATAAAGTGTGGTAAGTACTGTAACAGACGACATGTGATATCAAGGTCATCATTGTTAATTCACATTGAATTCAACACATCTCTCAGTCATCTTTTAAAGAACATCAAGTTGTATAAGACCCCTCTATCCACTTAGAATGTTTTATGTTTGAGGGCATGATCACAATGAAAGTAGTTAATTTGTGGTAGTGGAGAGTTCAGAATTTAAAATCGGAATTTAAAATTGTTTTAATTTGTCTCTACCTTACCTTAGCTGTAGGAACGTAGCTAAGTTATTTAACTTCGCAGAACTTCAATCTCCTCTGTAAAATCTACTTCTGCCGATTTGATTGTTGTGGTCAGAATGGAGTAACGAAAGCAAAAGGACTTTCTAGATTATATACACGTCAAAATTGTTACCATCCTCTTGTCTTAGTATGAGATAAATAAGTGATTTTATCATCCTTTCTTCAGTTCTTGGAAGAACTCGGTCAGCCTTTAAGATGGTTAGCAAAACGGTTCACTTTTGGCCTAGGGATCTTTGTTTTAGGAAAATGACCTCAAACGACTATCAGGGCTGTATTCTCAGGGAGGAAATGACATGACTTTACTAAACGAGCCAAATCAAAAGGAAATGAACTTCTATCACAGTGAGAAGTCCTCAAGCGCCACGCCTGAGGGCTGTTCTCCAAATTGCAGCCTCAGGCCACGACTGCAACCCGCAACCCATTTTCATTTATGAGTCAGCAACCACCATGTCTGGGAAGACCTAGGAAGGGCGCTCTGGCCGCACTAGGTGCGCCGGGCGACGACGATGGAAAGCCCCTCTAGGCGCTGCCGGCAGGGAGACTCTCTGGTCGTAGCTGGGATGTGTGCGCGGGAAGGGGGCGGTGGACGGTGAAGAGGTAGTGGGCGGCCCCTTGGAGCTGCCCAATTGAGGTGCGCTATTCTGTGCGCGCACGCGACCTCCGCCTCTCAACCGATCTCAGTCTCCCGGGGAAAGCCAGCTCTTTGAGCCGGAAGTGGGCGGCAGGAGGCGGGGCTTTGACTTGCCCACGCATTGGGAGGCTTCGTCAATCGGCTTGCAGCAGGGCTGTGAAAGACAGCGGCCGGAACCAATCACCGAATAGGCTCCGACTACAGCGCTCGCGCCCCTC
This sequence comes from Rhinolophus sinicus, assembly GCF_057876585.1. NCBI lineage: Eukaryota > Metazoa > Chordata > Mammalia > Chiroptera > Rhinolophidae > Rhinolophus > Rhinolophus sinicus. The sequence goes on from NC_142502.1 coordinate 108,554,946, forward strand.
GGTTCGCGACCGTTATTGGTGGCGCGCGCGGGGACTCAAAGTAGGTGAGTTGTTGGGGGCTTCTCCCGCCGCTCCCCGGGTGCCATCTTGGTTCTCCCGGAGGGCGGGAGGGGCGTGCCTTGGGTACGACTGGGAGGAGGAGACTAGGAAATTTTCTTTTCGGATTATAATACTCATCCTTAATTGACTCCCCGCCCAGAGTTTAGGTATGAAGTCACTGGGAGACCGCTGGGCCTGGAGGGAACCCACCGCGGTGGGGATCAAAGGGGGTTACCTATTGGATTGGAGCCAAGGGTCACAGGCATCCGCTGAGTCTCCATTGGAGGCTTCCTACTTTCCGTGTCAACGGTTTCGCCCTAGGGTGGCATCTCTAAGTGAATTCCACTCTTGCTGTTTTGAGTTTTCATCTGCTTTCATTGATTCTTCAGTAGACTATGGTGTAACCTCCAGGAGGGCAGGGTTAGTTTTATGTTTGGTTCATGAATGTATATCCCTAATACTTCTAATGGTGCCCGGTGCAGAATAACTACTGTTGAGAGAATATGATGGGCCCTAGGAAAAAAAATCAGTTTTGATGGTCCAATTCTCCGGGAGGGGTTGGGGAATGAAAGCAGAAATAGAAAGTAATGGTTATGTAATAATATAGTAAGAAGTGTCAGGATAGGTGCAAGTCCATTGACCACCGTGGAACATGTGAATACAGCAGGAACACCAGTAAGCAGAGAAGACTCCTGGAAAGGCTTTACTGAGGAAGTGACGTTTGAACTGAATCGGAAAGGATGGGTAGGAGTTGGACCAGAAAGCTATGAGCAACCGGCCAAGGAGTTGGTTTAAGGCACGCAGATATGGGGGACAATGGGGACAGTGTGTTCAAAGATTGGGGAGAAGGTCCATGTGGCTGAACTTGTAGGCTTTGGTGGGCAGGGAATACATTGCAGGACATGAGGTTCAGATTGTGGAGGCTCTTGCTAAGGAGTTTAGATTTTGTTTTATGCCATACGCCTGGAAAGACATCAAGGAATATTAAACAGAGGAGAGACATAATCTGGGTGATCTTGGGCAAGTTCTTAACCCAACTGTGTTGCAGTTTCTTTATCTGAGATATAGAAGATAAATAATACTTTACAGGGTTCTTGTGATAATTAAATGAGTCAGTTGAGTCTGATCACACTGAGATGGTCTGATAAAATGTAAAAAGCATGGGCTTTGCAGCCAGAGCACATTTATTCCTACCTTTCCACTTACCTGATATGTCATCCTGAACAAATACTTAATATTTTTAGCCTTAGTTTCCTAAATGCCTGCCTTGTATGGCTACTATGCTTGACCATAATAAAATGTTTGGCAAAATTTAGCTCCCTTTAACATGGTGTTTTTCAAACTGAATGGCAACCCAATAGTGGATATTAAATCAATTTAGTGAGTTGCAAATCGACATTTAAAAATAGAATAGAAAAAAAGAATAACATGAAAACTAGCTGTGTATTGCATATAATAAGGCTAACCATTGTTTCTGAAAACATTTGTCTATATAAATAAGTTTGTGTGTTTGTACATACAGAGATTCTCCCAAGTTACGATTGTTTGGCTTAGGATTTTTGGACTTTACAATATGGCAAAAATGATACACATAATAAATTACATGAGATACTGAACACTTTATTATAAAATAGGCTTTGCGTTAGATGATTTTGCTCAAGTGTAGTCTGATGTATGTTCTGAGTACATAAAAGGTAAGCTAGGCTCAGCTGTGATGTTCAGTAGGTTAGGTGTATTAAATGCATTTTTTACATAGGATATTTTCAACTTACGATGGGTTTATTGGGATGTAACTACATTGTAAGTCGAGGAACATCTGTTTGTGAACTTGGGACCTGATAAAATTTATTTCTTATTCTGTGTCATGATCAAAAATATTTTTTCAGTGCTTCAGATGGTTAACAACAAAATGCTTGGCATAAAGTGAAGCTTCAACTTCCATAGCTATCCAGGTTTGCCCCCAGTTGTGAGTCTCCTCTCCGAGACTGTGTGTGTGAACCAATGTTAGATGATGATGCTGCTAATGTGTTTCCTTCCCAGATCATGGAGGACACTCAGGCTATTAACTGGGAGGCTGAAGAAGAGGAAGAGACAGAGAGGCCCAGTGAATCCTTGGGGTGTATCTTGGAGCCCTTAGGGCGACTGCATCTCTTTAGTAGTGCCCACGGACCAGAAAAAGGTCAGGCAGTATTTGGGTGCTGAAGTACTGGTCTGTGGGGAGGTAGTTGGAGGGTTGTAAGAAGCTTTTATTTATTTTTATTTATTCATTTTTTATTTCCCCCCCTTCTTCCGCCTCCCCCCCCCCCCCCACTATGGTTCAAGCCCTTATTTCTCAGTCTGGTTGTGTAGGACACAGCTCCCTGGCCCATGCTGGTGTTATGACCCTTGCGCTTCCAGCCCCTTCTGAGACAATCAGTCGCCAGTTGTCTGTCAGCCGCTCAGAGCAGCTCTTTCTGGCTGCCGGCCACTCACACTGGCCACCAGCCACTCATGGCAGCACACGGTAGCCCAGCTGCAGAGAGAGCTGTTGTTCACAATCTTAGCTATAGAGGGCGCAGCTCACTGGCCCATGTGGGACTCGAACCCTCGACCTTGGCGTTAGGAGCACCATCTGCCTGAGCAACTGCAATGGCCCCATAAGAAGCTTTTATATACTACACATACACACACACACACTCACACTCACACTCACACTTACACAAGGTCGAACAATTAAGTTCACGAATTCAACCTAGAAAAAGTGCTACATATCTCCTTGTTGAATATCACTACGGTCACCTTCAAAGTCCTCCCCTTGGGAAGCTATGCACCAACACCAGCACCTAGTCCACCCCTCAAAGCAATTTTGGAACTTTTTCTGGAATGGTCATCAGAGCTATTGTCATATTACCTTTGATGTCCTGAATATCATCAAAATGTCTTCCTTTCAATATTTCCTTTATCTTCTGGTAAAGAAAGAAGTCATTGGGGGCCAGATCAGGTGAGTAGGGAGGGTGTTCCAATACAGTTATTTGTTTTCTAAAAACTCCCTCACAGACAGTGCCATGTGAGCTGGTGCATTGTCGACATGCAAAAGCCTTGAACTGTTGGCGAAAATTCAGGTTATCTAACTTTTTCACTCAGCCTTTTCAGCACTTCCAAATAGTAAACTTGGTTAACTGTTCAGTTGCTACAAATTCATAATGAATAATCCCTCTGATATCAAAAAAGTTAGCTGGTTAGCTCAGTTGGTTAGAGCATGGTGCTAATAACACCAGGGTTGCCAGTTCAGTCGCGGCATGGGCCACTGTGAGCTGTGCCCTCCTTAAAAAAAAAAAAAAAGTTTGGCAACGTGTTGCAACAAGCTCATGAACTTAATCTTCCGACTTTTTTTTTTTTTTGAGGAGATCTGAAAATTTTTTTTACTGGGAATGGAGAAGAGGGGACCGACTGAATTGCTTGTTCCAGGCAAATGCTCTGGACTCACTGTAGGTGACTTTACTTTGGTAGGAAAAGAGGAAAAGAGGGAGAGATTTAAATAAAAATCCAGCATGGTCTAAAAATGGGTAGTGGTGATAATGGCGCAACAGTGTGAATGTACTTAATGCCACTGAGCTATACACTTAAAAACGGTTAAAATGATATATATTATGTATATTTTATGACAAAAAAATCTGGTATGGATGGGTATTGACTATGAATAATGCATTGCATATGTTCTTTAATACCTAGATGTCCTAGAGCCTTTTATTCCTCGGTTGCATGTGAGGACCTTGAGTGAGTAGTGGGGTGCTTGACAGGAACATTTTCCTAGTAGCAGGCCAGGACCGTGGCCTTTGAATCTCTCTACCTCTCTAATTCTTAGATTTCCCACTCTACCTCGGAAAGAATGTAGTAGGCCGAATGCCTGATTGCTCGGTGGCCCTGCCCTTTCCATCCATCTCCAAACAACATGCAGTGATTGAAATCCTGGCCCGGGACAAGGCACCTGTCCTACGGGATTGTGGGAGCCTCAATGGTACTAAAATCCTGAGGCCTCCTAAGGTCCTGAGCCCTGGGGTGAATCATCGTCTGAGGGACCAGGACTTGGTTGTCTTTGCTGACTTGCCCTGCCAATACCATCGCCTGGATGTCCCCTTGCCCTTTGTCTCCCGTGGCCACCTAACTGTAGAGGAGACACCCAGGGTACAGGGAGGAACTCAACCCCAGGGGCTCCTGTTGGCTGAGGACTCGGAAGAGGAAATAGGTAAGTATGTGTATTGGGAGCGTGGGTGAGGAGATGGGGATGGTGAGTGTAAAACTGTCGTCTTACTCCTTTCTACTCTTGACAGATCCTCTTTCTGAAAGGTGTGTGGTGAAAGAACCAAGGACCACGTTCTCCCCTATGGCAACAATAGTTCCAGAGAGGTGAGTGCTGAAGGGCTGGACACCTGAGTCTTCAGAAGGAGGAGGAACCAGGGTCTGGAGGGTCCATCTTTAAGAGAGAGAATTATCGTGGAAGTGGGGGCGGGGAACGACACGTACTCTTTCACTCAGCTGAATTTTTCTTGAGTACCTTTCATGTGCCAAGTGGAGAACTAATTGCTGGAGCTAGAAAAACAAGTACTTCTTGTCTCTGTCCTCAAGGAGCTCCCAGTTGAGTCAGGTGTCCCTTCCTGAGAAACAGTCTATACACTCTTTCTCTTCTCTTCCCTTCATAGTGATGAAGAGGGGCCTTCCCCTGCCCCAGATGGCCCTGGGCCACCTTTGGCCTTCAACTTGGACAGTGACACAGATGAGGAAGAAAGTCAGCAGCCAGCAGCCGGGGAGGCCTCCTCAGCTGCCACTGCAAAGACTGAACAGCCTAAAGCTGTTGTAACTGAAATCCAGCTTAAAAAGGATCAGTGTTCAGTGAAGGAGGGAAACAATGACACAAAAGTCAAGAGGGATGAAAGGAATGGGGTGGTCCCAGTTGGGGTGATTCTGGAGAGGAGCCAACCTGCTGGGGAGGACAGTGAGACAGATGTGGATGATGAGAGCAGGCCTCCAGGAAGGACAGTAGAGGTCCATCTGGAAAAAGCCCAGCCCTCTGGCTCCACAGACAGTGACACTGACGTGGAAGAAGAGGGGGTCCCCGCGACCCCAGCTGTGGTTCCTAGGAAAAAGAGACAAGTGTTCCATGGAGTTAGTACAGAGAGTCCTGGGGGACCTGGCCTGGCACATCTTCAAGAGAGCCCGGCTAGTAGCGATACAGATGTGGAGGAGGGTGCAGCCCCGCTGATGGCCCCCCTGGAGAGAAGCCGAGGCCCCGTGGTGACCCGCAGCAACATGGATGACGGGGAGGAAGTCTCAGCAGCACTCGCTTTGGCGTGTCTGAAAGAGAGCCGCACCGCCGTGTGGAGCAGAGGTACAGGTGTGGAAGGGGCCGGAGCCAGGCCAGTGGCCCTCCTGGAGCGAAGCCATACTTCTGTTGGGACAGACAGTGACACTGACGTGGAGGAGGAAAAGAGAGAATCTGTTCCCAAGGGTCACACAGACAAAGCACATTCAGAAAAGAGCCAAACTCATTTCAGGGACTGTGATATAGAGATGGAGGAAGATAAGAGCTCACCTGAAGTCAACCTGGAGAGAAGCCAAGCCTCCACGACAGTGGGCATGAACACACAAGTGGAAGAGGAAGTCCCACCAGGGCCAGCTGTCACGCTGTGGGAGAAGCGTCCAACAAATGTGGAAGCAGAAGGGGGCCCAACAAAGCTGCCTGGGGGACATCTAGAGGAAGTCCAGCCTCCTCCAGGTGGGAACTGTGAAACATGCTGAGGGGGGTATATCCTTAGCAGCTCCAGCAGTGGCAGGTACAAGACAGGGTCAGCTTCCAGCAGAAGGGATGTTGGGACGGAATGGGCTGCAGGAGAGCTCTAAGGCGGGGCCAGGGTGGTTACCTGTAGCACAAGTGGGGCAGGACCTCCTCCCTGTCTCGAGGGAGAACCTAACAGATACGGTGGTTGACACAGGTACTCCAGGGGAACCCACCCAGCTGCAGAGAGAGGGAGCCCAGCCCCCCACAGAAAGTGGGAGAGAACCACATGTGGACATGATCAGAGACTCTGGAGACAACTGTGATGGTAAGTGCTGGCCTGCCTTTCACCCCTTGACCCTTAAGGTGAAAGCTTATAGGGAGTCTTAGTTCATTCAAGCTGCTATAACAAAATACCACAGAGTGGATGGCTTATGAACAACAAACGTTTATTTCTCACAGTTCTAAATGCTGGCAAGTGCAAGATCAAGGCGCCAGCAAATTCAGTGTCTGGTGAGGCCCTGCTTCCTTGTTCATAGTGGCCATCTCACCGTATCCTCATGGCAGAAGGGCACAAGGGTGCTTTCTGGGGTCCCTGTTGTAAGGACACTAATCCCATTTATGAGGACTCCACCCTCATGACCTAAGCACTGCTCAAGGGCACCACTTCCTAATACCATCACTTTGGAGATTAGGTTTCAATATAAGGGTTTTGGGGGGAATACAAACATTCAGTTCATTGCATACGGGTTTGGATTGGGGAGAGAATAGTAGGAAAAAAGTAAGGAGTTACGGGTCAAATATGATTTTTTATTATCCTATATTCCTCCCCCAACAGATTCTAAAGATCTGGACCTACAAGCTACCCAGTGCTTTGTGGAGACAGAGAATCAGAGCCTGGAAGGTGAGGACTTCTCCATCAGAGGGATACTGGTGCAAGCAGGAGGTGAGAGATTAGACTGGTGGTCCTCGAAGGGTGTGAGAGCTGGCATGGGCAGGGCTGGAGACTGAGAATGGGCCTTTGAGTTCTGCGGAGGAGCTGTGCTTAGGCCATCTTTTCCTGTGCAGCAGTCCAGAGCATGGAGGATGAACCCACCCAGGCTTTCGTACCCCAAGAGCCTGGCCCTTCCTATTGCAGCTCCCAGGACCCAGGTATAAGAAACTGCCCTCCTCTGTGGCCCTAACTTAGCATCCTTGTTTTATCCCTCTACATGTTTCTTTTCATATTCTTCAATAATTTTGCTGATGTTTCTCTATCTCATTAGAAAAAAAAAAGCCAATTAAGTTGGACCCATAGAGCAGTTAGTCTAACATAAGTTTTAAGAGGCTACTGTGAGAGCTTTTATATGAAGGTATGGTCTTACTTTTTGAGACAAATATTAGATGTTACAACTATCCTCATTATTCCCAGCTTTCCTTTAATGACCCATATAGATTTATTGTTCATGAATATATCTTAATCCTATCCTATTCTGTCTCTCTCTCTCTCACTCTCACTCTGACTCGACTTCAGGCGCTCTGGATGAGCCATGGGAGATCTTGCCTACACAGCCATTCTGCCCAAAGGAGTCAGAGGACTCTGAGACCCAGCCCATTGCTGCCCACCTTGAGGCCCTTGGATCTTGCCCCTCTCCACCTAGGGCACCTCCTCGAGACCAGCATCCAGAAAGCCCAGTTCACACAGAGCCATTGAGGATTCATGGCAGAGGGATGCAGAGTGTGGAGAAAGGCATGCGTACACCAAGAGAAATAGCAGAGAGGGTGACCCCCAGAGAGGGCCATTGGAGAGGGAAAGCAAGAAACTGCCACCAAAAGGAGAGAAGATGTGATGGGAGAGGAAGAATTAACTCGGGTGATGCAAGACAGGGAGAGAAAACAGGCGTTGGCTAGAGCTACTCAGAGACAAGAATCTGATAAAACGGTGAAAAGTGCAAGTACAGGAAAGTATATGGAGAATGTGAAGATAGAAATTGAGACACCCACGGAACTACAAAAGAAAAGGATAGTAAGGCAGACTTTTGTAAGAGAAATAGTTGAGAGAGAAGCAGAGAAACTGGCACCAGATGGGCTAGAGGTCAACGTACCCAAAGTGACGCTGGAGGGAGGCTCCTGGAGAGGGCACACAGCGTGGGGGAGCCAGGCCCAGAAAGGGCAGGCCTCCAGTCCAGCAGCAGGGCCTGAAGTCGGGACAGGGGACCTTCAGGGACTAGCTTCAACCCTGGTAGCTTCTGGGAGCCAGTCAGGTGGAGAAAGGGGAGCCCCAGGAGGCAGGGGGACCCACAGTACTACCTAGCCCTTGTGACACTCATCCCCTCGGTAACTGCTTAGACCTCACTCATATTGTCATTACTTTCTGTCTAGGCCACTTGAACTACAAGATGCCACCTGCTGAGAAGGCTTCTAGGGTGAGAGCTGCTTTCTCTACCTCCCCCCACTCCACAAGTCACATCTGCATCCCCTCCACTGCCCTCCCCACGCTGTCTTCCATTTTCACACTCCTTAGTTGGCTTCTGTCCCTTTACCTTGGCACCTGTTGTTTTCAATATGTCTGTTTCCCAAGTTCTGTCTCCCTCTACCTGACTCAGAAAGAAAGTCCCTTTCTTTGTGTTCCTTCCGTCTTTTCCCAGCTGTCCGTCATCCGTGTACTGAGGACACTGTAGTGGTGGTGTGGGGTGACATCTGTGGGCAAGAAGACGACTTCCTCCCCGGGCAGCTCCCAGTCTAACAGGAGATGGTCATAAACAGAGCAATGCCAGTGTGCACACTCTAACCCTAAACATGTCTCCAGAACAGTATCCAGTCCTATCTTCCCCCTGCCTCTCCCTCCCTCACTTGCTTCTCTTTCTCCCCAGGGTGATCCAGAACCCCTAGGTGCTTATCTGCCTCCGACAGGACCTGAAGCCGCAGCCCCACTCCCAGACCTTCTCATTTCTCAGAGCCAAAAACATCCTACACCTCAGCCCCTCTGTTCTCCCTCTTCACCTTTAGAGCCGCCCATTCCCAGAACCAGGCAAAAGAGGAGTCAGGAAGCTCCAGAGACTCCCTTATCCTCAGAGCTGGACCCTCTCCATGCAAAACCCAAAGTCAGGCCCCGAGGATCCTCCAGGATGACACCCTCTCCAGTTTCTTCTATAGCCTTGGAGCCCCACCCCACTACCCCCACAGACCAGCCCATCAGCCCTGAGCCCACATCTTGGGCCACTCGGAGAAGGACACATAGGTCCCCTGCACCAGTTGTCCTCACAGCCCCTGAGCTACAATCTTCCACCACCAAAGACCAGCCTGTCACTCCCCAAAATACATCTCGGGCCAGTCGGGGCAGGACACATAGATCTTCTGTCAAGACACCTGTCACCCCCAAACCCACATCTCGGGCCACTCAAGGCAGGACACATAGATCTTCTGTCAAGACACCTGTCACCCCCAAACCCACATCTCGGGCCACTCGGGGCAGGACACATAGATCTTCTGTCAAGATACCTGTCACCCCCAAACCCATATCTCGGGGCAGGACACATAGGTCCCCTGTCAAGATCCCTGAACCGATTGTCCCCACAGCCCCTGAGCTCCAGCCTTCCACCCTTACAGACCAGCTTGTCACCCCCAAACCCACATCTCGGGCCAGTCGGGGCAGGACACATAGATCTTCTGTCAAGACACCTGTCACCCCCAAACCCATATCTCGGGGCAGGACACATAGGTCCCCTGTCAAGATCCCTGAACCAATTGTCCCCACAGCCCCTGAGCTCCAGCCTTCCACCCTTACAGACCAGCTTGTCACCCTCAAACCCACATCTCGGGCCACTCGGGGCAGGACACACAGGTCCTCTGTCAAGACCGACCAACCAATTGAATCCGCAGCCCCTGACCTTGAACCTTCCACTCCCACAGACCAGTCTATTCCCCCTGAGCCCACCCCTCAAGCCAATTGCAGCAGGAGGCCAAGGGCCACTAGGAAGCATGGGTTGCTTGCAGCTCCCATTGTCCACAACCTCTGCTCTGCACCCCCTGAACCTGACTCCCACTCCTCAAGGACCCGCAGGCGAGGAGCAGTGAGAGCAGCTGAGTCCCTTAGGACCCTTCCTGAGCCTGCCTTTGCCCAGCTTCCTGGGGCTGCCACTCGTGCTCCTCAGATCCAAAAGGTAGAAGCAACAGGTAGATACAGGTCCACTCCAGAGCCCCAGCCTAAGGCCTTTCAAAACCACAAGAGGCCTTTAGGGACTGTGGATTCACCCTCACTTCAGAAACGGCTCCAAAGAGGGGACATCCCCCAGAAGACAGAATTCCTCAAGAAAGAGGTGAGGAGAGGCCTGGGGCCATGGAGCTGGGAAAGGGCTTGGGCCCAAAAACTCCACCGTGATCCTTCTCAATCCCAGGATGAAGTGATCCCAGGACCAGGCAAGAGAAAGAGAGACCAGGCCGAGGAGGAGCCCAAGGGAATGCTGAGCCGCAGCCTCCGACGGAGCAAACCTAACCACGAGTCCACAGCCCCCAAAGTAGGAGAGAACGGTCATGGGGCTTTGTGGGAGGAGACCCAGGGGACGTGGGAGATGGGCACTGATGGCACTGGTTGTTGTGACCAGCTCAGGCTAACCCCCTCCGCAGGTGCTCTTCACAGGAGTAGTGGATGCCCATGGAGAGCGAGCAGTGCTGGCCCTGGGGGGAAGTCTTGCCAGCTCCGTGGCAGAGGCGTCCTACCTGGTGACTGATCGAATCCGCCGGACAGTCAAGTTCCTGTGTGCCCTGGGGCGGGGAATCCCTATCCTTTCCCTGCACTGGCTGCACCAGGTGAGAGGCCAGCAGATGAGGACAGACCAATAGAGAGTGACAGAAGAAGACTGCTCACCTAGCACTCTAGACAGTGGTGGGAGGAGGAGGGGCAGGAAGGAAGGGGTGAGTAAGGCAGAAGGCTTAATTCTAAAGACACTTTTTGACTTCTGGGGTAGCAGTGGTGTCTTACGCTACCACTAAGCTGTCGCAGTGGCTGCCTCTGGTGAAAGAAGTCACACCAGAGGAAGAAGGGTTACTAAATTAGGCCAGATTTCGCTAACTGGAAATAGTATAACAGTGCTGCTTCCTGGAGGAGAAGGACCTGGAGCATGAGTGGATTCCCTTATGCTACACTCTGTTTTGTCTTATAATGACAACAAAATGTACACTTGGGGAAAAACCTTTCAGTGTATGAATTCTGTGAAGCTAAGTTTCCTGTTAAAGTAGAATGCTTTGAAGAGGCATTGTAAATTCCATTTTTGTAAGGTAATCATGATTATCCTGGGAAAAAGAACAGTTCTTTGAAGACTAAATAAAGGTGTTTTTGGTTAAAAAAAACACTTTGTGTTCCCCATAAATGCGAGGCAGCAGAGCTGGAGGGCAGGCCTGAGCTCTGACACTGACTCCTGTCCTCAGTCCCGCAGGGCCGGTCGCTTCTTGCCCCCAGATGACTATGTGGTGACTGACCCTGAGCAGGAGAAGAACTTTGGCTTCAGCCTCCGAGATGCCCTGAGCCGCGCTCGGGAACGAAGGCTGCTGGAGGTGAGAGGCTGTCCTCCCATGCTCCAGCCCTCCCTCCAGAAGTTTCCCAACAGTCCACTGCCTCCACCATCTTCTTCCCCTTAGGGCTATGAGATTCATGTGACCCCTGGAGTCCAGCCTCCTCCAGCTCAGATGGGAGAGATCATCAACTGCTGTGGAGGCACTGTCCTACCCAGCATGCCCCGCTCCTACAAGGTACGTTCTGGGTCTGCGGAGGTGGCAGCCCAAGTGGCTGGGACGGGAAAGGGCTGGAAGACAAAATGGAGGTACAGGTGGGAATATAGGGCGTGGGAGGGTGAGAGAAGACTATGATACAGAAAGAGATAGGAAAGGGAATAGGTCTGCTGATTCCAAGTGGACTTAGTTTTTTTTTGTAGTTTTAAAAATTGCAAATATACCCAAAAGGAGAGAGAAGAATGCAGTGAACCTCCAGATACCAATCCCTCAGAGTCAACAGGTTAATTTAGATTTTGCTACATATGCTCTATCTATGCCTTTTTTTCTTCAGTTTCTTTACTGAAATATTTTAAAGGAAAGTGCAAACATCGTATTATTTCCTCCTACATACTAAAAATGCACATCTCTAAGAAATATGTACATTTTCTTACATAAACACAATGGCATTATTGACCCATAACAAAATTAACAATAGTTTCTCGGTCATTTTCTCATACTCCATTAATCAAATTTCTCCAGTTGTCTGAAAATAGCTTTTTACGGTTCATTTCAGGATGTACAAAGGTCTGTGTGTTGCTGCAGTTGTTACATCTCTTAACTCTCTTTTACTCCAGGGCGTCCCCGCAGCCCGCCCAGCCTTTTTATGCCTTTGACTTCCTGCAGCAACTAGGGCAGCTGTCCTTTTAGAATGTTCCTCAGTCTGGATTTTTCTGCTTGCTCCCTGTTGTGTCATTTATCTTATTCATCTACTATATTTCCTGTAAATTATGGTTAATCTGGAAGGCTTCAATAAATTCAGGTCCAACTTTCTGGAGAGAGTGCTTCATAGACAATGCAGTGTGCTTCGTGTGGCTTCCTATCTGGAGCCTACTGTCTTAGCGATGCTAAAACTGATGAGTGGGCCCTATGCCTATTTCTAGGGGACTTTCCCCCTGACTTTCTTTCTGTGCTCTCTGTCTTCCTCAGCCTCGGAGAGTTGTGGTCACGTGCTCCCAAGACGTCCCTCGATGCTCCATTCCATTTCGGGTTGGGCTACCGGTCCTCTCACCTGAGTTCCTGCTGACAGGGGTGCTGAAGCAGGAAGCCAAGCCAGAGGCCTTTGTCCTCTCCACGTTGGAAATGTCATCCACCTGAAAACCCCACCACAGACCAATAAAAGTATTAGAAAATATTTCGGAGAAAAAACTTAGGGCTTTGAAAAGAAGTGGGGTGTACTGATAGGAGGCTTATGGGAAAACAAAGATAGGGAGATTGGGAGCCACAGATTTTCTTAAATGGCCATATAAAGTAGGCTAACCTCGTGCTCAGATGTCTTAAGTGGTTCTCATCTCTAGGTGGACTGATGTACTTACTGCTTGGTGGTACACACAGTGTCCTGCCTCCCATTTGGAAGCCATCTCGCTTCCTCTTTAATTAATGGGGTTCTTAATTATCCTCCAAAAGATAGTGGAAACAATTTTGGTGTCAGGAACTTGAAGGATGTGAGTAAAGTTGAGGGTGGAGTTATGGAATGCTACTAAAATATTTTCCTCTGTCCTGGCCCCATCTTGTTAGATGCATCCGTTAGCTTTGACTTTGAGTAAGTCTTTGCACTTTTCTGGCCTGCTTTTCCAGTATTTATAAAATTAGAGCTTAGGTTTAACTTCTATGATAAATAAATATTCACTCTGTGCCTTATGGTGTAGTGCAGTTTTTTTAAATATGTTTTTTATATATAAAATTTCTTAAGTTTAGGTTTTAAAAGTTGGTTGAGGTTGCCAGCCCGGTGGCTCAGGTGGTTAGAGCTCCATGCTCCTAACTCCGAAGGCTGCCGGTTCGATTCCCACATGGGCCAATGGGCTCTCAACCACAAGGTTGCCGGTTCTGCAAGGGATGGTGGGCTCCGCCCCCTGCAACTAAGATTGAACTCGGCACCTTGAGCTGAGCTGCCACTGAGCTCCCGGATGGCTCAGTTGGTTGGAGCACGTCCTCTCAACCACAAGGTTGCCAGTTCGACTCCTGCAAGGGATGGTGGGCTGTGCCCCCTGCAACTAGAAAACGGCAACTGGACCTGGAGCTGAGCTGCGCCCTCCACAACTAAAACTGAAAAGACAACAACTTGAAGCTGAACAGCACACTCCACAACTAAGATTGAAAGGACAACAACTTGACTTGGGAAAAAAAAGGCCTGGAAGTACACACTGTTCCCCAATAAAGTCCTGTTCCCCTTCCCCAATAAAGTCTTAAAAAAAAAAAAAGTTGGTTGATTACAAGGATATGGAGAAATTGGAACCCTTATACATGCTGGTAGGAATGTAAAATGGATAGTTTCTCAAAAAGTTAAACATATAATTACTGATGAAAATATTCCCCAGCAATGAAAATGACCCAGCAATTCCACTTGTAAGTAAACATCTGAAATAATTAAAATGCTTTTTCACAAATACTTGTATACAAATGTTCATAGCAACATTTCACAAGAGCCAAAAGATGGAAACATAAATGTTCATCAGCGGATGAATGGATAAACACATTGTGGCAGACCTGTAAATGGATTGTTATTCAGCCATAAACGGGGATGAAGTACTGATCCATGCTGCAATGCTGAGCATGAACCTCAAAAGCATTATGCTAGATGAGGGAAGCCAGACACAAAAGTTCACATTGTCTGATTCCACTTACATGAAATACCCAGAATAGGTGAATCCATAGAGAGAGTGGTGGTTGCTAGGGGTTGGGGGAAGAGGAAAGGGGGAGTGACTGCTCACTGGACATTTCCCTTGAGCTGATGAAAATGCTTTGGAACTAGGCAGGGGTGGTGGTTGCACACATTACAAATGTAGTGAATGCCACTGCATTGTTCTCTTTAAAATGGTTCATTTTATGTCATGTGAATTTCACTTCAATTAAAAAAAAATTGGTTGGGTGGCTGATTAGCTCAGTTGGTTAGAGCACGGTGCTCTTAACAACAAGGTTGCTGGTTTGATACCCACATGGGCCACTGTGAGCTGCACCCTCCACAACTAGATTGAAACAACTACTTGACTTGGAGCTGATATCCTGGAAAAACACATTTAAAAATAAAAGCTTTAAAAAAATGGGTTGATTAGTTTTGTGCATATTTCTGCAGATAAGTTATACATAAGTTTGAAAAATTGATATCGTAGAAATAGCATGAGCTTTGCCAGACACCATACTGGCTTTTAAACGTAGGACAAAATAAATGTCAGTCCTCTTGCCCAGTTCAAAGCCTCATGCTGTGTGAAACTGTCCATGTCATTGAGGTCCATGGAATTCCTTACAGTATCTGCTGTCTCTCTAGCCCCACTTAGCACTCCCATCTCATGACTAGTATCTAAGTGTCTCAAACTGCCAGAGAATCCCACAGCTTGTAGCACATTGTGTAATAAGTGTCTGTCAGGGGCCTGGCAGGAAACTATGGCATAAATCAGGATAATTTGGGGAGAGTTTAATAAAGTAAAAAGTACAGAGAAGTAGGCAGAGTGTAGAGAAATCACAAAAAATACTGCAGTACCCACAGCTGTGTGGTGACAACCTCTAAGCCCAGAAATATGAGAGGAGGGCCCCATTCTGGAGAGGGCTCCCTCAGTAAAAACTGATTTTCATTGATGTACGAGTCCATGCAAAACAACTTTGTGAAGCAGAAAGCAGGGTGGAGTGACTCTGGAAGGGAAACATAAGATGTCTGGTACAGTACACGATAGCGCTGATTCAGAGGTGGGAGTGCTGAGCCTTGGTGAGGAAGAAGGAATGTGGAGAGGCTGAGACGCTGCCTGAGCCCACAGGACTAGCAGCTCTGTAATCATCATCTGGGGAAATTTTATCTTTTTGGGCCTGTTTTTTCTATAAATTGAGGGAATTAGTTTAATGATGTGTAAGATCCATACTGTGGTGATAGTTACTGTGAGCAGGTCCTTAACTCCACGATCTTCCAATCTGATGGCAAAAACCTTACTTTTACTTTGCTTTGTGGATATGAATGTTTGTATTACAAACAGGTCTGTAGGGAAAATGTGTTAACTCAGAAGATCTTAGTGGTTTCTGAGTAGTAAGGGGAATCCACCTGATGAGGTTGCAGAATAAAGTCATAGATAATTACAAGCTTGGGTAAAAGTAGCCTACTGCCAGGGCTTACAACTGTAATACGTAAAGCTTTCTCCCACAAATATTTTCACATTTTTATTCTCATGGTTACAAATCAACAGCCTTTGGCATTATTAGAACAAATCTTTTAGTGTTACAGAGAAGTTCTCTGCCCTTCTTAGCAAGTGGAGAAACAATAACCCAACATTTTCATAAGTTACAGAATAAGCATTATTTTGTGGTAAAACACTCGCTCATTTCTCAATCTAACAAGATGTAATAAGTGACTCAGAGCTTTGGGTTCTCAGCCGTTGTCTCGCCGTTCATTATGTGTTCCCTGAGGCTTTAGAACCTCTGACTCTGGCTATGTTTCCCAGCCGGGGCTGTTAAAGAAAGGGGGTTTCTGCTGCTGTTTCCAAGAACCCAGCAAGAGAGGAACTGTCTTCATTTTAGATGGGAAAACCAGCCGAGGTGGGATTCAATCCACGTGAGTGGCTGCAGAGCCAATGTCCTTTCCCCTCTCACTTGGGATTCTAACATTCCCTCTGTGACGCGGAGAGGGCAGGCTGGGGACAGGCACCCGGGCCTCGGCCCTGCCGCGGGTGGCAGAAGCAGCCCGCAGCGGGCGGGTAGCCTGGGCGTGAGCACGCAGGACCCCGCCCTCCTGGGCTGGATCCCAGACGGGAGGCGGGGCCTGCGGCCGCGGGAACCCCAAGCCCGCCCCCTTCCCCACCCCTCAGTTTCTCGCCATGGCCTCTGCTCTGTTCCTGGTCCCTGCCGCTCTCGCGTCTTTCATCTTGGCCTTTGGCACCGGAGTGGAGTTCGTGCGTTTTACCTCCCTTCGGCCACTTCTTGGAGGGATGCCGGAGTCTGGTGGTCCGGGTGAGCGGGAGGGCTGGAGGATGAGGGAGGTGGGGCCGGAGGGGAGGGGGGCGGGGGCGGGGCTTGTAGACGAATGACAGGGGAAGTCCGGGAGAAGGAACTGTAACCAAGAAAGCCTAGGAGAAGCTACAGGAGAGGCCTGCGGGCTAAATTAGGAACTCAGGGATTAGCGGTTTGGAGAGGCGGGAGAGTGAGGACTGAGGCGGAGGGAAAGGGCGATAAGCAGAGCATGCTAAGGAAAGTGCTTTGTAGAGAAGACTATGGAGAAGAGAATGCCAAAAAAAAGGCGCTTTGGAGAAGCGAAATAAGGGGCAATCCAAGGGTGGCTTCTTGCATGCCTTTGTGACTACCCAGCAGAATCATCTTCCCCAGCTCTGAAGGAGGCCCGGGAAAGAGGGAAGGAACGGGGAATGGGAAAGTGAGGTGGGCAAAGCCTAAAGAGGAAACATTAGGGCTCTTGAAAGCATTAAGGGACCTAGCCTGGGGCCCCAAGAAGAGGTGAAGGTAAGGGGTGTTTCCCACCATCTTGTTCTTTTGTCTCTTTCTCCAACTCCCCCTAGATGCCCGCCAGGGATGGCTGGCTGCCTTGCAGGACAGAAGCATTCTTGCCGCCCTGGCTTGGGATCTGGGGCTCCTGCTACTATTTGTGGGGCAGCACAGCCTCATGGCGACTGAGACAGTGAAGGTGTGGATGTCCCGGTACTTTGGGGTCCTTCAGAGGTCACTGTACGTGGCATGTACTGCCCTGGCCTTGCAGGTATGAGGCCCTGGCACTGAGTCCTCAAGGGAAACAGTCTGGGAATGATGACCTAAATGGTAGGGACGAGGACTTTTGGCCTCTGATAAAATGTGGAAACATTTTGAAGGAGAACTGAGAGTATTCAGGACTAATCTCAGCTTCCATTCCTCCACAGCACATACTCTATTTTTTTAATCAACAAGGATGTACTGCTTCTCATTCCCCAACTGTACCATGTGCATTCTCACCTCTGCAACTTTGTCT
This sequence comes from Rhinolophus sinicus, assembly GCF_057876585.1. Lineage (NCBI taxonomy): Eukaryota > Metazoa > Chordata > Mammalia > Chiroptera > Rhinolophidae > Rhinolophus > Rhinolophus sinicus. The sequence goes on from NC_142502.1 coordinate 108,572,414, forward strand.
GAGTTTAAGATCCTCTCCTTAACTCCTCTTCAGCCCTACCCTTTCTTTTGAACCAGGAGAACTCTTCCCAGTGGGCACTCATCTGTCTTCTCAGTGGGTGCTTGGCATAGGCTATTTTGTGCACCTCTCTGGTCACCCCCATCTGGTTCTGTAAGTCCTTCTGGTAGAGACAGGTCATCTTACAAACTTGGGGCCCCACCCAGCACCCTCCACATGGTGACTGTTTCTTGGTGATGTTCATAGTCAAGGTGGGGAGAGCAGCAGGCCAGCCTGGGGTGGGGCAGCTTCTGAGTCCTGGTCTCTCAAGGATGGGCTGCTGGGACACCTAGCCCCTCATCCTTCCCCAGCTGGTGATGCGATACTGGGAGCCTGTTCCCAGAGGCCCCGTGTTGTGGGCAGCTCGGGCTGAGCCATGGGCCACCTGGGTGCCCCTCCTGTGCTTCGTGCTCCACGTCATTTCCTGGCTCCTCATCTTCAGCATCCTTCTCGTCTTTGACTACGCCGAGCTCATGGGCCTCAAACAGGTGAGGTTGCCAGATCCCAACTTGAGACCTCTGATCCTTTCTAGAATGCCTCTTTCCTTTCCAAGGATTTTCCTCCTCTCTTCCTCTCATGCTGTTCTACCTTCCTCTTGCTTTCAGCTCCCTTACCTCCCTTTCTTATAAGATAGTCTCCCCTCAGCCCTCCCTCAAAGGCTAAAAACCATGGGCCTCCTGGGCCTGGGGAAAGTTCGTGGCCCAGAGATGAGGGTCAGGGGCACAGGACTCAGAAGAGTGGTCCCTGGGCCTGAGTTATAGCAGGAGGGTGCCTGGAAGGGGAGGAAAAGGTAGCTAAGTTTCAAAAAGAGCTTGACTCCGTTTCTAAGCTGTTCTCTCTCTCCTAGGTGTACTACCATGTGCTGGGGCTGGGCGAGCCTCTGGCCCTCAAGTCTCCCCGGGCTCTGAGACTCTTCTCCCACCTGCGCCATCCAGTTTGTGTGGAGCTGCTGACAGTGCTATGGGTGGTGCCCACCCTCGGCACTGACCGCCTCCTTCTGGCTCTCCTCCTTACTCTGTACCTGGGCCTAGCTCACGGACTTGACCAGCAAGACCTCCGCTACCTCCGGGCCCAGCTGCAAAGAAAGCTCCACCTGCTCTCCCGGCCCCAGGATGGGGAGGCCAAATGAGGAGCTAATTCTGGTTCCAAGACATGTACTTCCTCCCCCCCTCAGAATTCAAATTCCTTGATATCCAGGCCCTGGCTGCTTTAGACTAGAGGCTTAAATCTGTGGACTGAAGGAGGACCTGTCCTGTCCACTCCCCTCCCTGGGTCCATCTCCATACCTTAAATTCTGAGTCTCAGCCACTGGACTCCAAGGTGCCCTTCTCACCGTCAAGGAAGAAGGGTGGGGAACTTACTGGTCTCCTCACAGATTGAGGGGGGGCTTGACACCCCCCTCACCAACCTCAAAAGGAGAAAAGTCCCGCCTGACTGGCACAGGTACTCCTCTGGCACAGGTACTGCCTCTGCACCTCAGGGATCATCTCCAAGTCTCAGTTCCCCTCCTAGGAGCTGCACGTTTGAATAGCGGCTGTCCCTCTAGATCCCCACTGGCTGGCCTCTCCACCTCCTTAGGCCCCGCCCCAGGGTTCTGTGCTTGAACCTACTTGGGAGGACTCTCCTGCTCATAATTCGGGTGACTAAGGGCCCCCCTGTTCTCCCGAGGAACACGCAATGGAGGAAAATAAATTTCAGCTTGGTTTTTCTACATATAGTGCGCATTTTGTCAGTCTCAAACTTGCAGGGCTGAGTTTGGGAAGGAAGCGAGCCCTGAGCCTGGGAGCGTCAAAGCCTAGTCTGGGCGGCCAAGGGCGGCGGCCACTCCCGTGGACCCACCCCCATCTTCCCGGAGCATCCTAGCCCCGCTTCCTCCACATTCCCCAATTTCCCCGAAGCAGACCTTGGGACCCATGGGAGACGAAAGCATAAAAGAGGGGGCAGCGTCTCCGGGAGGAAAACGAGCTTCCAAAGCTGTTGGCCTCCGAGCGCCTCTCCTCCCCACCGGCGCCCCACTGCCTGGCGGCGGCCCGGGACCCCGCAGCAACAAAGGCGGGCCCAGGAGGCCAAAGTGTGGGGAGGAGCGGCAAGAGATGGGAAGGGCGGGCCCGGCTCCGAGCAGCTGCTGCTTCCTCCCCAAGTCCCTCGAGGGGCCTGAGTCACGGGCCGCCGCCCTGGGTCGGCGGGCTGGGGGTGGGTGTCTGGACACCTGGGTTCTCCAGGGCTACCGGGCGGAAGCGGGGTGAGGGACCCTGGGGGCCGAGAGCTGAGAACCACGGGTGGTGGCGGGAAAAGGGGAGCCGGGATCCGAGTCCCGCGCAGGGCCGGTGGGAGCGAGGCCCCACCCCCTCCTCGGGCTCCGCCCCGCGCCCCCTTCCCTCTCCCCATTGTCCTCAGACAAAGCGGTCACCGCCCCCCGCCCGGCCCCCAGATTTCTGTCTCCGTCCCTCCTCCTCGGCTCCCTCTTTCACTCCTCCTCCTCCCCCTCTTCCCCTCCCTCCTGTCTCCGGATCTCCCTCGATCCCTCTCTCCTCCTCTTCCTCTCGCCTCCCTCCGGACGCCAGGCTTCTCCGCACCCCCTCCCCTGGGATCCCCGCGGCGTGTGAGTTGACAGAGGCGCTTCGGACTTGGTGAGGGGCTGTCTCTCCGCTCCGGTCCCTGGTCCGGACCTTGGGCTGATTCCTCTTTGTGCTGAGATTGTCTGTCCATGCGACTAGAGCTGGGCAGGATGGCTGGCAATGTCATGGTTCCATGAGAGCCGAGACCCTGGCTCAGGACGCGAAGGCTCAGGAGAGAAGAGGCGTTGAGCTGGTCCTACGCTCTCCTGGGTCCGGGGCACAGCCGGTGGGAGAGGCAGGCAGTGGTGACGCGCCGGGGTGGGGGTGGACGTTAGGGTTCTGGGAACGCGCTGGCAGACCAGGCGCCCGGGTTCAGAAAGTCCCCGGGGGAGGGTATTTCCCCTGGCCCGCCCTGGGGCGGAGAAGTGGGGGAGCCGGGAGGCGGAGCCCAAGCCCAACTGGAAGGGGAGCCCGGATTTCGGGGGTCCGCGCCAAGACGCGCGAGGGTGCACCCGCGGAGCTCCTTTTCCCCTCTGAACCCCGTTTCCCCTGCTCCCCTAGACCTCCCCACTCACCGTCCCTCCTCACCTCCCCGACACCCACTCGGGTCCGGTTGCCCCCTCACCGACGGGATTCCCTGACCTCCCTCCCCACTCTCACTGCCCCCAGGGTAGCGGTGAGGCCACCTCGCTTGAACCTGTCCCGCCTCACCCGCTGCCTCTCTTCTCTCTTCTCCCTCACACCAACTTCTCTTTTCGCCCTTCTCTCTTCTTACATCCCTGGGACTGTCTCTGACACCCATTAACCGTGTACTGCCAAATCTGATTCCTGACCCTTTGCCCCGAATCTCCACTCTTCCTCTGCTTCACCCCCTCCCCGCCCCCATCAATTTGGCCCATAGCTTTTTCTTGGTTTTCCCCTTTCTCTCTCTTGCCTCTTCTCCTTCTTTCCCTCTGTCCTCACTCTCAGCTCCCCTGTCCTTCTCTGTGTCCCACTTCCCCCCTTCACTTCCTCCCCCCCCACCCCCAGTCTTACCCCCTGAATCTGTCTGGAGCCTCTTCTTCCTGTTCTCTGCCCCCAGTGCTCCCCACCATCACCTCCAAGAGACCATGGCCACCATCCCGGACTGGAAACTACAGCTGCTAGCCCGGCGCCGGCAGGAGGAGGCAGCAGTTCGGGGCAGGGAGAAGGCTGAGCGGGAGCGCCTATCCCAGATGCCAGCCTGGAAGCGGGGGCTCCTGGAACGCCGCCGGGCCAAGCTTGGTCTGTCTTCTGGGGAATCGAGTCCTGCCTCTGGGACTGCAGAGGCTGGACCTCCAGACCCAGACAAGTCTGCCGTCCTGCTGGAGGCCATCGGGCCAGTGCACCAGAACCGATTCATTCGGCAGGAGCGGCAGCAGCAGCAGCAGCAGCAGCAGCAGCAGCAGCGGAGTGAAGAGCTTGCAGAGAGAAGGCCTGGGCCCTTAGAGGCCCGGGAGTGGAGAACCAGTCCTGGGAACATGCGGGATCCAAGCCCCAAGGGAAGAGAGTCGAGGGAAGAGCGGCTCAGTCCCAGGGAAGCCAGAGAGAGGAGGCTGGGGGTAGGGGGAACCCAAGAACCCAGCCCCAGGCCTTCAGAAGCTCAGGAGTGGAAGCAGAGCCCAGGAGAGGCTGGAGACAGGATCTCCATGCTGTCAGAAGCACGGAAATGGAGGCTGAGCCCCGGAGAAACGCCAGAGCGGAATCTGGGACTGGCAGAGCCTCGAGAACAAAGCCCCAGGAGAAAAGAGGTGGTGGAAAGTAGACTGAGCCCAGCAGAGTCTGACAACCAGAAGTTGGGCCTGACAGAGGCCCATAAATGGAGGCCTGACTCCAGAGAGTCTCAGGAACAAAGTTCGATACAACCGGAGACATCAGAATGGAAGCTGAGCTCAGGAGAAGAAAGAAAAGACTGCTCAGAAGAATGTGGGAGGAAAGAGAGGCCAGTTCCAAGGATGGCCCCAGAAGAGAGTACAGGGCTGTCAGAGACGCTGACAAGGGACACTCCAGATACCAGCTCTGGAGGAGTGCAGGCCGCAGAGCAGAGGCCCAGCACCATGGAGGATGGTGAGAGGGGCTTGAGGCTGGCAGAAGGGTGGACATGGACCATGCACTCTGGGAAGGTTCGGGAATGGACACCCAGGGACACAGAGACTCAAACTCAGAGGCCAAACCCTCCAGAGTCTGCTGAGAAGCACCTGAGGCCTCTTGGTGCAAAGGCTGGAGAAGGGGAGGCTGAAAAGGAGGAGGCGGAGGCTCCGGGCAGGTCTCTGAGAACCCTGCAGAACCTCTGCTCTGTGCCCTCCCCCCTTCCACCAGAGGACGCTGGGACTGGAGGCTCTAGACAGCAGGAAGAGGAAGCAGTGGAACTCTGGCCCCCACCCACAGCCCCTCTGTCTCCCCCACCCCCAGCCCCACCTGCCCCCCAGTCCCCTGGGGATCCCCTCATGAGCCGCCTGTTTTATGGGGTGAAGGCAGGGCCAGGGGTGGGGGCCCCCCGCCGCAGTGGACACACCTTCACAGTCAACCCCAGGAGGTCCGTGCCCCCTGCAGCCCCTGCCACGGCAGCCACAGCTGACGCTGCAGTCCCTGGGGCTGGGAAGAAGCGGTATCCGACTGCTGAGGAGATCTTGGTTCTGGGGGGCTACCTCCGCCTCAGCCGCAGCTGCCTTGTCAAGGGGTCCCCTGAAAGGCACCACAAACAGGTAGGGAGCAGCCAAGCCAGACTCCTTAGAAGCCCACTCGTCTGTTCCCTCTGGACTCCGTCTTTTTTATACCCCTGTATTCTGGTCTTCCTCTATTCTTGTTGATTCCTGCTGCCACCCTTCCTCCTCTGCACACACACCCTTCCTTCTTGTAGCCCTCCTTTTCCATTCATTTCCAAGCCCCAAGGATCCTGCCGGCAACCTAGTGCTGTTCCTGGGTGTGTCTCTCTCAGGGTGTGCTCAGGCTGCTTACCCTCCACTCCCTCAGGCTCTGAGTGCCCCCCCGCGCCCCCCCCATTTCTTTCCTTCCTTTCCTCTGAGTCTGTGACCCAACCCAGCCCATCTGGTGGGAGACAAGCCAAGCCTTGAATCTATGAAGGCAGGGTCACCAGGGTGAAAGCCTTTACCGCCTTCCAAGGAGAGAATGTTGGAGCAGGAAGCCTGGGGAGGCGGAAGAGGGGGCTTTGGGGTTCTAGGGAAAAATGGGGGGAAGAAGTGAGTGGAGGAAGTTCTCACAGTCCCAAGGAACAGGGGGCAGAGCTGAGTGGGGACATCCTAGGATGGAAGGGGGATGGGGAATAGAGCAGGGCTGTCCACAGAGCAGGTCTGCCCCATGGGAGAGATGCACACAGAAGCCATTTGAAGTGGGTGACCTCGGAGTTGCACACCCCCAGCTGGGCCACTGCCTCAGACAGTGCTCCCTTCTCTCTTGGGACAAGAAAAGCCTTCTCCTCTTCCAAAATACCCCCTGCCCTCCCTTCCTGCCTTCCTCCCTGGGCTTCCCCTCCCTCCTCAGAACTGGCTCTGCACTCGGTTTTCCCCTCTTCCTGCCACCCTGGCCTCTCCCTCCCCTTGGGGTAGAAAAAGAGAGAAGTGACTTTGGAGGCACTGCTGAGAGCAGGGAGTACAATAGGAGTTGAGGACAAGGGTGGGGGCTGAAGCCAGCAGAGGGTCAGAGGTTGAACTGAATCAGGCCATGCAGGAAAGTGGGAGCTGCCAGGCCGACTTCTCCCCTAGCCCTGGCCCAACCCCTTTCCTAGTCCCTTCCTTTCACACCAATCAATTATCAGCTTGAAAATCTCTGAGAGGTCCCTGAACCTAATATGTCTCCCTAGAGGCTGGGAAGCCCTTCCCACTCTACAGTCTTCATCCCATGTGTTATGTCCTCAGATAAGGTTTTTGTTTTTAGTGTTAGTGGGAAATCACAGGAACCAAAAACCTAGGTTAAGCTTGGGGGGGGGGAGGGGAGGGTCATTTGATCCCCCAATTCATCACAAGAAGCTTAAGCTCCCCTCCCCAAGCCAAGATGCCTGAGTCCATCCTGAGCCCTGTGTCTACTACTAACCCTTTCCCCTTCAGATTGGGCTGATGCAAGGAAGTAGGTCAGGAACTGCCAGGGTGAAGTGTTCAGAAAAATCACTTCCTACTAAGTTGGCTTGTACTTTTGGGGAGGAAAGAGCAAAGGGAGGCATGAAGTTTGGGACCAAAAGCCCGGGAGCCATGCGGGTGCAGGGCAGGACCTGTGATGGTGACCATACCTAGGTCAGGGAGCTGGGGAGCTAGGGAGCCGGAAGCAGATCGCCCAAACAGGAAGCCTGGGGTGGGGGCCGGAAGGCTGGTGGTGCTGAGTGGGGAACACTGGGCCCTGGCCTGCCAGAACTGTGCTCAGGATGTGGTGAGAGAAGAAGGAAGCAGCCACTGTGGGGGTGGGGGTTGGGGAGGCAGCAGCACAGAGTTCTCTAGACCCAGACACCGCCCCCCCCCCCCCCTCAGACCACTGCTCTCTCAGCACCACCTCATGAGGGGCTGGCATGCTGTCCCTGTTCTGCCCCAACCCGCTGGCTCAGGGATAGGAGGACACCCCCTCCACACCAGCCTTCCCTAAATAACTCCTGTTTGCAGGCGATTCCATCAGAGTATCCAGAGAAATCCCAGCCCTGCCACGGAGCCCAGAGGCTGGGCTGTAGCTCATGCCCTTCCCCAGAGTCCCCTCTGGCTGATACACTGGCCCCTCCCCTCTCCTGCCCCCTTGTGACCTTATATAGCTGATGAGAGAGGAGCCAGTGAGTCACCCCCTGCGTACTCCCCCCACATCTATGCAGGCTGCATTCCTAGGAAGCCCAGTCAGAAGCTGGGGGTGGGGGGTGGGGGCTGCTGAGGAGAGGAGCAGGGTGAGGGGAAAGTCAAACATGGACTGAGAGCAAATAAAATGAATCCTTTTTCAGAGTGGCTAATAAACTATGGAGCTTTCATATCCCCGAGAGGGGATATGAAAAGAAAACAAATGGGTTGCCAGAAGTTTAGGTAAATCTGCCAGTAACAGAACCAGACGTTGTCCCTTTTGAGAAGTTGGGATGTAAGGGGTCTGGTTGCTGTCACTCAATTCTATCAGCAGTTTCAGACAGACTGGGGTTGACTGTATACAGGCTTGGCGCCCCTCACATTGCTCCCCCAGCATTGGTCCTCTGTTGGGACCTCATCTGAATTCTGGATGAACCCTTCCTTACCCAGTATAGCGACTGCCATCCTTCTATTGACAGCAGACACAAGGGTAATAAGTAAGTTCTCTGGTAGTTTAGGAGGTGGTTATGGGAAAGCAAATAGAACAGGGATAAGTGGAAGCTAGAGGGCCAGGAAGAGGGGGAATGAATATGACAACTTTATAATAGGGTGATTGGGAGAGAGGGAGCCATGGGGCTATTTGGGGAAAGAGTGTTCCAGGAAGAGGGAACAGCCAGTGCAAAGGTCCTGGGGTGGGAGTGCCCCCAGGTGGGCCTGTGTGGCTGGGGTGGAGGAGGCCGCACAGGAGGGGAGGGGGTGTGGCATGTGGGCAGCACTCGGTAGGCCTTGGTCAGGCTCTGGCTTTTGCCCCCAGTGAGATGGGAGAATTGGCAGGGTTTGGAGCCAAGGAGTGATACATCCCTGAGTTCCATCTTCCTGTGGGGACCCCTGTGTTAGCAACTGCCTGTTCAGACACCCTCCAGGCTTCTCATATCCCAGTCCATGCAGAGACTCAGGGATGTGGGGCTCCAGCCCCAGGTTTCTCAAACAGACGCCAGGGAAGGCTTGAGAAGATCATCTGGCCCTTTCCAAGTACTTCACATGGAACGTTTGTCTCCTTAATCGCTTTGGCTCCCAGAGTTAATCCCACCCTGCCCCTTCCCCCTGAGCTGCTTAAGAGGGCAAAGGGGAAGGGTAGGAAGGCAGTGAGAACAGCTGGGTTCTCACTGCCTGCTCTTGGGACGGCCGCTTACGAAAGATTTTCTATCCCCTCTGGCATTTTGCCTCTATCTCTGCGTGTCCCTCCTGGTTCACTCTCCACCTCCACCCTGTTTGCGTGGACTTTCCTCTCTGACCCTGTCACCTCCCCCAGCTTCACCTTTCAGGGACTCAAGGGCTGATTTTTTCCCCTACCTGTTGGGGGACAATCTTCATTTCCTCTGGGCCTTTCCATTCGTCTCCTTTCCCCTCCCAGACTCTAGACCCTTTTGCTGTGGGTCTATTCCAGCTGTAGGAAAGGAGTGAGAGGAGCAGGAGGTGGTGTGTGTCCAGGGTCTCTCAAGAACAGCAAGGGGCTGAGGGTATGGAAATTAACATGCTTGTCCTTGCTTTTGCTTGGGCAGTTTCTCCTGCCCAGCCAACTCAAACGTCACCTCCTCTGGGAAGCCTTCCTGATTGCCCCAGGGCGCCCAAAGACTCAGTTCTGATCACAGGACTTATTTCCATGTATTTAATTTCTACCTACCCTTCTGCCTCCCCTACTCTAAAGAATAGGAGGAACCTTGGTCCTGTATTACTCATTTCTGCCGCCAAAGCGCAGGCCAAAGTCTGATGTTTTTTGAAACAATGTAATTGAAGAGGGGAAACCTGGGATTGGAAGGCCAGCATGGAAAGGAAAAGTGAATCCCAGAGAGGGCAAAATCAGCGGGATGCCCAAACCAGCCTGACACCTTACCTGGCACCTGCTGCGAGGGCTTTCTCGAGCTGACTTCTCACCTCCAACCCCCTTTGTCTCCCACCCTCCCATCCGCAGCTCAAGATCTCCTTCAGCGAGACAGCCCTAGAGACTACGTATCAATACCCCTCCGAGAGCTCGGTGCTGGAGGAGCTGGGCCCGGAGCCTGAGACCCCCAGTGTCCCCAGTTCCTCAGTGGCCCAACCCGACGACGAAGAGGATGAGGAAGAGCTGCTACTGCAGCGCGAGCTCCAGGGCGGGCTGCGCACCAAGGCCCTGATCGTGGGTGAGCCGAAGCTCCGCCGGCGCGAGCGCGCCCCCTGGTGTTCAGAGCTGGCACTGCGGTCCCGGAGAAAAGGGGAGAATTTAATGTTGGCACTTGGAAGGGGCTTGCCAGGAACTTTAGTTTAACCCTTTCCTTTAACAGATGGGGAAACTGACGTCCTGGGAAGCAAAGTACACATCAGGTCTCCAGATTTCCAAACCAGGGCTCTTTCTGAACTCTCTAGTGTGCTTAAAAACACGGTTTGGGTCAGACAGGCTGAGTTTGAATTCTATCTTCTCTTAATGATTGTGACCTCAGGGAAATAAACTGACCTTTGGCTTCAGTTTGTTATTTATGAAACTGGGTTAATGATAACTACCTCCTGGAGTTGTTGAGAGCGTTAACTAATTTTTGTGAAGCACCTAGAGGAATGGCTGGACATCAAATTATTTAATCCATTTAGGGTTTATTGTGAGAGTAAATGAATTTTAAAAATGCCTGGCACAGAATATGAGCTATATGAGTATGGCTGCCATTACTGGTAGTAACAGGCACTCAAGATGTGGAAGATGTTATAAGACTTCCTTATGCCAACTGGCCTTCAGTTCCGCGAGTGGGGTGGGGAGGCAGGGAGCAGAGGACCTCACTCATTCTCTATCATTATTGTCTCCTTTCCCACAGATGAGTCCTGCCGGAGGTGACCCCCTTCCAACCCAGGCATATACCTCCCTCCTTCCCAGAACTGAAGATCCTGGAGCCCAGACGGTTCAGAACAGACAACCCTGAAAATGAGCCTGGCAGGGAAACTCAATCAACATCTTCCAACTTGCTTTCCTCATCCTATTTCTGGGGGCAGACTCAACTGCCTAAATCCACCCTCACTCAAGGTCCCTGGTGTGAATGCATCAGGCATGCTCAAGCATCCTAGGTGAGCCAAGAGTGAGCTCCAAGTCCCAGGGAGCACAGAGCTTCCTGAGGTGCAGATGGAGCACCCCCTCCACCTCCTTGGGCCCAGTACACTCTCCCTACAGCCTTCCTTGAATCACCCCCACCCCAGGGCTCTCAAGATTTAAGCACTCCTGTCCCTGGGAGGCCTGGCCCCCACTCCTCCTACAGGCTCCTCTCCCTGCTGCTCCTTAGGTCACTGCCCCTTTGTTTACAGCTCCCAGCCCCCCAGCCCCCAAAGTCCCAGGTTTACAAGCTAGGTTTCTATTTGCCTTGCTAAGTCCATATGGAGTCCTGTCCCCTATCCCTTGCAGTCGTCTCATTGGGAGTGACCTGGCGATGTGGCTTCCTCCACTTTTGCTCAGTATTACTGTGCCTCAGTTTTCCCCCAAGAGGGAAGGTTGGGAATATTAACTCTGTACCCCATCTGGTTATTTAATTCTGTTCCTTCTATTCAGTTCACAAATGAATTGAATTGCAAGGGTGCAGGGTGACTAATAAGGCACCTCAATTTTCCCTCATTCTTCCTTGTCAATTGCCTGTTGTTGTGTTTTTTTAAGACAAAAACAATTTTCCATAATAAAATGTAGCCTTAGAGACTTGCCCGCTGTTTCTCCTTCCCCCCACTTTCTTCTGCCCCCCACTCCGGTTCAAGCCGTTGTTTCTCAGTCTAGTTGTGTAGGACACAGCTCCCTGGCCCATGCTGGTATTAGGAGCCTTGCTTGCATGCAACTGCCCCTGGCTGAGGCAGTTGGTCTGCTGCTATGTGCCCGGTGGCACACCCCCCACCCCACCCCCAGCAGCAGCAGCAGCAGCAGCAGCGCAGCCAACCTCCTGCTGCTCAAGGTAGCCCAGCTCCAGGAAGAGCTGTTGTTCACAATCTTAGCTGTAGAGGGCGCAGCTCACTGGCCTATGTGGGAATGGAACCAGCTGCCTTCGGCGTTAGGAGCAGGGCGCTCCAATCGCCTGAACCACCCAGCAGGCCTGTCTCTAGAAAAGAAAAAGGTGTATGTATGGGGAGGCTGTGCCTCATTCCCAGCCTGCCATCTTCCTATTGGCCAGGAAGAGGAAGTGGCCATGGCTGTGTGTGGAAAAAATAATGGGGTTGAACCAGGAAATCAGCATTGACATGTAGAAAGGGCTTTAAGAGAGCCCTGCACTGGTTTCTCAAAGGACTTATTTGAGGAAGAGCAGTTGAAGTATCCACTAGACTGCAAGTGCTATGAGAGCAGACTATGTTGGTTGGGTTTATCCCCACGCCTGGCACCTAGTAGACAAAAAAGAGAGAAGATGTCTAGAATGAATGATTGAACAAATAAGTGAATAGATGAAAAGAGATAAAATATTGGAAGCAGAATTGAAGGATTCCAGTATTCAGAAGCTTACTGCAGTGCAAGCAGACAGGTAGTGTATGATATTGGCTCATCCAGGGGCGTTTACTCCAGGATTCTGGACCATTAAATAATAAATCTCTTGTTGCGAACTACAGTGTATGTACAGAAGTGCAGTTTCCTGGGAAAGGGTCTCCTCTGATAGACAATAGGTTTTATATTCTTAAAGGTTTAAGAGCCATTGCTATTTCATGGCTTTGTTGCTTAAGTAAAATTGATACTGGGAGATTTTCCCACTTCAAAGAATTTGTATCTTCTACAAATGTGAAGGATCTATATTTTACTAAGCAAGTCAGTTTTTTAGTTCTGCAGGCTAGTAAAGACATGGTTGAGTAGTTACAGTCCTATGACTACAGTATGCTTCTCTCAGCCCCAGTCAGAGGAGACTCCTCCTTACTAAAAACAAAGTGTATTAGACAAATTGGTTTTAAACATATGCCAACAGTATTTAATTTACTAGCAGAGGAACAAGCAAGGAGTCAAAAGAATGAGCTGGTTCAGAGAGTATGCGTATGGAAGGAAACAATGCTTACATTAATAGCTAATTAGGTAAAAATCCTAATCTGTTGTGACCCCAGGAAGTAGAGGCAGGAAGATCAGATATGCCAGGGGTGCCTACGGTCCATCTCAGAAACAGAAAACAATGCATCCAAGAAGTAAGGAGTTACCTGTGGCTGTTAATTGGAACAACAATGTTTCTTGTTTCCACAACAGCATAAGTCCAATTAATCATAAAAGTATGAAACAGAGTCAAGTAACAAGTTTCGCTTATTTTTATTTTATTATTTTAATTAGTTTTTATTAGTTTCAGGTGTACAGAGCAACATAGTAGTTAGACATTTACACCTCTCACAAAGTGATAACCCCCATCCCCCAAGCTACTACCCCTCTGACATTTTATACCATTGACTATCTTATGTTATACTCCACCTCCCGTGGAGTATAATATATGTATTTTTTTCCTTATAGTTGACATACAATATTAGTCTACTTCAGCTTCATGTGTACAACACAGTGGTCGGGCATCTACATACACAGTCTATGAAGTTGTCATGCAGGGTGTCATGTGGGGTCTCAGTTCCCGCTCCCTGTATGAGAATGCAGGACATGGTGAGGCCAAAAAGGAACACCAACGGAGCCATAGATAGGGGAGTCATACCACTGTATTCTCACTGGCAGCTCAGTTGGAGACACAGGAAGCAGGAGCCACATGATCTGCAACCTGCCGTCTGCTTCTCTGTCAACCAACCTCTTGCTAACTGCAATCTGCGCTTGTTAGCTTAGCCACGGCAGTTATATCAGTGGCCAATGGCTAACTGGTTATAGCTGACGGCCAACTAGTCACAGCTGATGGCCATTTACTACCTGAGCCAGCACCTTTCCACACGAGGCCAAGAGCCTGGAAACTGCTCTCCAGGGCTCTGTCCCCACAGAAGTGATCCCCTTGATAAGTCCAGTGCCCACCTGGCACCTTACATAATCTTTACAACATTGTTGATTATATTCCCCATTCTGTATTTCATACTCCATGACTATATTGTGTCTACTAATTTGTTCTTTCTAATCCCTTCACCTTCTCCCCTATCTCCTCCCCTCTCCCATCTAACAACCAACAGGTTTTTTCACTTATTTTGAAATAAGCAGTCACCAGTGAATTTCTCACACTATTAGCAAAAATGCAGAACACAATTTGAACATATCTTAGTTTGGAGAGATCTTTTAAAATTACTTTCTGAGACAGCATCCAGAAAAGCACGTTCTTTTTTCCCCCCAGATCCCAACTTTCTTCCTGCCTGGAGGTCCTCACTTCTGCCTAACCTGCATTCAATCTCTCGCTGCACGTGCGGCTCCTAGCAAAGGTTACTCCGAATCAGTATGGGCTTATCTTTAACGAGCATGGATTTGATCTTCTGACTTGAAATAGAACCCCCATACATACATCTTGCATTAATTTTGGCTCCATAGAACTTACATGGTTTATTTATTATGTATCTTATCTTCCCTCCTCCCCGTCAAATGTAAATTTGGTAAGGGATTTTTGTTTTGTTCTTTGTTATATCCCCAGCGACTAAAATTGTGTCTAGCACACATTAGGCGCTCAGCATTGGGAACGAATGAGTGAAGCACCCAGAGGCTGACTAGCAGGGGCGACACAGAAATACGGTAGGGCGGAAGTGAAATTATTTCCTCCGAGCCACAGATAAGGTTTCGCGAGGTTTGAACTCGCTCGGCCACCGTAGTGCTTACGTCGGAAAAGTGCGGCCGTTTCCGGCCTCCCCGGCCGGGGAAGGCTGCTTTGGGCTGTCGGAAACCGAACCCTAACGTCTTAAGGTGGCTGCTCTGCGGAGCTGAGGCTGCAGCCCGGGCCTTCGGGTCTCCGACCCGCCCGGCAGACGGCGCGGCTGCTCGCGACCCTTCAGGGCCGGAAACCGGGAGCGCGGGTCGCCATGGCGACGCCGGCGGGGCTGGAGCGCTGGGTGCAGGACGAGCTGCACTCGGTGCTGGGGCTAAGCGAGCGGCACGTGGCCCAGTTCCTGATCGGCACCGCGCAGCGCTGCGGCTCAGCGGAGGAGTTCGTGCAGCGCCTGCGAGACACAGATACCCTGGACCTCAGCGGGCCGGCCCGGGACTTCGCCCTGAGACTCTGGAGCAAGGTGTCTGGAAGGGAGGCGTCCGCCGTGGGAGCGGCGGGAGAGGGGGTGGAGCAGGGGAAGGGCTCTAGGTTATTTTTCCAGGTGAAGCTGGGCTAACGGTCCATCCGGGAATTAAGTCATAGGCTCAGTTCACAGCATTTGTTCTCTGTCCGTTGTCGCGCGGGTACTGCGCTACGTGCTGGACGTCCAGCTCAGTGGAGAAGACCGAGGAGGGCTTAAATGTGTTCGGTTAAGTGTTATAGAGCAGTGTTTCTCGAACTTCAGCATGTATACGATTCATCCAGGGCCCTTGTTCAAGTACGGATTCCGATTTTGTAGGTCTGGGAGTGGATCTTAGTTTCTGCATTTCTAACGAATCTAACACGTTTCCAGCTGATGCTGATGGTCCAAGGACCACTCTTTGAATACTGAGGCTGTAGATGGAAGTGTTGTAGGAGCATGGTAGGTGGGGGTAGTGATCAGGAAAAGCACGTCCTAGGAGTCCCTGGAATTGTCAGGTGGAGAAGGGGGAAGAAGTGAGCTCCTGGAGGACAGGACTGTATTTCGTCTTGGTGCTCCTGCCACCTAATAGAGTGCCTTACAGGACAGGTGCTCAGAAAGTTTATAGTAGGAGTGAAAGTGTTCAACATGTTCAGAGAATGGCACGTAGCTTGGGGTGGCTGTCCCATATGGTGCTTGGCAAGACATGGGGTTCGAATGTAAGTGATATGAGGGTGAGGACTTTATGTTAATCTGTCACCAGGGTATCCTGGAGTCTGGTACAGTGCCAGGCCTGTGACAGGCCTCTGCAGAGCAGTCCTTCTAGTGTGTCAGTCAGTCTTTTTGTAGTTCTGACTTAATCACTGGGAAGAGCACACGCTAAGCAATTGAGAATTGGGTTTGAAAATGTAAACTCCATGAGGGCAGGGATTTTTCTCTTTCATTTATTTCTGTATCCCTAGTTCCTAGCAAGTACCTGGTGCCTGGGACAGGCTTCAATAAGTGTTTGTTAAATGAATAACTGAAAGGAAGTTCAGAAGCTTAGAGGCCCCTTTTAGGCTATTGAACATGGTGTGAAGCCATTGGGAAGAGTGAAGGAAGGCTCATTTTAGATCAAGTCATTCCTTAAATTGGGAACAGGGCAAAGTAGTCATGAAGAGATCTAGAGTTGCTCCCCTCCCCTTATCTTCTCTGTTGACAGGTACCACGGAAGGCAGTGGTAGAAAAGCCAGCTCGGGCAGCCGAGCGGGAGGCTCGAGCCCTGCTAGAGAAGAACCGATCTTATAAGTTGCTGGAAGACAGTGAGGAGAGCAGCGAGGAGACTGTGGATAGGGCTGGGAGTAGTCTCCAGAAGAAGCGTAAAAAACGGAAACACCTCCGGAAGAAACGCCAGGAGGAGGAGGAAGAAGAGGAGGAAGAGGTTTCTGAGAAAGGGAAGAGGAACAGAGGGTAAGTCAGAAGCAGGGTGAGAGAGGATGGGGCAGGTGGATGACAGGATGATAAACCTTCTGGATGCCCTTATTTAATCCTCCCTCTGGGCTGCAGGGAGAGCAAACAGCAGACGGAGAAGCCGGAATCCGAGGATGAGTGGGAGCGGACAGAACGAGAGCGCCTTCAGGACCTGGAGGAACGTGATGCCTTCGCCGAGCGGGTTCGGCAGCGGGACAAGGACCGGACTCGCAATGTCCTGGAGCGGTCAGACAAGAAGGTGCATAGGAGCAGTGCATTCTGTCATCCCCAGGATGATCCCTGGGTCAAACAGGGTGGGCGCGACGCAGAGGTAGTGATCTCTGGGGAAATAGGGGATGCCTCCAGTGGTATGCTCACCTCTGGTGAGAGAACCCCTCTGGGTCCTCTGGCTAGGGCAGCCCTCTGCCAGAGAGATTCCTCACCGAGAAGGGACATTTCTTTGTGCTAGGGGACATGCGAATGATCCTTATAATTCTAGAGGGGGAATGGCTCTAGCTGTGGGTGCTTTGGCCTCACATCCCTCCTCTCTTGCTTTCTTCTAGGCTTATGAAGAGGCTCAGAAGCGCCTCAAGATGGCTGAGGAAGACCGGAAAGCCATGGTGAGTCCCAGTGCCCAGGAAGCCAAGAGCAGAAAACAAAAGGAAAGACTTTCTGGTGGCATGGTTAGAGGGAGGGAGAAAGGATACAAAGGAAGTGTGGTGGGGGAGCTGTAGGGGCGTCAGGTCTCTGGCGGAGGGGCTGGGTGGACAGGAGCCTGCTGAAGATGGACTGAAGTTATAGGGGAAGGAAGCTACTCACAAACCCTCCTTGACTCTTTTGGATCAAATCATACTGTATGTTAGTGAGAGAAATGTGAGACTTAACCAGATGTAATCAAAATTAGCTGGACAGTCAAGGGGTTGGCTGGCACGCAAGGGCAGGGCTGCTGTCCCACTGCCCAGGTTTATGCTGACTGTTCAGCTTGGGGGCCCACCATGTCCTAGTGCCTTCCTACCACCCAGTCCCTCCATCCCCATGTGGCCTTGTGATCTCCCTCTGGTTTCCTGGGTGGGTCTTGTCACTGCACAGGAGCAGAGCCCTTGTAATTGGCGAGCTGGACCTGTTCTGATGTGTCTAGGTAGGGTAGGCAATTCTCCAAAGGCCTAGTCTTCCCAAGTAAGGTCACACTTAGATTTTTCAGAAGCGCTTTGAGACTCTTGGTGTCCTAAGAATGGCCTAGTGGCCCTCTGGTCTCTCCTGACCAGTCCGTCTTATGTACCACCCCACAAAACGACTGTAGTCAGAAACCTCTGAGACACCTCTCAGCACAGGCATAGTGTTTTTTTATTTGCCTGAATTTAACTTTTTTCTTTTTCAACTATGAAAACTTTCAAACAAATAGGAATTGAATGAATAGTATAATGAAACCTCGTGCAGGCTATTTGGATTCAAAAATGGCATGTGCTATATTTGCAATGTCTATGTAAATGTGGGCTTATTTTTCATTTGAACCATTTAAAAAGAGTTTTAGACATCATGGCATTTTATCCCACCGTCGTGTACCTCTTAAGAATAAAGACATTCTCCCCTAAAACCATTGTGCCATTGTCACACCCAAGAAGATGAACAGTAATTCTCATGTATCAACCAAGAATCTGTCTACAATCAAGTTCCCCCAGCTCCCCCCAAAATGTCTTTAATAACTGCTCTTTCCAAACTAGAATCCAGTAAGGGCTCATGCATTGCATTTGGTTGTTAGGGCTCTTAAGTTTGTTTCATTTTCTCTCTCTTCCTGTCTCCTCTGTACCATGTCCTACGTTCTGGACTTACCTGACCCTTATCTTGTGGTGTTAAGTTCTTCTGTGCCCTGTTGTTCCTTTAAAGTGGAGATTGAGTCTAAAGTTTGTGCAGACTCAGAATAAATAGTTGTGGCAGCAACACTTCCTGGTGGTGATGTGCGCTTCTCGTGGTGACCCATCAGGGGACATGCTGTCCAGTTGTGTGCCTGCTGCTGCAGATTTCCTTTCTGCCAACAGCCTGTCATCTAATGGTTTTAGCAAGCTCTGCTGAGCCTTTGCAAAATCAGTTATTTCATTGGGGATTGCAAAATGGTGATTTTGGGGGGTTCTGACATTCCTTCTATGTTTATTAACTAGCTTTTTGATATAAAAAAGAGCTTTTCCTCAGCAACTAGAAATGTGCTACAATTCCTCCTTAGCAGGCAGGGCAAATGTTTGCTTCCTTTGAATTACTAATTTTCAGAGTAAGAATTTAGGTGTAGAAGTCACCTCACTGGTGACAGGTTTTTTTCCCCCCATTCTTTGTATGTGTGTCACATGGTACTCGTGAATTTTTTATTTTTCAGTATTTTACAATTGCATATCAGTATTCTTTTTGATGTGCAATTGCTATGATTTTTCTGCCCATTTTTAAAAAAGACATCCATCTGCCTAACCCCGCAGGCTGAAGGAATATTTGATACTCAGATTAGGTCGTGAGCGTAAACTCCATTTTAAGTCCTTACAGAACAATCAGATCGCTTCTCGGCCTTTTGGCTAAGATCAAGTGCAGAACAATTAGGAAAAGCCAAGCACTTAAATAGAATTGGAGCCCCAAAGGGAAGAGTTGTGGTGAGAGCCGAGAAAGGCCTTAAGGATGTAGCCAGTCTTCGGTCATCTGCAGTGTGTCCTGAAAAGGGTGTATCAAGGGAAACGTGTGGAAGACACATGGCACACGGAGGGGCTTAGTCCCAGAGACTCAGCATCCCCGATTACATCTTGCCTCACAGAAATCCTCTGATGCTGTTCTGCCAGCCTTTTGTTTATAACTTATTTTTCCTCTTCCCCAAGCTATAGTCATTCAGTTTAAGACCAGGGAGCATCTAACAGGCTGAAACTTAGCTACTGCTGGCACCTCCAGTGGTTTCCTGTGGTCTCGGATGTTTTCAGTTTAAGACCTGTGCTTCTAAATGCTGGTATCAGCCCTTTTGTTTCCCCCTTTTCACTAAGTTGAATAAAATAGTAAGATTAAAATGTAAAATATCCAAATAATTGCCCTAATGTATTATACTGACAAAGTTGGTGAAGCTGCTTTGAAGAACCTTCCCATGGACCCTGCTGCTGGAAGGTAGTGTGGGGTCCCGTGTGCCTTCAGAGGGGCCCGGCTGGGGCCCAGCGTCAGTGAGGTGTGGTCGAGAGGAGGCAAGAGGTCATGTCTTCAGGCTCTCGTGCTGGCCTGTCAGGGAGTTTATCACTCTTACGGGTAGGTAGGGGAAGGGGCTGCTGTCTCAGCAAGATGAGGATCTGACTGCCCGTGCTGACCCAGGTCCCTGAGCTGCGGAAGAAATCCCGCCGAGAGTACCTGGCTAAGCGGGAGCGGGAGAAGCTTGAGGACCTGGAGGCCGAGCTGGCAGATGAGGAGTTCCTGTTTGGGGATGTGGAGCTGAGCCGCCATGAGCGGCGGGAGCTCAAGTACAAGCGGCGAGTGCGGGATCTGGCCCGCGAGTACCGGGCAGCCGGGGAGCAGGAGAAGCTGGAGGCCACCAATCGCTACCACATGCCAGAGGAGACCCGAGGACAGGTGAGGCAGAGGGGTGTCTGCTTCAGCTCTGGTCCCCAAGCTGAGGGGAGGGAAGTTGTCGGTGCCGTGGCTGGCCCCTTCCTTGTCCCCTTTCCCAGTGGGCAAGGGGACTAGGCAGACAGGGCAGCCTCTGTGCTCACATGCCCTTCTCTCCATAGCCAGCGCGAGCTATGGATCTAGTGGAGGAGGAATCAGGTGCTCCTGGGGAGGAGCAGCGGCGCTGGGAGGAGGCCCGGCTGGGGGCTGCATCCCTGAAGTTTGGGGCCCGAGATGCCGCCTCCCAGGAGCCCAAGTATCAGCTGGTGCTGGAGGAGGAGGAGACCATCGAGTTTGTCCGGGCCACTCAGCTCCAGGGCGACGAGGTGAGAGGGAGAGTGCTGGGACATTCTGAGGGGGATGGGCAGCTGGCCCTGACACTCATGCTCCTCTTTGTTCTTAGGAGCCGTCAGCTCCCCCCGTCCCCAACCAGGCCCAGCAGAAGGAGTCCATCCAGGCCGTCCGCCGCAGCCTCCCCGTGTTCCCTTTTCGCGAGGAGCTCCTGGCTGCGATCGCTAATCACCAGGTCCTCATCATTGAGGGCGAGACAGGATCAGGGAAGACCACCCAGATCCCACAGTATCTCTTTGAGGAGGTGCGGCCCCCCACCCTCCGGGTTGCCGGGTACCACCCATGGATGAGCAGTCCTGTCAGCTCGTTTTAGGTGGTTTCAGTAGTCACTCACCTTCATTTTAGTCATTTCGTCTTTTCCACTAAATGGTGAGGTTCTTGAGAATATGGACCATATCCTTTTCATGTTTCTATTTTCACTTCCTGCCACGATGTCCCTGCCTGGTAGCCGTTCAATATGTTTACATTGGAAAGGAATTGTGGTCAGATAGATGGTGGGGGTGTGGTGTGAACGTGGACCCCATAGTCCAATCCAGCTTGGTCTCTGCTCCTCTCCAGGGTCCAAAAGCAAGGAGTAAAAGGACTTGTTTTCTTGCTTTTTTACCTTACTTTGTTCCCCATTGCTTCTGGGTCTGCCCCACCTGGTCTGTCCTTTCCAAACTAAAACCTAGCTGTGCCCTGAACTTGACTCCCCAAAGGCCTAGGACTGTCAGGACCAGGTGAGCACCCCTTTGAGGGCCCCGGGTCTGCCATCCCATTTGCCCTGGTCTGGGTTTCAGCTTCTGTCTATTCCCTCCTTTCCCCCTTCTTTGTCTGAATTGTCCTGGGCCCCAGGGCCATATTTAGCAAAGGGAAAATCTCTTCTTTCTCCTTGTTATTTCAGGGTTATACAAAGAAGGGTATGAAAATTGCCTGCACTCAGCCCAGGAGAGTGGCAGCCATGAGTGTGGCTGCCCGAGTGGCCCGGGAGATGGGTGTGAAGCTCGGCAATGAGGTGAGATCTGTGGGGACTGAGGGGCGAGGGGAGCCCCAAGGGTCTGGGATTCAGCCACACTGCCCTCAGGGCCCCACACCACAGGCCGGGCATTGGCCCCTCGTCCCCAGCCCTGCACTCTCAGGGAGCACCAGCCCACTGTGCGTCACTGATGATGCCCTTGACAGGTTGGCTACAGCATCCGCTTTGAGGACTGCACCTCAGAGCGAACCGTCCTCCGCTACATGACAGACGGCATGCTTCTCCGAGAGTTCCTCTCTGAGCCTGACCTTGCAAGTTACAGGTGTGCACAAGGTCCCGTCTCCCAGAGGAGAACCACCCAACTTCTCTTCCCCCCGGTTTGCTGCCCTCCTCCTCTAGTGCCTTCTTGTGTCTTCTTTAATCTTTGGCCTTCCTCTGCTTTCTTCCCACCCAGTCAGTTTGGCCACTGTCTTCTGATTAATCCACTGGTTCTTGAGTCTTTATGGTTCTGGCAGCCCTAGAGCTGACTTCCAGGTACCATAGAGATGGGACTGGAGGGTAGAAGATACTGCAGATAAAGCCCCTCCCTCCCTTTCCAATTGTGTCCAGAGTTTAGAAAACAACCAGGGTGGTGGGGTGCTGTGGGGGGGACTTGACAAGCCATGTGAAGACCACTTGAAGAAACTTAGAATGTTCAGCTTAGAGGGGAGGACCTCAGGGGAGACATCCTGCTTCCCTCTAGATATGTAAAGCGCTGTTACATGGAAAAACGGATGAGACTTGTTTTATGTGCCCCAGAGAGCACAGCTAGGAACCATGAGGGAGGTAACGGGGGGACGAATTTCAGCTCACTACCAAGAAGCCATAGAGGGGCAGAGATGGCAGGGGCTGTCGTGTCTGGACCCTGGTGGCTTGGTCTGTGACTAGTGAGTCCTCACTGCTGGCACTGACCAAGCAGGGGTTGGTAATGAGCATGTGTTGAGGGGAGAAGGCGTCATGCGTGGTGCGGGTGGGGTCAGGTCAGCTGAGCAGTATGTGCCTTTTCAGCTCCTATGGGGCTGTGAATTTCTGGTCCTAGGAGATCACAGTGCAGCAGTAGGACAAATATGATTTGATCTTTCACATCCCGTCCAGAAATCTCTGAGAACCTGTGGAAGGCTAGCCAGTGCGAGTGTTCGGGGCGTGGGACTTTCCCATCAACCCCAGCCTGAGTCGCCTGGGGACTTCCCCATCATGGTCAGGTTTAAGCACAAAGGGTTCAGGTGCAGGGTGAGCTCCTGCAGGCTTGGCTGCCATGCAGAAATCCAAAGACTAGAGCAAGGAGAAAGAAGGTGGCACACATGGCTGAGCTAGGAGGAGACCGAGAAGCCTGCAGAGTCCTCCAAGGTTGGGATAGAGAGGCTCACCCGGCCCTCTCTCCAGAAGGGGCAGGAGGGCCAGCAGGGGGTGCAGCATCCCCGAGCAGCCTGGGTGCTTCTGGGGTGCTCAGACATGACGGCAGAGGTCCATCTGTTCCTCCCTGTCAGCCTGGCTCATCCAGCCTTATTGAAATAGTCCTTTCCCTCACATTTTCCTCTTTAAAACAGAGCTCTTCCTTCTGCTGCCTCTAACGGACTCTTGACTCTGACCCAGAGGGGGTGTTTGACTTGTCCTGGCCTCAACTTCCAGCCTCCAGATCTTGGCTGCTGTTGTCTGCCCAAGCTGAGATAGGCCGCAGACCATGGGCCCTGGTGTTCTCCAGCGTTCTGTTGGTCTACTTAACTGGGGTGATTGGCTTCTCCCGGAGCCCCTGCCTCCCGCGTTCACCCTTGGGTTCTTTGCCTCCATCGGTCCGCTCATCCAGGGGACCCTAGTGTCTTTTCCTGTACTGCCCAGCTCTCCTCACTCACTGCTCCCTGTCCCTTCCCCAGGGTGGTAATGGTGGATGAGGCCCATGAACGGACCCTCCACACAGACATTCTCTTTGGATTGATCAAAGACGTCGCTCGCTTCCGACCTGAGCTCAAGGTCCTGGTGGCTTCAGCGACTCTGGACACAGCCCGCTTTTCCACCTTCTTTGATGACGCCCCTGTATTCCGAATCCCTGGACGCAGGTTTCCAGTTGACATCTTCTATACCAAGGTGCCCTCTCAGGGAGGGTGGGCTTAGGGGTGCAGCATGAAATGAAGCTGAGGAAGGAGAGCAAGAGGCTGGCCTGAGCAAGTGACCTTCTTGGTACCCCTCTCGTCCCCTTCTGCAGGCTCCAGAGGCTGACTACCTGGAAGCCTGTGTAGTGTCTGTGCTACAGATCCACGTCACCCAGCCACCTGGGGATATCCTGGTGTTTCTGACAGGACAGGTGAGTGATGGGGGGCGAGGAGGGTGATGTGGTGCCCAGGGGAAGGTGGGGCTGGCGGGGCAGCCTTCTGTGCCTCGGGCCCATGCTGCTCTCCGCACCCCACGTGCAGGAGGAGATTGAGGCTGCCTGCGAGATGCTCCAGGATCGCTGCCGTCGCCTGGGCTCTAAGATCAGGGAGCTCCTGGTGCTGCCCATTTACGCCAACCTGCCTTCTGACATGCAGGCTCGGATCTTCCAGCCCACGCCCCCTGGAGCCCGGAAGGTAAGCTGGAAAAAGTACACTCCTCACCCTGTAGTTCACACAACCCGCAGGGAAGAGAGAGCGTGCCTGCCCTGCGCAAAGTGTACCCTAGGCACTGCTGCAGCCGCCGGGCTGAGCAGCAGTCAGTCCCTCTCCCCCAGAGAGAGGATGAGGTAGCCAGATGCGTGACCCGGAAGTAACCCTGTGGGGATGCAGAGAAGGGGAGCCCATGGTGAGCTGGCAGGTGGGGTTGATCTGCGCCTTTAAGAAAAGTGGCGGAGGAAGGCCTAAGATGTGCGTGAGGCCAGAGTGGCAGGTTGAATGGAAGGTTCATGTGGGAAAGTAGTGGCAGGCAGGCTGAAGCCAGCTTTGGGCTGAGACTGGGCAGGGCCTTTGACGGCAAGTGCAAGAGTTGGGGCTTCAGGTAATTAAATGGCAATCAAAGGATTTTGAGCAAAAATGTATTTTCATTCAACAAATATTTAACGTGTTCCTCCTACCTACCAGGTACACTTCTAGGGGGTGGGGATACAGTGATGAACAAAACAAAATCCCCAGCCTCATAGAGCTTACAGTCTAGTGTAAATTAGGAGACAATGGACATTAAATACATAATGTCAATTTCTGACCAATGCCGTAAAGAGAGATGGAGTCTGACTCTCGGTGGGGAGGCTGAGAAATGGCAGGAAGGCCTTTACCTTGGCATGTAGGGAAGGGAAGGCCTTTCCTTCTCCGATCACGTGAGAATGAAGCCAAGGCCTGAACTGGGTGAGGGCGGGAGCCAGGCTGCTATCCGGGAGGGATGCTCCTCGCAGAGTGGCAGCTGTCACACAGGAGTGGGGACTGAGGGGTGTGCTGTGCCTGGCCAGCAAGTGGCAGTGGAGCACGGGTACGGGGAGGTGAGGTCCGGCAGGAAGAGGGGCCAGAGGACTCAACGCCCAAAGGGGCTTGGATGTAATTCTCAGGTAGGATGGGAAGCCGTTGGAGGATGGAGGAGTGATATGACAGGTGTACATTTTAAAAGAACCATCTAGATGCCAAGTATCTGGGCCTAGGAGTAGAAGCAGGGAGACTCATTAGGAGGCTGTCGCAGGCAGTAATGTGTGAGGGTGAATATGAAAGTGCTGGTGGGACAGTTAGGGGCAGGAACTGGACACCCCATCTCCCATCAGAGAAAAGCCGTGAGTCCTCTTCTCCATTTCCTTTCCACACTGTGCCCTGCTGACCCTCACCTCTCCCTCGCCCGTCTCCTGGCCTTGTCCCCCACTTGACTTTGGACACTAATCCCTCTGTTCCTGCCCCGTATCTGCCCCCACTCCTCTACTCTGAATCTTCCAGGATTACTTTTTCCAGGTAACTCAGTGGGTGGGGTCTCTGAGTGACCCCATGTTTTCTCACTCAGGTGGTTGTGGCAACAAACATTGCCGAGACTTCGCTTACCATCGAGGGCATAATTTATGTGCTGGATCCAGGGTTCTGTAAGCAGAAGAGCTACAACCCCCGCACGGGCATGGAGTCGCTCACGGTCACACCCTGCAGCAAGGTCCGCTGGGCTCTGGGGGGGCGCGAGTTGGAGCGGGCCCACAGGAAGGTCCGGCTCAGAAGGCCTGTGGGGCTGCTTAGAGGATGGGGAGAAAGCAGGCCACATCCTCCAGATTTCTTGCCTAAGAAATACTACCTTTTCTCTTTTTCCTTGCCCAGTTGTCAGCCTTCCTCCTTTCTTTCCAGGCGTCAGCCAATCAGCGAGCAGGTCGGGCAGGCCGGGTGGCTGCAGGGAAGTGCTTCCGCCTGTATACGGCCTGGGCCTATCAGCATGAGCTGGAGGAAACCACGGTTCCAGAGATCCAGAGGACCAGCCTGGGCAATGTCGTGTTGCTGCTCAAGAGCTTAGGTGATGGGGTCCCCGGTCCTTCTGAGAGGAGGGAGGTGGGGCTGTAGTCACTGGTCCTTGTGAAGGGACTGTGTGGGACCCCTCACATCTCCCTGCAGGGATCCATGACCTCATGCACTTTGATTTCCTGGACCCTCCACCGTACGAGACCCTACTGCTGGCTTTGGAGCAGCTGTATGCCCTGGGAGCCCTCAACCACCTTGGGGAACTCACCACGGTGAGGTGGGAGGGCAGTGGGCTGGGGCAAGTTGGAGGGGTTAGGGAGACCCCTCGAGTGGTGGAGGGACATCTGAGGGATGGCTGTCATCAACTCCGTCCTCTCCTCTCCTTAGTCTGGTCGAAAGATGGCAGAGCTGCCGGTGGACCCCATGCTATCTAAAATGATCTTGGCTTCTGAGAAGTAAGCCCCCAATTCCTGCCCGGCCCCTAGCCCACAAACTGGCTCTGCCCCCTCTTGTGTCTGGGGCCATCCTTGTTATCTTGCTCTTTTTGTCTCTACCATGTTATTCTTTAACAAGCAACAAGTTATTAGAGAACTCTCGCTGCGCCCTTTGAGGTCCACGAGGGTAAGACACCCTGCTGTCCTTGATCATGAAATCAAATGGGTAAGATTGACAAACATGGAAAATTTGGGGGCATGAACGGAAGTGGAAGACTTTCCATCTGTGAGGAATGCTCAGCAAGGGCTGCTATGGGACTTCCTTGTCCCTAAGGTTTCAGACTGGAACATTTAGATGTAGCTGTGGTTGTGGTCAGAGATCATTACGTGAACTTAGAGGAGGGGCTGCGTTTCCTGATGCCTGCGATGCAAACCTGCCTCCTGCAGAACCCTCAGAGGCAGCCTCGTCCTTTCTTCTGCGAATGTCCCTGCTCTGTAACTGTCCTCTGTGGCTCCCGCCTCCTGGACCCCTGTACTGCTGCCGCTGCCAAGTCTATCTACTCTGATCTGTGGCCATTGCCCTAATCAGCAGTCCACATGTCAAAAAGCCATCACTTTTCCCCCAGCGTGTGTCTGTTCTGTTTCTTCCTTTGAACTCTCAGACTTTTTCCCTTCCTGCCCCAGGTACAGCTGTTCAGAGGAGATCCTTACAGTGGCTGCCATGCTGTCTGTCAACAACTCCATCTTCTACCGACCCAAGGACAAGGTCGTCCATGCCGACAATGCCCGTGTCAACTTCTTCCTCCCTGGTGGGGACCACTTGGTTCTGCTAAACGTTTATACACAGGTCACTGGGCTTGGGTGAGTGGGAATGAGGGAGACATGGGGGACTCTGGTCCTGCAGTATACTAACCGCCCGCCCCTAACCCTCTTCACAGTGGGCTGAGAGTGGTTACTCTTCCCAGTGGTGCTATGAGAACTTTGTCCAGTTCAGATCAATGCGCCGAGCCCGTGATGTGCGGGAACAGCTGGAGGGGCTCTTGGAACGCGTGGAAGTTGGTCTCAGTTCCTGCCAGGGGGACTATATCCGTGTACGCAAGGTCAGTGTTTCTTTAATCCAGTGCTGCCCACCCAGTGTCTCCCAAGGAGCACATGTCTGTCTGGGGCCTGAGGCAACCCCCCCAGCCTGAGACTGTGCCTTCTTCCCAGACCACTGTGGGTGCTTCATTCCTCGCCTTTCGTTTTCCAGAAGTCTGAACTAAAGGAAGGGTAGCGAGTGCTAAGGGCCCCTGGCTGTCTGGTTTCCCATTGACTGTCTTTCCTGCCTGCTCCTTAGGCCATCACTGCTGGCTACTTCTACCACACAGCACGGCTGACTCGGAGCGGCTATCGCACAGTGAAACAGCAGCAGACAGTATTCATTCATCCCAACTCCTCCCTCTTTGAGGAACAGCCACGCTGGCTGCTATACCATGAACTTGTCTTGACCACCAAGGAGTTCATGAGACAGGTGAGGGGCCATCCCCTGCCCAGGCAGGTGGTGTAGGGACGGGTGGTATCCTGGCAAGCTAAAAGCCTCGGGTTCACGTTGCTGCAACTGGCAGAGAAACAGGAAAACACATTGGCTTAAGGTAGGATAAAACAGAAAGACATTCTAACACTTGTCTTCTGCATCTCCTAACATCTGAGGATTGTATATTCAGTTAATTATTTGAATGCCTACTGTCTTGGTGTTTGAGGTGCTGGGGTGATAAAGCTGAACAGCAGATATGGTCTCTGTCCTAAGTGTACTCTAGTCTTTACGTTCAGCTTTTTTTAGGGATAGCCTACTTGGGACCCTGCATAACATGTAGAGGTATGACAGCCCTGGGGTACATACTGTGAGAGCCCTGCACCTTCTCCCTAGCCCTGTAGTCAAAGGGGAAAAGGAGAACATTTTGATCACACGCACACTAGAATCCAGGCTGGAAAGACGGGAACCCTACTGATTTTTTTCCTACCCTTCTAGGTACTAGAGATTGAGAGCAGTTGGCTTCTGGAGGTGGCTCCCCACTATTATAAGGCCAAGGAGCTAGAAGATCCCCATGCTAAGAAAATGCCCAAAAAAACAGGCAAGACACGAGAAGAGCTAGGGTGAAGAGAAGGGGCCATAGCCAGAACCCGACACCAGCTCCTTTTCCTTCTGTACATTATTTAGTATCTATTAATAAAAATATTTTTGGAATAAAGGGGTGGCAACTTTTGGAATCCAGAGAGACACAGAAATTTGATCTTAGGTTTTCACTTAGACTTTATTATTTACAAGTTTAATTACACAGCAGCTTTCCACAGCATGAAATAGAAAGGAAGGAGAGAGAAGAGGGGAGGAAGCTGGCCCGAGATTCTTGGCCGCTTCCACTTCCTCCTCTTGTGCGTAGCAGTCTTCAGTGCTGCCCCCACCTAGTTCCTGATCAGGCCTTGGGACACAGGTGTAAGTTGGGCTCTGGCTCTGACAGCCCGAGAGTCACCAGGGCTCCCACAAGCAGTTTCTTCACAGGCGTTGGGGGTGAGTGTGAAGGCATCAGCTGCAGAGAGAAAGGTCACTGCCAGTTAGCAGGATGTGCTACCCCTTGCCCCGCCCCACCCAGCCCTAGGACTCACTTTGTCTAGGTGATGGCGACAAATGAGGCCACTGGAATTCAGGTGGAAGGTGGAATAGGCGTCATAGGTCCTGGTGAAGGAAGAGGCTTACCGGGGGAGAAGGTGACTGGTCTCACAGTTTAACTCAAGCATTTGCTTAAACTAGTAGTTCCTTAACTTTGCTACATATTAGATCATCTGGGGAACTTCGAAAAATCCTGATACCCAGGCTGCACCCTGTCCCAATTAAATCAGAAAGTCTGATATCGATATTTTTAAAAGATCCTTAGGTGATTCCACTGTGCAGCAAAGTTTGTGAACTGCTGGTGTGGGGTGAGCCTAACAATTTCTTGGGATTCTACTTGGCCAGACATTTCCCAGGTGCTTTACCTAAAGTGGTGAGGCTCAACTATGAGACAGGAATTTTCACCTGTTCAATAAATAAATACTTACAATGTGCCAGGTAACATACATGAAGAAAAGCTGAGTTCAGAGCTTTCCCAATACACTCCCAGCCCCTATTTTTATGACATTGAGTAGACTAGAACAAGGAGCCTGCAGTCCAGTCAGGCAGGTGAAGGACTGTCTGCGAGACCAGACCATCAATCCTAAAAGGGTATGATTAGGAAACTGACTGTAGTGTGGGTCCTTCTTCCCTTCTTACTGGTAAAGCTCTTCCTTGTCACGCTTGTAGAAACGCAGAAAGAGCGTGTGGATGGGCAGCCCGACGAGCCGCCAGCGAGCTTGCAGGGTCCAGTTCTCAGGGTGGCGAGTTAGCTGTAGAATCTCCAATTGAAGTTGTGCAAAATAGTTCCAGGCCAGGAAGCGGCAGAGGGTCAGTGACAGAATATACCATGTCCGGCCCCTGTGATGGGATGGGAAAGAAATCTCATGGCAGAATCAGAAAACCAAACTGGCCACTATATGAGGAATGGGGAATAGTTGTAGAGAAGCAGCCTAAGACCTTCTCTAGTACGTGAAAAAGGTCAAGTATATACACTGGGCCCTTTTCCTCCCCAGTGCCCACCCACGCCTGGATTCTCACTTGGTACGTATGTTCAGGATCTCATTGATGAATTCCACATCCGATGAGTAGAGAGTGTAGTCATGGGAGTGAAGGAAGAGATTGGGGAGCTAGGTGAAGAAGAAGGTGTCAGCCCGGTGGGAAAGAAAAGATGATCCTATTTCTCAGTTTCCTATATTTGGTGCTTCCTTATTGCCCCGAGTGAAAGATCATCTCCGTGCCGTTTAACTTCCCTTAATCCAAACTGAGGAGACTTTTCCTTGGGAAATGTCTGTAACATATTTCTATGCTTGCCTTGTGGTTCCAAGAAAGAATCTAGTTGACTAACCCTCTATTCCCAAGTATTACCTAGGTTCCTTCCCAATGTGGATCAAGACCACTTTCGGACTGACTTACCTCTTGTCTCAGTCTCTCATGCATGACAGCCAGGTGCTCCTCCATACTGGGATCTCCTGATGGAGTGGCAGGGGAAGGGCGGGAAGTCCCAGGGGCTTGGAAAAGTATCAGAGCTCCCGGGTAGGGGCAGGGAGGTCCCTCAAATAGGCTCCTGAGCCCATCCAGGCAGCCGCTATGCAACTCAGGTCCTGGTCCCTCTTCCCCCTTTCCTGGAGGGAGAACCACCCATGGTGAGCTGAGGGCTGGGACCTGAGGAAGAGGTAGTGGGAGAGCCCTGGGAAGCAGCGGGGTGTGAGGGGGTGTGGGTGGGGGAGACCAAAGAGGAGGAGAAGTTGGAGAAGTAGTAGTCGTGGAGTGGGGCCACAGGGGTGGGAATGGCAGAGCCCATGGAGAAAGCTGGTCCTAAGGAGGAAGAACAAAAGGGAAAAAGGTAAGGATCTGGTGACCGAATGCCCCTTCATCCAAACTGTGCTCCTAAGACGCTTCCAATCCCATCTGCTCCTCCGGACAGAAGAGATGGAATTACTAGAGGAAAATGGGATGGATTCATCACCATCTCCAGGAGGAAACAGTTTCCTATGACAAGCACCTCCCCAAAACATTAGCAAATACTTTTTCATTTGTTTAAGATTCCAATACTGTCTGGGGACAGTTCCACCAGTCTTATAGCAAGAATCATGTACATGTTTGAAGAATGAACAAATGAATGAAAAACAAATTTTATTGCACTGTGGATGAAATGATGGGGCCGGTAACACAACTCCACAATTAAGTGTGTGAGGCAGATGTTGTATAGAGGGAAAAAAAACATTCAACTGGAATAGGAGACATTTCTTTGAGTACCGATTGTATCATGTATCCTTAGGCACTCATTCCCTATGCCTCCGTTCCCTACAAATGTTCTCTTATAAATGAGGATGACAAAGCCACACTGAGTTATTATGAGGACTATGTAAGATAATAAATGTAATAAAACTTTGTGACCTATAAAGTAATATATAAATAAATGTGAGCTATTATCATTTCGGGTCCCACCGACACAAGCCCGAGACTGTCAAAGGCTGGACCTCACTCCCCCTGGTTTACCGACGTTGAAACGGCGATGAAGAGGAGGTCACCCAAAGTCAGGCCTGACCCGAGTCCCTCCGCTTCCCCAGGAACCCCCAGGGGTGTTACTCCTGGGAAGGCGAGCAGGCCGCGTGGGTACCTCTGTCCCGGACGGTGTCCCCGAGGCGCCGACTCCGCCGGGGGCGTGGCCATCTTGCCAGCCAGGGCGCAGGGGCCCGAACCGGGTCCACCCGGGCCGGCCTTCCTGCCAGGACCGCTATCCGGGTTCAAGATGCGCGGGCTGCACAGCGCGCCCGCAGGTCTGTGTAGTCGGGACCAGGGAACTCCAGGGTGGCGCCACGGCCAGGCTGCGAACCTCTCCACCCCCTGCCCTTCAAATCACCTCCAGGCACAGGTAACCGCGGAGTCGCGAGCGAAGTGCGGAGCGCCCCGCTGCCGGACCTCCAACCCCGCCTGCCCACCCCAGACCCGGGAGAAAGGCCACCAGTGAGCGCCAGGGCTGACGGCGCCGCCCCCTTGGTCCCCGCGACCCCGGGCCCTTCAGCGCGCCACCTGGCACAGGTGGGAGGGGGCGGTGGGACATCACCGCGCCTGCGCGGAACGGGGAGCACGCTCCGCCCCACGCACCGGCTCCGAGGAGGGTCTCTCCCCACCCCCTCGCCTCCCTCCCCCTGCTCTCACCTGGGGGCGAGCTTGGTAGGCCCGGAGGCAGGGGCCGAGACGCCGGGCCGCCCCCCTGCTGGGCTGGTACATGATCTTCCGGGAGCAGAGAGAGCGCCTCCTGAGTGCGGCCTTCGGCCTCCTCACGGGGTGAACGCGCCCCAGAGCCGGCTTCTTGAAGGGGAAAGGGGGGGTGTGAGGGACTGAGGGGAGGGAAACGGAGATGTTGCGCGCTTGCGCACTGCGGCCGGTTCCAGGGAGGCGCTGAGGCGCCGGGTCTGCAGTTAACTGCGCCTGCGCTCCCCAGCCCGGAGGCTGCCTAGAGCGCTTGCGCAGTAAGTTAGCGGCCGCGAACTCTGCGGGCGCACCCCGGGTGCCTGCGCAAAAAGCTGGGCGAGGATGGGGCTGAACTGGGGCAAGGAGAGTGGGGGGCGATTGAAATAACAACAGTTAAGTTTCTCAGGAGCTCTCGTGAGAAAAATACATACTTTATTGCTCTGGTTAAAAATAAGATACAAATGATTTAGCACTGATAAGAAAACCTGTTGAATGAATGAATAAATACATCTATTATGAGGGTGGGCTTTGGCTAGCTCCTGTAGAGTGATAAATAATACTGACTTTGAAGGTGTGACGGGGGTTGCTGTCACCAAGGCCTGGTGCTGCGACGTTCCTGCAAGTTTCGAATGAACCTGGCGTTCAACATGTCCCCAGCCACTGTCCAGTACTGGGCTGGCGGGGCCTGTGCCTGTGGAGGAACTGTGTGCATGGGTTCCTCCCCATACCCATCCTGTGACAAGACCTGCTCCTCACTGGCAGACCTGGTAGGTAGGAGGGAGATGGAGAGTGGGTTATAGAGGTACTGAAGTGAGAAGTAAGAGCACACTCTTCCAGGTCTGTCTGGCTCTTACATAGCGAAGGACACATGATAGGGTATGAGACTGGAACCATTAGCACTATGTCCAAACTTGAAACTCCTCAGACAGTGCTGAAGGAAGTACCAGAATTGAACCAGTGTGGAAAGAGGCTTGTAGATATTAGGTAGAAGAATTTGGGAGAGGAGCTGGCGTCCAGTTTGGAAAATAAGATTTCAGAGGAAGGAGCTGAGAGTGATGTTAGGAAAGGAGACAGACAGAGGTGGTGGGCGGCTGGTAGGGGATGGGCGGGGCCTCACCTCTTCTCTGTTTCCTGTTTCCCCTGCTTCCATTCCTGGTTGCCTGGGGAAATACCAGGCATGTGCATGGGAAGGCTGGAGTTAAGTAGAGAATATGGCCTACTTGATTTGAGGGATGAATACTTACCTGTATTGGAGGATGAGGAATTCAACCCCCCATGGCGGCTGTAGCTGCAGCTTTGGGCTACCAGCCCTGGGGAAGTCCCCCTGTAGAAGAAATGGGAGATGATGGGGAAGAGGCTATAGGATGAAAAATGAGTGGATATGGAGGAACCGGAGGAGAGGGATAAAAGGAACAGCACAGGAACACAGAGAAATGTAGTTATCCTTTCTGTGGGGTTTTAATCTAAGCTGTGCCCCAGAAAAGGGGAGGGAGCTCATTTTATACCCCCAAAGATTTTCTGGAACAATCCTGATTTGTTGCTTTATTATTTCTAGTTGGGGTAATGTATTAAAAGTAAAGCTTAATGTGATGCGAATCATCTCATAAAAACAGACTCACATATAGGCTACACGAATTTGTTGGACCAGGTGCCCTGATGTCTGGTTTGGAAAACAGTTACTTTAATTGTAGGGAGTAGTCAAGTTGAATTTAGGAGGAAAAGGAAGGGAACCTTTGAAGATATGTGACAGACTATGTTGGGCCCTCAACAGAGGTAAGGGATTGTCTTGAGAGAGGTCCAAGGGTTTGTGTGTGGAGGAAGGGCAAGAAATCAGTGGGAAGAGGAATCCAGGGAACAATTGGGGGATTGTTATCAGGACATAGTGGATCCCAGGGATTTTGGTAAATCTTCACATCTCGGCAAGGGCTGGCCTGGGGTAAAGGGTAGAAGTCATTGGGGAGAGCTGGAGGTTTCTGGAGGGAATGGAGAAGTAAATTCAGAAGCCTACACAGAGGATCCAGTGCCATGAGAGGAGGCAGAATCCGGAGGAGAAGATCCAGCAATGAAGTGGGGATGGGCAGACAGACACCAGATCCTGCAAGGAGAGCTCTAGGACTCCTTGCTGGAAGATCTGCAGATCTCAGCAGTGAGGAAGAGGAGAGGGACAGACATCCCTAGATCCCAGGACAACAAGTGGTGACACACAAATGAGGCTGAGACCTTAAGTTGTTTTTTTTGGGTGTTTTTTTCATTGAAAATGTCCATTTAAAAAACACAAAGGAATTCATACTTTATTCAGACAACACTAAGAGGGAAAAGAAAGGGGGAATGAGTCTGGAGAAAGGGAGATCCTGCTCCCAAGGATTTGGGGAAACACAGTGGGGGTACCTGATCTACCACATATTCAGAGGGTAGGGAGGGGGAAGGATGTTTTATACCCCGGGTATGGAGCAGGGAAAAAGGTTCTTGGTATGGAGAAAAGAAGAAAGGAAGGTCAGAGAAGGGTTTCCCATCATCTCAAGACAATCTCACAAGACAGGAATATATCAGCATCTAACTGCTGGGGGGGAATGGACGCGAGCAGTTCTGGGAGCTAACAGATCCTTGAGACTCATGCTTATCTTCTGAAACATGGCTGTGATCCCAGGGTGCTTGCTGGGATCTACTGCCAAGAAAATGACTCCCTCACAGAATCTGGGTCTGGGGGAAGTGGTAGTGTCTTTAGACCCCCAAAGCAGACATCAGCTCGGGTTCCCTGACATATACACAAAACATGTAATGAAGAGCTTGGCAATGTTGAGTGGATCCCTTTATGGAGCTGGTAAGTCCCTGTCCTACCTAACTGACCGCTCTGAAGCAGAGCTCATTGGCTGGCGTCAGCAGGCTGAAAGGTAAGTGTGGCAGGTAGCACAAAGCCGTCTTAGGGCCACTAGTAGACACTGCAGAGTGAATATGGGATTTACTCCTCGGACAAGACTCCTTGAGAGGCTTCCCTGGCAGAGGAGGCCCTTGGACCTTCCATGGTGTTCCAGAGTCTGCCAGCAAGCCAGTGTGTGCTTCTCTGGATACTTAGTATAACCCACCCCACCATGGGATCTGGCAGCGATTCACGCTGTCTGGGACTGTTCAGAGACCAAGTTAGGAGAGAAGGGATGCTTTTCTATGGCAAGAAAAGCCACAAAGTAGTAGGCCATCTGGGACCCTGATGACCTAGTTGTCCAAAAAGGGCAAAAGGGAATCCTATGTGCTGTCAGGTTCCACTAGATCCTGGGGAATGCAATGGAAGAATGGGTCTGGGGTTCTCAGGGGGAGGGGTCTCTGCCCACCCAGGGTTTCCCAGGAAGGGGCGGGGGTTAACTATCTCTCAGTATCGACTGTCATCAGAGCGGGGAAGGGAGCTGTGGAAGGATGTTATGGATAGGAGGCAGGGAGAGGGAAAAGGGGGGAAGAGAGAAAAACAAAAGTCAGAGGTGAAGAGAAAGCTAAGGAGAGAAATACAGGAGATGCCCACTCCGCCTGCTTGATGGACTCCTGCCACACAAGGCACTGACATGGGGCCAGTGGCTTCCCAAATTGTCAGAGACATTCCCAGCAAGTATTGTACCACAATTTCCCCCAACTTAGAGGCTCAGTTCCCCCCACCCATGGATCTGGATTCTTCCTACCCTTCCAATTCTCACTATAAAACTAGGGTCCCTAGACTCCATATCAAGTCCTGTTCTGCTTCCTCACTGTCATTTATTCCCAGAGCACTCCCTCAAGTATTCTCCAATATATTCTCCAAAGGTTTCAGGACCCTCCCAACCCACCTGTCCTATTGGTTCACGTCTCTGATGGATTCAAACGTCCCTCTGCTATTTCTAACACACTCTTGAGGCTCCCTAGCTTCCAAGTCCTATTACCTGGTGCGGCGACGCTGGGCTGGGCTGCCCCCGGGGTCGGTAGCCAGCAGGAGGCGGGCGGTAGGGTGTGGGGGGCAGAGGCGCAGGGAACGCAGCAGCTCCTGCTCTGGCACAAAGGGGCGGAGGGGACCCCGTTCTGGAGAGTTTCCCAGGCTGCTGGAGCGGGGGGGTGGGTGGACTGGAGGTGTAGCTCGGCGAGGGGCCCTGTTGAGGGGCCAAGGAGGCTCCACAGCTACCTTCAGAACTGAGGAGAGGGACAATAAAGAGCAAGACAGACAAAGGAAAAAAGGAGAGTGAAAAGAGTCATGACAGCAAAAATTAGGGTAGAAAAAAGAAACTGCAACCTTTAGACTGAATGAATCGTTTGTTTGAGTTAAGGCCCCCAAGCCCAGACGCCCTACCGCAGTCTTACATTCTCGGTCACTAGAGGAGTATGGTTTAATGTCTCCCTCTGCTCTCTTGGGTGGTAGCTTCCTCGCTGGAGCTGGTGGTGGAGAAGACACAGGCAAGATAAGCATCAGGAGACACATTCTGCACCCCTCCCCCTGGCCCCGGCCCCAAACCTCTGCTCCCTGACACCACAGTTCCTTCTGGGGAAGGAGGAGAGCTTAACTCCATCACAGAAGCAGTAGCTCTGTGGTAATACCATCACACCGAAAAGGAATCAGGGTCGGGAGTGATGCTGGAGCACTTCTGAGGCGAGCCAGAAGGAGGAGGGAAAGATCCAGGAGGAGACTCGGGGGCCTGGGAGGCACAGGACAAGGGTGGCCAAGGGAGCTGAGCTCTTACTGGCAGCGGGTGTTGCCAGGCCCCTGGGATTCTGGGGCCGTGCAATGGTCCCAGCTGGGGCCAACGAGGACCCCAGGTCCCTCGAGATGAGATGGACAAAGCCCTTGGTTAATCAGGAATTCTGTGGAGAGGTCAGGAGAGGTTGGGGTGGGCAGAACCTCTCCTTCAGGTGCAAAGATGGAAAAAGATTGAAGTTTTATTAGAAAAAAAAAAAGGATGAGGATAAAACATAGACATGTGCAAGGGAATTACCAGAGTAAATGGGTAAAGTACAGCATAGGGGATATACTCAATAATATGGTGATAAATATGTATGGTGTCAGATGGGCACTAGACTAGTCAGGGGGATCACTTCTTAAATTACGTAAGTGTTTAACCAGTATGCTGTACACCTGAAATTAATACAAAATAATATTGAGTGTCAAAATAAATAGTGTAAAAAAGTAAATAAAATAGTCAGCAGAGTAAATGGGAGGCTAACTTATTATCCAAAGCTCTGCCTCCCGCCCCCTCACTTCTCTACTTGCTCCCTCCTTTTCCCTCTCAAGAAGTTCTCCATCATGGGTGGCAAATGAGAGACATCTCAGGAAACCCATGGAAGCTTTATCCACAGTCCCGCCACTGTGGACGTGCATCCTCACACTCCTTACTGGCTCTCATCCCTACAGCCCTACATCAGCAGGAGCCAGATGGGGCAGCCTGGGAAACCAACTGTCACAGACGTGAATTGCCTCAGTGCCTGACACTGGCTGAAGCTAATAACTGGCCCTGGACTGTCTTTGGGGTGGTGGCTGCCCGCTTTCCTGGCCATGAGGCAGGCGGGGCCCTTCTGTGTGAGTGTGTACTGGGCAGCCAGCAGATGGCTGTGCTTCTCTACCTTGGGAGGCAGTGAGGCGGGAGTGGGGCTCAGACTGGCAGGGAGCGCGTGGTGAGGATGGAGGAGGACACATGGGCAGCATTTCAGTACCTCCGAGGTCTGCTGCCTCCAGATCAATTTCATTATTTGGTTGGTAATGTTATAAATTCTGAGCATTCTCGTCTAAATCTAGTATTTAAACTTGGGTCCATTCATGTCACTATTCTGTGACTGGAAATGGAAGGGCTGACTGCATGTGCCTGACCCTCACTGACTGACAGACATGAGGGGTTTACAAAGGAACGTGACTCTGGCCTATGTGTATGGACCCAAAGCAGCAAGAGACTCCATCAACATCCATCGTTAAACAGGCTCCCAATGAGCTTGCTTCGTTAAGTCTCAACAAGTTCAAATGCACTGAGCTCCCATGAGGGCAGAGGCAAATGGGTAAGCACTGCTGGACACTAGGTTGCTTTAGAATTTTTCTACCCTGCCCACAGATGACACGGTGCCCTGTGTGGCCTCAGAGTAAGGCGCCATCACTGCCCTATGGGCCCACCAGTGCAGCTTTACCAGCGGGAGAAGGATCAAGCACAGCAGCGCGAGAGTGTCGAGTCGCCCTCAGAGAGGGAGCGGGGGGCCCTGTGAGGAAGGAAGCGGTGGTGTCCCTCAGTGCGGGGCCAGTGGGACCAAGCATCCAGCTCTCTCCTTTCCCTCACCCCAACTAGCTGACCAGCACACTCAAGGTGAGAACACTTACGATGCTGGTGGGCAAAGAAGCCTTCGAAGATCACAAAGTTGTTCACCTACAAGACAAAACGAGCCAAATGTTACAGTTGTCCATTCAGTCACTCAGCACACACGTGGGTATAGAACCCTGTGCTGGAATAACCAGCGGGAGCAACAAAAGCCAGCCTGCCTGTTCTGAACAGACTCAGTCACTCAGACCCTGATAAGCTGTACCCAAAGTTGATATGGAATTGCAAACGACTTTGAATAGCCAAAACAATCTTGAAAAAGGAGAACAAAGTTGGAAGATTCACACTTCCTGATCTCAATACTACAAAGCCACAGTAATAAAAAATGGTGTAGCAGAGGCCTAAGGAGAGATATACAGACCAATGAAAAGTACTCAATATTATTAGTCATTAGGGAGATGCAAATCAAAACCACAAAGAGATATCATTTCATACCCATTAAGAGAATTATTATTTTTTTAAAAAGGGAAATAAATGTTGGTGAGGCTGGGGAGAAACTGAAACACTCAACCATTGCTGGTGGAGATGTAAAATGTTACAGTCATTGGAAAAACAGACACAGAATCACCACATGACAGCAATTCCACTCTTAGGTACATACCCAAGAGAATTAAAAATACAAGTGCAAACAAAATCTTATACACAAAAATTTATAGCAGTACTATTCATAATAGACAAAAAGTAAAAACCACCAAATATCAATCAGCTGATAAACGGATAAACAAAATGTGGTGTACCCATACATGTTCTTCAGGCATAAAAAGGAATGAAGTACTGACACATACGACAATATGGATGAAACCCCTCAAATGTTATGCTAAGTGAAAGCTAAACACAAAAGCCACACATTGCATAATTCCATTTATATAAAATGTCCAGAATAAGCAATTCCAGAGAGTAGATTATTGGTTAACAGGCTGGGAGAATGGGAATGGGATGTGACTGGTGAACTGAATACCATGTTTCTTTTTGGATGATGGAAATGTTCTGGAATTAGACAATGGTGGTAATTGCACAACATTGTGAATATACTAAAAACCACTGAATTGTGTTATTTTAAACAGTTAAAATAGTGAATATTATCTTAAAAACAAAAAACCCAGACCCTACTTTTAGTTTCTCCCAGGACCCAGGCTAATGAAGACACAGTGCACAAAATGTCAAGGAAGGCATCCAAAACTGCCCAAAGAAAACCTTCAAAACGAAACTCATTAGCAAGGCCAAATGGTTTGAGTACAGAAATACTGAGAAAAACTAAGATTTCAGTAGGGTTCGAATGGGTGGGGTTGTCGAGGGAAGACGTGCCGGAGGACAGGGCAGCACTCCGAGAACGACTAACTCATCACTGCAGAGTGATTTCATTATATTATCACAAACTGGCAAATGTGACCACAAACTATATTACAGCATTCAAGTTGGCCTTCACAACAATCCTTGGAGGCACTATTTTAAAGAAGAGTGAAAAAGGCTTGGGGCCATGGCTTGCTCAAAGCCGAGTAGCAACAAGTGGCAGAGCTGGGCCTCAAGCCCCAGACGCTTGATTCTAGCTGCAGCATTTCAGCCAGGAGTTCAGTGCGGTCATTAAGAGTGGGCCATGGGTTCAAATTTGAGCTCTACCA
Organism: Rhinolophus sinicus; assembly: GCF_057876585.1. Taxonomy (NCBI): domain Eukaryota; kingdom Metazoa; phylum Chordata; class Mammalia; order Chiroptera; family Rhinolophidae; genus Rhinolophus; species Rhinolophus sinicus. The sequence continues at coordinate 108,611,887 of NC_142502.1, forward strand.
ATTAGCAGTGTGAACTGGAGCCAATAATAGCACCTACCTCAAAGAGAAGTACAAGGATCAACTGAGATGATGCATGCAGATACCACACAGAGCTCGTGAAACATTAGCCATTATTATTTATACTTGATATTGCTCTGGTCTTACACGGTACCTGGGTAATGTGTTTGTTGCCAAATACTGTGCTCCTTCCACTGCTCTCTGCTGCCTCTTAATGGGAAAAACACATGTGGAAGACACTCCGAGTAGACCCTGCCTATCTCCTGCCTTGACCCTGCCGTAATGTCTGCCAGCCCGCCCTCATCTTCCCCACAGCAAGCACAGGCCCAGTACTCCAGCCACACCAAACTGCCTGCAGTGTCCTGACAGGTAGCTTAAAATGTCTCTGACTTTGCTCATTCTGGTTCTTCAACATGAAAAGCACTTAGCCCATCCACTTCCGTCCCCCTGACAAACACTCACCTTTCAAGATGAAATGTCAGCCAAGCCTTTCCTTACCCAACCTCAAGCCCAAGGTAGTGCTCTCCACCATGTCCTATGCCCTCTCTAAGCGTGTCAATCAAATCACTTTCCCATGGATGAACTGTCCATGTTCCTATCCAAGGCTAACTTGGTAACTGAATCCCCAACCCTTCCCACCCAATGACATTGCTTTAGCAATTTTCCCCATGTTCTCTGACATCATCAAATTTCCCTTCTACTGAATCATTCCTTTGTGGTTAATTCTTCCAACTGAAAAAAATCAACCATCTCTTGATATGCTTCCCTCTCTAGTTATTGCTCTATTTCTCTGTTCACCTTAAAGCAGCATTTAGAAGAGTGGCCTAGTCTTGCTCGCTCCAGTTCCTAGCTTCTCCTCCCCCCCACCACTGCACCAAAATAGCTCACCAGTGGCCTCAAGCAGCTAAATCCATCGGTCACTTCTCAGACCTCTTCTTATCTCACTGATCAGCAGCAGGTGACTCAGTAAGCCATCCCTTTCTCCTGGAAACAATTTCCTCACTGGCCTTCCAGGTCACCCTGCTTGTAAGTTTTCATCTACTTCACTATTACTCCTTGGTCATACTTGCTACTTTGTCCTCTTCTCCCTGATTTCTTAAATGAATGCCCAAAAGCATAAGTCCTGGGACTTTCTCTAGCACTCCTTGATGATCTTATCCTGTCTCACTGCTTTCAGTCTCCTGTGTATACTGAAAACGCTCCACCCCAAACCTTATCTTTGACCTCTAGGGAAATACCTAACTATCCACTCAACCTGGACTTTATCACAGACATCTGCAATTAACATATTCAAAATGGAGTCCCTCTACTTCTCCCAAAGCTGCTCCATCAACCCTCGTCGTTGTCTCAGCTAATGCAACTCCATCCTTCCAACTTCTCAAGCCAACAGCTTGGGGAATCATCCTTCACTCTATCCCTCTTTCTTTAGAGAATTTAACAGGAAATCTTATTTCCTTTAGCTTCACAATATTTAAAATTTGACCACTCCTTACCATCTCTACTGGAATCACCTTGGTCTGAGCCACCACCATTTTTCATCAGGATTGTTGCTTCCTAACTGGTCTACTTTCTTCTGCCCTCGGTCTCTTTCTGCTTATTCTTAACAGTTAAAGTGATCTAGTTAAAAGTAAGTCAGATCCTATCATCTCTGCTCAAATCTCTACAATGGTTCTCCTTTTTTCACTTAAGAGTAAAACCCAAAGCCTTTGAAATAGCCTTTAAGGCCCGAAATGTCCTTCCTCCCACGTTACAGCTGATCTCATCGCCCACACACCCGTCACTCATGGTACTCGAGTCACACCAGCCAATTCACTCTTCCAGGCATAAGCCTACTTCACGGCCTCTACACTAGCCATTGCTTCTGCCTGGGATGCTCTCCCTCCAGACATCTCTTGGCTCTTATTCTCACCTCCTTTAACTTATTACCCAGATGACACTTCCTTAGTGAGGCTTCCCTGCTTATCCCATTTAAGCTTGCAATCCCACACTGCCATCCCCACCCATGGCACTCCCAAGCCCTCTGCTGGCTCTCATTTGTCCAGAACGCTTATAATCAATCATAGTATATACTTGTTTATTATGTCGTCTGTCTCCTCAACTGAAATATAAGCTCCACAGGGGCAGGGACTTTTATCTGTTTCATTGTGTAAAGTATTCCTAGCGCCCAGAACAGTGCCAGGTGCTCAATAAATATTTGTTGAATGAATGGATAGCATCAGTAACATTACATTGCATTTACTTATAAACCAATCACCTTCCCCATTATAGACCAAAACTCCCTGAGGACAGGGAATGTGTATTATTCTGGGCCCTGAATAAATGTTGATTGAATAAGTAATGGCTTATGTGAAAGCAAGGAGGAGAAATGAGCTGGCTATGTTTAGGGCACAAACATATTATTAGGTATACAAAACAGCCATGATGAAGAGTCAAAATAGATGAGAGCTGCAGAATGAGACATGGTTAAAAAAAAAAAAAAAAAGCTTAGTTGTGTAAAATGAATCCCATATAATGAGGAATAAGGAGTGCTTGGAAGGTGCCACTTTTCTGCCCCCAAATAATAAGTAAATTCGATGTGAATGCTCAGCGGGGATCTAGCTTGTGAAACCTCTAACCTGTGGGACTGTGGTCTCCAGGTTGTAGTGTTTATTTAGGAACTTCAGCAACTTCTGTGAGGGTCGGTCAATGGCCAGTTGGTGTGGTTCAACTCGCTCCTTCTGCAGGGAACAGGAGACTCAGGATAGGAGGAGGTGAGGGGAGAACATGCCAACAGCACTCAGGAGCCTGGGAAGGGAACAGGAGGATATGGGGACGTGGGGGATGGGACGGTGGGAGGCAGGGCTCTGGGCAAAGGGGCCTTGATCTCCATTTTGGAGAGACTGGTGAAGAGATAAGTGATACCTGCAACATATACTGGAAGAGTTCACGCCCGTGGCCATGGCGTTGAAGTGACTCATGTATATAAAAGTCCAGGATGCAAAGTGGTTCCACCTCATTGTGAGCCTCACGATCATCCTAAGAGGAAAAGAACAATAAATATCTTTTAGAACCAAGACATCGTTGCCACCTCCCAAACTCCAGCACTTTTGTCTTTAGGAATCAAAACATGTGAACTCTCAGCTTCCAATAAACTCACCAGTACAAAGAGTTTCTTGTATCCAACTTTGAGGAAGCCAATAATGGCTCCTTTTCCAGCCCTATAGAATGGGGAAAATAATGAACAAGCTAGTAGCAGTTATGTGAAAGAGGTCGAGTCAGAAAAGGGAGAGGGGCTGTGGGAGGAAGGAATTAAACACAAGGTGGAAGAGCATCTGGCACTCACGGTCGAGCTGAAGTGTCTTTCAGCACATACATGACATGGCGGTTACTCTGCATCCTGGATGCACTGGTGATGGGGGCAGGAAGATGCTGGGCCTGCCAGGGAGATGACAGACTTTCGGCAAGTTCCTTCCGAAGGATCCAGGTCTCCCTTATCTCCATCCCCAGAGAAGCCTCCCCTTTGCCCCATCTAAAGACTACCCAATACCTTGGCAGAAGCCTTGCCCAGTTCATCTACAATGGTCATAATTTGCTGCTGCAAATCAACACTAGAGAGGGAGGAGATAAACAGAAAAATCACTGAATGAGAGGGTTCTAAACAATCACTCCCAGGGAAACTGGACCACAACCCCAACCCAAGTTCAGCACTTAAGACGCTGACTTTACCTTGGAGTCTTCCAATCTGATTTTTCCACCCCACCCCTATGGAACCCAAACTTTTGCCACACCTCCTTTCAAAGTGGTACACTCCCTCCTCCCTTGAGGTTACTGTGGGGAGGCAGGAAGGGCGGGCCAACCATATCCTTTGGTTGGGATCACGTATTTGGCCAAGAGGTAAAAAGTCATAGATCCAAGCGGATCAACCCCATTAAGTCTAGAGTCAAAGGTCGCCAACGGGGTGAGCCAGGACATCAAAAGGAGTGGTCACTCATCAGTGAGAAGGGGGCGTGGTGCCTGGATCAGGTTTCTAGAAGACCCGGGAGAGAAGGGCCTTGGGGCGGGTTTGAGATGTCACCGGGCTGGCGTTGTGGTTCCGGGTCGGCGGGCCGGGGGCCGCAGGTGCTGGTCCAGCACCGTGATCCGCTCCGGGAGCAGCGCATCCACGTCGAACGGGAACTCCATGGCCCATTGTGCACGGGGCCCCACCCCACACAACGTCACTTCCGCCCCTCCCTCGCCGCCCCGCCCTTTGAAGTCTATTTCCCGGTTGCGCTGGGAGGGGCGCAGCTTCTCCTTCCCTCCGGCAGCGCCGTCGGCTTCGCGACGCTCCTCTTCACCACTGCCAAGGCGGTGGGGGCCGTAGCGATGCAGTCTTCTTCGGCCGAGTGTCTTATTCTCCGGCCCTTTAGCCCCTGCTGAATAGCTGGGCCTGGTGGGAACACTGCCTCGGGGACCAGGGCCTCACGAAGGTGGCCAGACAGAAGGCTGCAGCTGCCCTTTCCGGGTGGCTGCTGGTCCCTCGAGTCACTGGTTGGGCTGGCTCAAACCCGACCACTCCTCTCCACACAGCAGCACGCATTCCCCCCACAGGCATGGCATTCATCTGAAACTCAGCCGAGATAGGAGATACAGCTTTATTGTGGAAAAGCCGAGTTGGCACAAGTCTGAAACACCAACAAAATGTTGAGCCCATCTTTTTACACTATTGGGTTAGGGTTTCCCAGATGTCCGTAGTGCCCTCCCTCAGCCTCAGATGTATTTATCCCCTTCTTCAACAGTCATTTCCTTTCTCTGGCCCTGGACCAGCCACTGGCCACAAAACAGACACAATTCTTCCCGGGAAATCCCATCATGTAATTCCTAGGTGTTAGCTCCTGAGACCTCAGGCGGCCTTCCCTGCCCACAGCTCCTACAGAGCACTCTGAGGGCCCGCCTGCTCAGCGGCGGCTTCAGCTCGGCCTGTGAGTGGCACCTCAGGCAGTGACTCAGGGGCAGGGCCACTCTCTTCTCGGAGATGGCCTTGATAGAGCCGGCGAAGGCGGGACAGCTCTCTCTCTGACGGCTGCTTCCAGTTGTACCATGGGTACCAGGGGTCCCCTGAAACCAGAGTGGGGGCTGGCGGAGTAACACTCACAGCTCCATGAGAATTACTGAAGTCAAGATCCCGAGGTTCAACCTGGGGAATGTGGTAACGGAGGAGACCTAGGGGATTAAAGAGAGAGAGAGAAAGTAAGGGAAGGGAGCAAGGTGGGGCAGTTCAGATTAAGAGAGACAGTAATGAAAATAAGCTATAAAGGGAAGAAGGGACCAGTGGGAGCCACTGGGTACATTTGTGCATGTTGTACATGTACAAAGGCCAACTGGCCAAGGGGACAAGCATGGGCTGACACACTGCCTGGGCTCTTGCCTACCAAGCTGTGCAGCCCTGCACCAGACCTATGCAGCAGCATCTGCCCTAATGGAGGGGCACCTTTTCCTAATTTGTGCAAAGGTATCATGGAGCCCAGGGCCAGAAATTTATACTATCAAAATTATCAAAGATCAAAGATCCTCCTATGATCTAGCTATAGCATTGAGACCAATAGTTATAAGGGGGGGGGGGAAGGAAAGGAAGAACACGGGGACAGGACAATGACAAGGTAAGAGACTCGGGAGAGGGAACAAGGGACAGTGGAGTGATGAAAGAGATTCTTGGGATGAGCATGTTGGGTGCTAGCTTCTCAGATTGGTGGGAACATTTATACCCATCCAGCCCTCAATCCCCTTCCTGAAGCCTACCAAAACTGTCCGGTGCCCCTTCTCACACTCACCGCGATCCCTGGCTTTCTGGATAGCCTGGGTCAACTTCTTGTGCTGCTTCATACAGACTCCTGTGGGAAGAAAAAGGTAACTCAGTGAGTGCTCACTCTATAAGGCATAAATAAGGAATAAAACCTCTTCTCCATGGTGATGGAGGGCTGGATTTGGAAGACCTGGCTCTATCTAATGACCCTATTCTCCTGACTCCTCCATGCGCCTGTCCCTCCATCTGCCCAATGAGAAGAATCCTCTCTCTCTCTGAGCTGGGATAAAAACGTAGGAGAGTCTAGCCACTATAGAAAAGCCATTTAATTGGAAAGGCTCCAAGGCAGGGAGCAGAACACAAGTCAAAGGGCAAGTGTGCTTAGTTAAAGGGTTGGGTAGGACAATTCAAAGAGAAAAATTCAATAAAGAAAATACTGGGGATGGCCTGGTGGCCCAGGCGGTTAGACCTCCGTGCTCCTAACTCCAAAGGCTGCCAGTCCGATTCCTACATGGGCCAGTGGGCTCTCAACCACAAGGTTGCCAGTTCAATTCCTCGAGTCCCGCAAGGGATGGTAGGCTCTGCCCCCTGCAACTAAGATTGAACACGGCACCTTGAGCTGAGCTGCCGCTGAGCTCCCAGATGGCTCAGTTGGTTGGAGCGCGTCCTCTCAACCATAATGTTGCCGGTTCGACTCCCGCAAGGGATGGTGGGCTGTGCCCCCTGCAACTAGCAACGGTAACTGGACCTGGAGCTGAGCTGTGCCCTCCACAACTAAGATTGAAAGGACAACAACTTGAAGCTGAATGGCACCCTCCACAACTAAGATTGAAAGAACAACTTGACTTGGAAAAAAGTCCTGGAAGTACACACTGTTCCCCAATAAAGTCCTGTTCCCCTTCCCAAATAAAATCTTTAAAAAAAAAAAAAAAATACTGCAGGTCTGGGGAAGCCAACCTCAGAGAGTACCAAAATAGTTTTTTCTGTTTTTTACAGTTTGACAGGCGTTCAAAACTCCGCTTTAAAATTCCCTGACAAACCGAACTCCACTAATCATGCTGCCATCCCCAAAACGGTAAGTCCAGATTATTCTTTACAAATTCATCTTGCTTTAGGGCAGGGGTTGGCAAAATTTTTCCGTATAGGGCCATGTATTTTAGGCCTGGTGGGTTCTAGAGTCTCTGTCTCAGTACTCAACTCTGCCGTTGTAGCCTGAAAGCAATTGTAAACAATATGAAAACAGACACAGTGGTGAGCCAAATTTGGCATGTGGCCATGGTTAGGAATAGATTAATCTTGAACTGTTAAGCTTACAATTAACTGTCAATGGTATAAAAGACCTTATAGGATACTCAATTTCTGAGAAAGCTTTTTGTAAGACTGAAGAGACCCTAAAGAAATAAGCATCACTATTTATTTTTAAGAGCTACATTTAGATCGTTTGCTTACAATGACACTGGCATGTAAATTCTGTCTATATGTAACAGTTTTAGTATGTCAGTATCTCCATTAAGCCAAGATTTCCAAAAGGTTCAAACACACGTTTTATGCTGTAATGGGAGCCACCAAACAAATACCTATCATCTGACTGAATAAACGAGAAGTGCTCTCAGGAAAAACTATTCTGATGGTGACAGGAGTGATGGGCTAACCTGTGTATGGCGCATGGAAGATGATACCCGTGTGGGCGCAGACAAACTGTTCCAAGAGCTTCACGTTCTGTGTGGGAAAGTGGTGGAGAAATGAGAGAGAGAGGGGAAAGCACCAAGACCTTTAGAGACTGAATATGCACAATTCCTACACACCCCACAGACGACCTTAACTCGTCTCTCCAGATGCTACCCTCCTTCATGTCCCAGTTTTGGCCCCATCGCTTTACTGAACACATTCTTGAAAACTCCAGCAAATATTTCCCCTTTCCTGCCTTTCAACCATTTCACATGCGCATCTTACATTCAGAATTCTCTTCTGCAGGGGTAAGGTTCTAAAATCAGCCCTCATGCAAAAAAACTGGGGACTATCAGGTGGCAATCCCTGAAATCACCCAGAAAATGTAGTATATGTTATAATGTGCGTGTATGAATGATTAAGGTATGTAACAGCATGCTGTGTATAAAATATATATTTACTCAGATCAATTTTAGTTTTAATTATATAGACTGATTCTACAACTGCAAATTAACCACAAGTAATGAGACCCAAGGAAAAAGCAGGTATACTTATGGAGTGGAATGGCAGGCAGAATCATCTGCACTATGAAATTTGTAATCTTTCTCTCTCCCTTGTTATGTGATTATAAACTGTATAAAATTGATTACAATTGGAGCGGCCGGGTGGCTCAGTTGATTAGAGCACAGCGTTCACAACACCAATGTTGCCAGTTCGATCCCCACGTGGGCCAGTGAGCTGTGCCCTCCACAATTAGATTGAAAAACAACGACATGACTGGGGCTGATGGGTCCGGGAAAAACATACTGTTCCCCAATATTCCCCAATAAAAATTTAAAAAGAAAAAAAAATTGGTTAGAATCCCTTTTTATTAAGCAATCGTACACAGCTGAAATTGAGAAGTCAGCCACTGGACTCCTCCACAACTTGTGTCAGACGGGGCCTGAGAATAGTCAGACACCCTCCTCTGCTGACTGCTATATAAATGCCCTCCAGCTTCACTGATGACCAGCCATTTAGCTTCTGATCTAATACCTTCACTGCAAGCTCAGTTTTAAAAAGTTTTTGAATTTTTTAAGGAGCAAGTCTTGTCCTTCTCACAATGAAGGCTTTTTGAAAAAATAACTAGACTCTATACAGTGCTTCATGTATCTGCCCTCCAGCTGCAAGTCTCAGAATGCCACCAAACATCTACATGACAAGGAAATAAAGAAAACTTCAGGAAAAAACTAACCCAACCTACTTGCTAATAATTGTGATGGATATAAATAAAATTTGGGCATTGCTGTCCCATCAGAAATGGGATTTTTTTGCCTCCCAATTTAGACTATAAATTTCACAGGCAAGGGATGAAGTTTTTCACTATAATCCATAGAAGGCAAAAGGCTGGAGGGAGGGAGTTTTTATAGTGCCAGAAAGCCAATACAAAATGGTTTGTCGGGGTGCCGGGATATGAAGAGTGGGGCACCCCTGGAAATCTGTATAACATTACAAAGAAGCTTTAAATCCTTTTCCTGGAAAAAAGATTCTCCTTACCCTAAAGTCGATGTGCAGCTTGTGATCCCGGCAGATAGGGCAGGGATTCCCAGCAACTTTATTTTTACGCTGCAGAGAGAAGAAACTGGCAGGTGAAGATGTTCCAAGCCCTGTCAGAAAAAGTGCTGCTGCCACTGTCACTATGGTCTCCACCCCGACTTTACACCCCATCCATGTGACACCCTCAGAAACTCACAATACATGTCTTTCGAGTCCGCTGTGGGGGTATTCCACCTTTGTGGTTCCGACGGTAGTCAGCCCAGATGGGGCGAGAACCATAGCGGGTCTGGTATTCTGAAATTAAGGACCACACAGGTAAGAATGCAGCAGGTATCTCTGCCCATTTATTTCAGACCCCACATGACCCTCCCCTTCACCACTTAAGAGGTACCTTCTGAGTCCAGATATTTCCAAGGTTCATTTTTATAAGGGGAAATGGGAACCAGGGGTAAAGAATTTTCCTCAGGGGAGGCTTCAGTGCAAAGAGTCTGGAAGGGAACCTGTAAAAGTAGGGCAAAAATTAAAAGATGAATTCAAGGAAGGGACCCTGTTCTGTTGTTTTGCTGCTGACACTTCAGGGAGGAGGGGCATGCACACCCATAGTGTTAATGGAATATAGCAGGAATATATATGGAAGGTAGCATTTTTGTTGGGCCATTTTTGTTGTGAGATCAACAACAACCATTCTATCTCAAACTAGATGCTGAAAGAGAACTTAATGTTAGAAAATAACTAGGATAGGTGACCGAGATGCAATCTTACTTGACAGGACAACTTAAAAACATGGCATATGTAAGATAGTCATGCTTTTGGAGACAAATTGAGTCCAGTGGAGGGAAAAGGGTGAAGAAAGAAAAAGAGAGGATGTTTCGCTTCTTGGAAGTGTGTGGCAGGGAGGGCATACATAGGAGAGGTGAGTCTCCAACTCAATCCAATCCAGAATCAGAGCTGCCCAGTTTTATACAAAGTTGAAGGTCAACATTCCATAGGGAAGAACAAGCTGAGTCCTAACGCTAGCTTTAAAGCTACCAGACCTGTCATTAAAGCCGTGGTGACCCATCACCACTCTTCAGTCCCACTTTAGGGAGTGGAGCTGGGCAATCCTTCCTATCTCACCCTGCCCCACCAAGAACCTGCCCTGCCCTACCAAGAACCTCCAGGGTGGTGAGTACACGAGGCTGAAGGGAAACCTCAGTCCAAAGGGCTGAGTTAAATTCTCATGTATTCTCTCACAATAAAGTGACTTAGTGACATAGACGGCTGAGTAACCTGTATCAGGTCGAGAGAATGTATCCCGGCTTTACTGGGATAGTAGGGCTGGTAGAAAATAGTGTCCCTGAGCTCAAGGACACTGCAGGGCATCACAGATTTAGACACCACCTGCATAGTTAAGAGTTGGCTCTGCATGACCGAGGGAGAGGGGGTTCCACTCTTTCACTTAGTTATTTAGCCAACATGATAAATTGGGAAGAGGATGACTCTAACCCTGTCTCTTTGCCCTCGGCTCGGGATTTTAAAATTGCACGGAGATTTGAGGAAGGTGAAGGGAAAGGGTGACTGGTGGTAACGAAGTGTTGCCTAGAAACCCGAGAAAAAAACCCTTAAGAAAGTCTCTGCTCCTGGATTTCCAGGAGTGGAGCGACAAGCTGAAAAACACATAACTAAATTAGGGTTGTACAAAATGTGCTCCAAGGAGTTACCTGAACTCCGTAGGCAACTCTGAAGGACCAAACGCTAGGAAGGCGCCTCAGCAGCGTATTCATTACGGAGGCCGCCATCTTGACGTACGTCCGAAGGTGGAATGACCGGAAAGGTGACTGCGCATGCTCCAAGAAACTGACTAGGGTAGGACCAAGGAGGAGCCTACAATGCGGGAGGCAGCCACGCACTTGCGTCAAGACGGAAGCGAGAAGGGAGGGGGGTCATGTGGGGAAGCCAATTTCAACTGCGTCACAATCAAATTCGGCCTGAAAATTGAATCTTTGCTGAACCAGTCACTACGATCCTTAAATCTCATACTTAGAGTTTGCCTTTTGAAAAATTTTGAAGGCGATTTTGAACGAAATCCTACTACTGCGCATGCGCAGACCTGGTTCTACCAACCCAAGCAGAGAAATGTTCTTGAGACGGAAGTGGCGGAAACAGAGTAAAAGGCGGTGCTAGGCTGTCAGGTCATGCGCACGCGGCCCCCACACCTTCCCCCAAGAAGGAGGTGGAAAAAGGTCCCAGGGGTGGCGGGAGGGGAGGGTGGGCTGAGCGAAGGCGAAGGTAGGATAGCCAATCAGCTAGCGAGTTGTCTTTCGGGTTGACCAATAAATTCACGCCTCGCGCACAATGTCTCGCGACAAGGGAATTACACTAGCACGTTTGGGCGCGTTGGGCGGCGTCCCGGTATAAAATACTCCACCCGACCGGGCATCCGCCATTCTGGGGTTCGTTTAGAGGTAAGTTTCGGTAATTTGTCGGTTAGAGGGTAAAATTTTATTGAGAGGTTTGGACTGGAAAACGGGTTAGGCATGGGTTTATTTGGGAGCCATGACTTATATAAAGCGGCTGTGTTCGGCATTGGACGTGGAGGTGTTTGGGACAACAAAGATGGTAGTTTTGGGATGTTTAAAAGCAACCCGTATTGATTACATCTTTCTCCCTTGTGTTCCTTTTATCCCAGGTTTGAGTTTTCTCGGAGAAAGACAGGCCGGCCACGAGGAAAAAAGAAACAAGCCGCAGCAACATCTAAGCCCTTGAAAGGATCCTGAGAGGGGGGAAAGGGAAAACAGCAGCCACCAGCCCAACCACTTGTGTCTTCTGCCCCTTCCCACCTATCTTGCCCACCCCACCAGCCCACGCTGCTTGGGACTTGAAATCTGTGGCCGAAGGACCGTCACCACATAACTTCAAAAATAATCAACCACCCTCCCTTCCCAAACCCACCCAAACTCACTTATCCAGCGTTTACTTTTTTGAATCCACTTAGAACTTTTTTTCTGCGACCCCCCCCTCCCTAAATGGAGTTGGGTGGGGGGGGAATGAATACTGAGTTGGCCTTTATTTTTTTAAGAGACTTTTTGATCCAATGAGGCCCCTCAAATAAGAGTTTTGGGTCCTGGTTGGTTGGTTTATTTTTTTTCCTCAAATTTTAACCCCCTCCCCCCTGAGCCCGAGGTGCTGACGTCGCAAAAAAATTGGATAGTAAGTGTCGAATTTTCAAAAACGAGCCTTGCAACAAGAAATCAACGTTTCCCTTTGTTAAACCAAAAATAATGAGAGGAAGAAATGAGACCATAGAACAAAATAGAGAACTGGAGAAAGGACCAAGCCGGTCACTTAATCTCCATTAAAAAGGGCCTTTGGGTCTAAACAGTCTTGTTCTCTCCTACCACCTACCTCTCCCCTGCCTGCTGAAGGCAAGGAGAGGGTGGAGGGAGAGCCAGAAAGTGAGGATTTTGATGGTTAACCCTTGGTAATCCAGCCAATTTCCAGACTGCCAAAGCCATAGTGTTTGCTTTTTATAAGGAGGACTGGTTACTTTCCTCCCGTTTAGCAGTCTTCAAAAGGGTTAATGAGCTCACATACAAAAGACGGTGGATCTCATGGCCCAGAAGTCCCACTTCTTTGTGTGTGAGACAAGCAGGGCGCCTTTCAATTTGCCAGATTAATGAGCAATCTGTACATAAAGATTGCAGGGTAAGGAGATGGGCAGAGAGAAATAGCTGGCTATGACTTTTAAGATGATTGTTAAATCCTCTCAATTTTTATGTAATGTGCTTGGGGTATATTTGTGTGGTTAAAATAGGCGGCAATCTAGGAATAAAGATTGCAAGACACTTAATTCAGGGCAAAATATAACCCTAGTGCCAGTACATACAAGATAATAGTTGGGGAAGTAAATGTTTTGTAATTGTTGCAGTTTGCATAGGTTATTTAAAAGCAAGAGATTAATAACATTTTAACTTGATACTTTTTGAGGGGGGTGGAATTCAGTTAAGTAGAGGGTGGAAAGGTTGGGAAATGTGAAATTCAGGAGTATAATTTAAAAGCCATTTAGTGCAATTGAATGTAGCTTTAAAAGATTTGTGTCGTTAAAAGGAATTTTTTTTCTTCCCTGCTTCAATATGGCGACTTTCCTTGTCCTTTGTCTTCCAAGCGGTTTTGCAGGTTGTGTCTCCCATTTTTCTCTTGTCGTATCTCAACCCTATTTGTTGAGAGGGGTCCAAGTCCTCCCCCTTTGCCTTTATAGGGAGGATGGGGGTGGTCGATGGTAGGTTGAACCTTAATTGCAAATTCAATTCTTCCCCGCAGAAAATTGTTATTTTTAATATTTTAATTGCTTTTATTTTCACAACGCTCTTACTCAAAATAGCTCAGAGACTTAAGGATGGGGGACTGGTTTTCGTTTTTTTTGTTTGGTTTTTTTTATTTAAACTAAGGGTGTTTTTTCATGTAATTAGCTACCGGCAGAGCTGGAATAGCTTTTTAAAGTTTTCTCCATTACAAAATGGCGTCCCTGCTTCTTTGTTTTTCTTCTTTTGCCGTCCGGAGCATAGGGCCGCCCTAGAAACTTGGTCAAGGGGGAGGAGCAGCACTGAGAGGTGATGTAATCAGCTTTCTTGTCTCTCCACCCTCTTTGAAACTCCACCCCTGAGCAAATGCCTCCTGGACTCCTATGCACGCAGCCAGGAAAAGACATTTTCCTTATTTTCTTTAGAATTTTATCTTTTATAGCCTTTATTTTAAAAGGAAAAAAGCTTACAAGAATTAGGTCTTCAAACTGTACATCTCCTTGGGCAGCTCTAGTTTTTATATTTAACAGCCTGTTGCTTTTATTTTCACCTTCCACTCATCACAACTGCTTGCTTGGAAGTTTTCCCTGCTTCAGTTGCTAGGGGTCGAAAACCAGTTAAACCAACTATACCTTTAAGACGGGAAGCTTTTGGGGGGAGTATGTGTGAGCTTGTGTGTATATATGTGTGTTGGGGGATACTGGGGAAAGACAAGGGCTTGTGAAGGTAATTTGAGACAAATGGGGCCTAATGACACTGAAATGTGCCATTTCTGCTCAGGAACCAGTCCTTGGGCCGCCTGCATTTGGTCACCTTGTATGGGGCGGGGGAAGGTGGGTATTTGAAGAATTTCTTCTAAGTCACCCTTATTCCCGCCTTAAGGTTTGGGGGTAAACTCGTTGTGTTCAGTGCTGTATCACGTTCTCCAGTTGCTTAGCTCCTGTACATTGGTGCTAGGATGAGAAGTGAATCTTTAGGAAAGGAGGCTGCAGTTGTAAACTCAAGGCAGGGGGAATCAAGCTACGGTTTCTGGTAAGCAAAACCTTTCTGGTATTACATTTCACAACCTTCATTTCTTTTTTCCCAAGAGCCACCTTTTTTTGAATTTCTTTTTCCTTCCAAAAGGAATTCCTTAAAAACATTAATGGGAGAATGTCTTCATTTCTCAATTCATGGAGTGATGGCAATTGGTGCATGTTTGAAAGCCATGCCCTACCTGAGTGGAATTGGGTATCCTGTCCCTTTCTTTCCTCCAACTTTTTCAAAGTCAAATCTGTCTGACTTTCCACATAGTTTTCATTTTTTTAAAGTCCTGCTTTGAAGCGTGGAGGTTCTAGGCAGAATGGAGGAGTCTTTTTGTACAGCTGCCCTGTGGTGACTTGGGTGAGACTTCAGGGCTAATTTTCTACTGGGTATGGATTCTCAAATTATTAATCTGGATTGGATGGGAGGGACACTTCTACATGTCTACTGATGACAAGTTTTTTTTATCTTTTAAGCAGTTTGCCCTGTGCCTCTGCAGCATACCTTCCTTGGGAGCTGAACATTCTGCCCACTGGGGTTCCTGATCTCTAGTGAGCAGGGGATTAATAAAGAAGATCTTCCATAACATGGGAGATGGGAAAAAAAAGGTCTTCTAGGGAAACCAAATACATCCAGAAAACCTCGGAGAACCTGATCTTGTAGTTTTCAGCCAGAGTTCTATTCTGGGATCCTTTCCTATTGGGATGGGGTTGGAGGGAGCGGGGGCTTTAGTTTTACAAATAAGCTTTTGGGGAGATCATGTACCAAGTTTTAAAAATGATTGAGGGATAGGGGCTTACTACTTAGAAGAGAGGTACAACCTGAGACATAATTCAGTCTGCTATTGAGTCGTATGAGGAAATGCCTGAAACACAGGAAAGGAAGCGGAATGGAAGGAGTTGGGTACGAAACATTTTCATTTCCACAAGTGCTGAGGTCTCCAAGTTAAAGGGAAACTGACTCCTTCCTCCTTTATTAGAGGAGTATTTTAAAAAGGGCTCTGACTTGGTATAGAATTTTTGTCCTGAACCAATCTAGTTTTTTATTGGTGATAAGTATGGAATAAGTTGAGCCAAGCTAAATATTTTTCACCCTATTTAATTGAACAACCCTCAAGTAAAATTCGTTTTGGAGGCAGGAGTCAGTGCCGCTTGTGGACTTTAAAATTTGATCTCTGGAAAGAATAGGAGAAAACTGGCCAGTGCCTGTGTCAGCCACTAGGGCGGGTCTGCCTGCAGCATCCTCTGTGAGGAACACCCAGCGCAGGACATGGTGGAGTCATTCCAGGGCTTTCTCCTGTCTCTCCTGTATGTTCTACATTCAAGGAAATTAAAATATATCGTGCCCTGGATTGTTTTTGGCTCCAGAAAGCTTTCTCAGGCTTCCAGTCCAGGCACCATGTGTGACTAGGTGATGTTCTGACACTTGGCCACTGGTTCTTCCTGGTTAACTCACTTGCCTTCTCTCCTGGAGGCCTGTGCCAAGGATTTAGGCTCATTCCTTTCCACTTGAGTGCCTTGGGACTTCTTTTGAAATGTACAAATTTCGAAGGAAGGAAATCAGGTTGTCAAGACACTTGGGGACCTTAATTTAAAATGAGTCAAAGCTAATCTGCCTGTAGGAAAGCCATCATGAGAAAACCCACTTAACATTTTAATCACATGACTGGTGCTCATGAGATAAATTTAGTTTTTATTTTCAAAATATAAATAGGAAAAGAATAGTGGAAAATGAAGAACATTACTGCTTTGTCTCGTAGCTTCTCTTGACTATTCTGGCTTGTTATGAATGGGAATGAACAAGTCCCTGGTCCCATTCCCAGCAGAAGGCACTAGACAGAATTTAGCTTTATACTAATTTGTCTCTCCCCCACCCTCTTAAATGAAGGAACATTAGAGCTCGTGATAATTTGAGTTTCTGAAGGAAGTAGGGGTGGCAGGCCTGTTGACTTAGCTGGTAGTTGGGTATATAAATAGGAGTTCTCCAAAGTGATGTATATTCAACTCTGGGTTTAAATCAGTGGAGTCAGCTGTATTTAGGGGGGCTGGTTTGAAGTGATGTTAGTTTAATGGAAGGCTTTTTGTCAAGTTGTATATTACCTTGTTTGCTGATATGTATTTGGATTCGTTCATTTTTCAGTCTTCAATAGATGGGAAATCTGTTCTTTATATCTTTATTGTCTCTATCTTTATAGCGTTTATATATTATAGTGTCTTACTACATGGGAAAAATTCCTTTATCCCTGTGTCTATTTCTGTGTAACAATCACCAGTTCAGTGGATTTGGCCCTAGGGGCTTCTAATCTTGCCTGGTATTCGGTCTGCAGTGTTTTTCCCTCGGACTTCAGGTTCTACCTGTCCTTGGGGCTCTTCCAGGGCAGCGGTCACCGCACAGTTAAGCCAGATTTGCGCACTTCTCTGCATTTCTTAGCTCATCTCCCTTTATTCAGCTTCAAGAACAAGCCTCCTTCCTGCTTCTGCCTTTTCTTGCCTGAGTTGTTAGGACCTAATGATTTAGAAATTAACTGACCTTTTTGTTGGGAGGACTAAAAGGTTGAAATTGTTAACGGTTGTTCGTTTCTTGGTTTGAGAACAAATAGAATTAATTTCTTATAAAAAACATGTTCTCTTTTCTGCACAAAATATAGTCACCTTTGTAAAACGCTGATTTTCCCCTCTTCTGCTGGTCTAGTGTCTGTTAGCTACTAGAAGCAGGGTGCAAGAGGTTTTCTCCTTGCCCCCTTCCTACCTCCCCAGGGGTAACCTTATTTTCCAAATGCAGATACTACTGAGGTGGAATTCTCTCTTGGTTCTCAGAAGCCGGTGTTTAGAGGCATGGTGGATAAAAATACCAATCAGAACTATGTTGATTCTTGATTACATTTCCGGAACTTGGGTTCTGGCCTAGAAATTGCTTCACACTGTCCCATAACAGCAGTTTAACTTTTAATTAACTCCTTTTCTAACCTTGTCTAAAGTAGCTACTTAAAATTTAATGACATTTTTCCAGCTTCTAGCTTTATTCTTTTTGGCTCCATGGTTTCTAATTTCAGGCCTTTCTTGGGGATCTGGGATGGTGATATGATTTGGGGGGCGCGCGGGATTAGGGGGCCAAATTTGCGTCCTTGCTTTTGAAACCACAAACCAATCTTGCCCTTAACTTTGAAACAATAAAAACTTACGCAGTGTTTAGTTAGTGAGTGGCATTTCTGTTCAAGGCTTAGAAGGACCTGCTTGACTTCTTTGCACCAATTTGTCTCCGTTTCTAGGAGCTACCCACACCTCCCCTGGGGAGAGATTCTTTTTTCAAATTTTGTTTCTTCTCTGTCACCTGTCACTTTAGTTAATTGTCTACTGGTGTAGGCAGCACATATTCTGCCACTTGTAATTAAGACTCTTAATGGGCTAAGATAAAAAGGAATGACTAATCTTAGAAGACATTTAGCCCAAGCACCCAAGATTGGCCCAGGTCTTACAAGTTACAGTTTTGTTTTATTTTTCAAACGATATTTACCAGCAAGGAAGAGACAGGACTTAACAATAAGCAAAAATGCCTTGGAGAGTTGAGCATTTTCTTACAGGAGTGTAAATCTTAATTCTAATACAATCTAAGGAGGTTCAGCTGTCCTAGGAAGGTTGTAATTGGGAGCGGGAGAGAGGTGCTGCTCCAGTCCTCCAGCTGAATTGTCTTTCTCTTCAGTCATGAGGAACACCATGCTTAACTGGCCAGGGCTATTTTCTCAGTGGTGACAATGGTCTGTGTTGGTTTTTCTTGAAAATGGTGAGTGTAGTTGAATATAGATTGAATAATTAGTCACTATATTTTGTCAAATGTAGAAGTAGAATTTATTAGAAGGCATACTGGGACTCTCCTTGCCACCCATTTATTCTATGGGTTTGTTTTGTCCTTTCATCTTAGAAACCTCGATCATGGGTTCAGGTCCCATAGACCCCAAAGAGCTTCTCAAGGGCCTGGATAGCTTCCTTAACCGAGATGGGGAAGTCAAGAGTGTGGATGGGATTTCCAAGATCTTCAGGTGAGTCCACCCTTTTTTGGATTCCTTGTGAGAAGAGGATGTTATATGTTGTGATATGGCTGTAATCAAGGCAGACAGGACCGAGTGTTCCTGGAGAGGGAGGGGAAAATCAGTAAAGGAATAGGATTCAAATCCCATAATTTTAGAATAAGTGGTAGGAAAAGATGATCCCTTGGTTCCTGGCCATAATGGATATAGATATTTGGATAGCCACAGTCTCAAGGGCTTTCACCTTTAGGAAGGAAGGAAGCGGGGAGTCAGGTGACAGCATTCTTTGTTGTGTTTTGGGTCACGTTCGACATACCGAAACTCATTTTCCTTCCAGGATGCTGAAGTTTTCCAGGGGAAGCAAATGACTAAGCCAGTCCTGAACAGGGTACTAAGGGTTGGTTGTTGAGGGCTAGGGCTTCTCACCTGGAATCAGAATCAAATGTGTCCTGTGTATTCGAAGCAGTGATGCTCACCTCCCCAGATCAGAGACTTCAGTGTCTCCTCAGTTCTCCGTCTTCCTTTGGGTTTCCATTTCACTCTGATTCCATCCCATCCTCCTGGAGGCCCAGGTGACCCTCCTACTGTGGAGCAAAGTCCCAAGTCATCAGGGATTTCCAGGCACTCCTACAGATGGAGACTCTGCTGCTGAAAGAGGCAATCTGGCTGCTCTGTTCTAACCTAACCTCTCTTCTACAGTCTGATGAAGGAAGCACGAAAGATGGTGAGTCGATGCACTTACTTGAACATTCTCCTGCAGACCCGTTCACCAGAAATATTGGTCAAGTAAGTGGGAATCCGGGTGGCTGGGATGGGAAGACATAGTTAGAAGGTGGGGAAGGTGAGGCAGGGGGTTCCTGGGTTGTTGTTGGGGAACTGAGAGTGGGATATGGTATTTCTAAAACATAGGAGGACATTACAGATTCTCCTCCTGCCTGCCTACAGGTTTATTGACGTTGGTGGCTACAAACTTCTTAACAATTGGTTGACGTATTCAAAGACAACCAACAACATTCCCCTTTTGCAGCAAATTCTCCTGACCCTGCAGCATCTACCACTCACTGTGGACCATCTCAAGCAGGTACCTTCAGTCTTTACCATCCAAGTGCGTCCTTTTTGGTTTAGTGTAACAGATGAAAAACTCACGTTGACTGATGGGGCTGTAATCTTAGCCTGTGAGGGAGTATGGTAGGAAAAATAGGAATTTGGAATAAGAAGACTTGGTACAAATCTATCTCCTTTATTAGGTATGTAGTTTGAGGCACTTCGTATATCTGAGCTGCAGTTTTTTTCATCTATAAAATGGGAATAATTGTACCTACCTAACTGGATTGTTCTAAAGATTAAGTAAGACTATATCTACAAAGTTTGTACTTAGTGTTAGTTGCTGTTAAAGGACTATTAAGAGACCGTGAGTGAGTTTGGGGGGTTGTGAGCTCCGAGTGGACTTCTTGTCCTTCTGGCATTGACCTTTCTGCTGCTCATTGTCTCTCCTAGAACAACACAGCCAAACTGGTGAAGCAACTGAGCAAGTCGAGTGAGGATGAAGGTAGGGGCCAGTCCTTCCTCTCTGTCCTGGGCCTGCCTCAATCACTTCCACTTAGTTCCCTTTGTTTCTCTCCCCATCCTTGGATTGTACCTTCCTTTCTCTTCCTACCTCTCCTTGCTTTTCTTTTTCTTTTAAAAATGTAGTTCCTCTATCCTGTCCCCTCTCTGCTACTCTTAATTCCGAATGGGATTTGTCCTTTCTCTCCTAATGAGTGTAAGACAAGGTCCCATACTTAACTAGAAGCTGATTCTTAAGATCTCTTGGTATAAAAGTCAGACACTTAAAATTCTTTGGGGGAAAGAGTGTCATCCTCGAGTTTCTCCTCATCACTGACTTCCTTTTTTCTGAATAAACACCGCATATTCTGGGACCTTCGCTGTCTACTCTGCTAATAACAGAAGGTACTAGTCCTACTAATAGATGCCTTCCTGAAGGTCCTGGGCAGAGTTCGACTCCTGGAGTGTATCATAGCTTTGATGGCAACAGATTCTTTCCTTTTCTAGAATGAAGGGTTTCGGACCTCCTGGCGAAGGCCAGACAGTTCTGCCTTGAAGGTAGAGCCTGGCTCCTGAAATGACATCCTTTACTTTAGAGCAGAAAAGGGTTTGTACCCAAGGCTGAATATCCAAAGGTTTTGCAGCCAAGACACAAATTAGGAGAACAAGACACTGGTGTCCAGCAGGTGGACAGTCTTGCAGCAGAGCTTGGTCCCCTCGTCAGACTTCAGGTGTGCTAGGTCCTGTGGGAAAGAGGCTTTGACTGTTTGGTGTGAGGGCGCATCTAGGCCTGGGTGAGCCTATCTGAAGGTCCATTAGCTGTAGGAGAAAACAATGGGAACACTTCCTGAGAGACAGGACTTAACTCACAGTATTGTTTAAGTGAAAAACATTCTCGAACTTCTCATTCCTTCGTTGTATTAATACCAAGTTTTTAGGTCCTTTTTGATACAGAGCACTTTACTATTTTTGCGACATGTCAGCGTATCTTTAATATAATATAACATGTAGCACAGAAGAGCACATTAAATCATTGCCCATCTTTTGTTTCTTCACTGTCAGGTTGATTGTTTCCTGTTTTCCAGCTGGCTCAGTTATGCTGCCTTCTATGAATATAGATTTAATTATTATTCTGTACTTCCTTTAGATGCTGAAATTTGTGTATTCCTTATTGACTGTAGTAAAGTCTCACTAGACCATAGTATCTATTGCTCCAAAAAGGTTTTAGGGTATCCCTGCATTGGGGATACATTGGGGTTCATGTTGCCTTAGTTACAGAAATTGCCAGTTGGTGTGACTTTTGAAAAGTTAGGTTTTCATGTTTTACAACAATCTGTTATTAAATGAGTCTGTAAGTGGTGAGAGGCGCCAAAGGTAAGAGATGTCATTTGCCAAGTACAAAAGGAAAGAACTACAAAGTTACTTTTCTTCATACATTTAGAAACAAATTTTACTCTTTACTTTTAAATTCTCTGATCTCTTTTTTCTCTCGATAAACTCTGCTACCCTAACTTAGTCTGTTTTTAAGCTCTCTTTTCATTTTTTCTACATTTAATTGAGTTTTTTAAAGCCATCCCCAGTAGTATTCTAGGGAAAAAAGTGCCCAGGAAATCTATTTTAAGATGGCTCTAAATCTGCTTCCTTGAAACTTGCATTAAATTTGCCTTTAGGACAACACAGAATAATAAAGTTTCTTTTAAAATCTGATTTTAGTTTCTGTTCTTTTAACATGTGGTTAGGGGAAAGCAGAGGTGATGGGTTCGTTCTGCCCCTTCTAGCTTTGGTAACTCTCATCTCTGCTTGTGTGTCTGCGAAGGAAGATTAAAATCTTTGGGTTGTTGTAACAATGACGTGAGATGTATATGAAGCTACAGATGTAGATTTACAGCATGCTCCGTAATGTTCAAACATCTCTATTTTCTGTTCCTGGGAGAATAATACTTTAAATTATATGGGGATTTCCCTTTTCTCTCACCTGCAGAACTCCGGAAATTGGCCTCAGTCCTCGTCAGCGACTGGATGGCTGTCATCCGCTCCCAGAGCAGTACCCAGCCTGCTGGTAAGCTCCCAAGTCCCAGCCCTTGGATTACTTTCTTTCCCGCTGGGGCAAAAAAATGTGGCCTTCAGTGCCGTCAGCCTGCTTCACTCTGACGGGCAGTCTTTTGTCTAAATGAAATCTTATTCTGCTTTTTTTTTCCACAACAGAGAAAGATAAGAAAAAACGAAAGGAAGAGGGAAAGGGTCGAACCACCCCTCCTGAGCGACCTTTAACTGAAGTGAAGGCTGAGCCCCGGGCTGAGGAGGCCCCGGAGAAGAAAAAGGAGAAGCCCAAGTCTCTTCGAACCACAGCACCCAGTCACGCCAAGTTCCGTTCCACTGGTAAGGCTGTTGGCCGGCCCAGGGCCTTGTGGTGGAATAGCTGGATGGTAAAAGAGGGAAGACTGGGCGGGAGGTTATACAAGGCTAGGTGACCAGAGAGGAACAGCCAGGAGGGTGGGTGTGAGTGGAGCCCCATACCGTGTCTCTTCCCTAGGACTAGAGCTGGAGACCCCGTCTCTGGTGCCTGTGAAGAAGAACGCCAGTGCTGTGGTGGTTTCTGACAAGTACAACCTTAAGCCCATCCCCCTCAAGCGGCAGAGGTGCGTGCTGGGTTTCCATGGGCTGGTCTGAGGACAGGAGGAAGAGTGAGTGGGCAGTGCTGACAGTTCCTCTTCTAACAGCTCAGCAGCTGCTCCAGGAGATGTGGTGCCCCCTGCAGAGAAGAAGTACAAGCCCCTCAACACAACACCTAACGCCACCAAAGAGATCAAAGTGAAGATCATCCCGCCACAACGTGAGTCTGAAGTGCGGGAATGTGCTTTGATTGGGAGCAAAATCCTCATGGGAATGAGTGTGTGGGAACATTCCTTCTCTCCATGGTCTTCCTCCGTTTTCCTTTGATTTCTTGGTGTCTTAACCCTTTTGCCTCCACAGTCAGGTGTGTATCCAAATGAATATTTCCATCTGCTGACTGTGTGTGAAACTTCCAGAAAGGAAGTGTAGGAAAGCAGATGTACATTTTCTATATTTTTGTGTTTTTCAAGAATGAATAACAGTAGGAAGTTTTTATACATAAAAATAATGTCATTTATAAACAAAGCAGCTCAAATTGTTATTAAATGCATAAAATAGTCAAAATATCAATTTTTTGTTTTTTGATTTCTGACACATTTTGGGGGAAAAAACTTGAAATCAGTTAACGCAGCAAAAGAGTTAATTTTTGCACCTCTGAAACTCTCCTTTCCTAGGATTACTTAGGAGTAATTTTAGAGATGAACTGGGAGGTGTGTTCTTCAGTGACTGGTTAGGGCGCTCCTGGCTGGCAGCGTCATCTGTCATGTCCACAGCGGCTGGCTTTGTCACTTACCTGAGCTCTGATTCATATCCAAAGCCACGGTTTGCCTGTCTGCCTTTAATAGAAAGAAAACACTATCCAGAATTTCTTGTGTAAATCATCCTGCATATGCTTCCTGCTCACCTTGCACTTATTGTCTCCTCCGTTGAAGCAGGGTCTCCATTGACCCTTTTTTCTGCCCAGACTTTATTTATAGGACTAGGGTTGTGAAGGCGGTCTGATGATTCCATTTTACGCTTTTTCCTTTTGTAGCTATGGAGGGCCTGGGCTTTCTGGATGCGCTCAATTCAGCCCCTGTTCCAGGCATCAAAATTAAGAAGAAGAAGAAGGTGCTGTCACCTACAGCTGCCAAGGTATGGGCCCTGAGCAGTCGGCATCATGAAGTTGGAGGAAAGGCCCGGCGGTGGGGCCTGCTTGGGGAGGACAAGAGGAGTTTGCCTCAGGTGTAGACAGGGGTGGTGGGGCAGCGTCAGAGACACAGCTTCATTGTTAGTAACTATTGGGGGACGCTGCCTAGGACGCTGGACTGATTGCCTTGCCTTGGCCTTGGCTTTCCTGTCAGCTCATTAACATCTTTTCTTTCACAATAGCCAAGCCCATTTGAAGGGAAAACAAGCACAGAACCAAGCACAGCCAAACCTTCTTCCCCAGAGCCAGCACCTCCTGAGGTTATGGACACAGAACGTCCAGGGACCCCAGTTCCCCCTGTGGAAGTCCCAGAGCTCATGGATACAGGTAAGGATAGAAACTGGTTCAGGTTTGGGGGTTTTCTGAAAGGAAGGACCTGGGTCTGAAATGTCTCCTCCTTACAGCCTCTCTGGAGCCAGGAGCTCTGGATACTAAGCCAGTGGAGAGTCCTGGGGATCCCAGCCAGCTGACCCGGAAAGGCAGGAAGAGGAAAACCGTGACGTGGCCTGAGGAGGGCAAACTGAGAGAGTATTTCTATTTTGAACTGGATGAAACTGAACGAGGTTAGAGGTCAAGTTTCCTATATAATATGTGGGTGTAGAGTATGTAAAAATGACATGGTAGTGCTTACGTTGTTCCCTCTTGCTTTGCTTCCTCCTTGCCGGCAGTAAATGTGAATAAGATCAAGGACTTTGGGGAGGCAGCTAAGCGAGAGATCCTGTCAGACCGACATGCATTCGAGACGGCCCGGCGTCTAAGCCATGACAACATGGAGGAGAAGGTGCCCTGGGTGTGCCCCCGGCCCCTGGTTCTGCCCTCTCCTCTTGTCAGCCCTGGAAGCAACAGCCAGGAGCGATACATCCAGGCGGAGCGGGAGAAAGGAATCCTTCAGGAGCTCTTCCTGAACAAGGAAAGGTGAGCAGAACAGGTCCATGCCCTGGGGTGCTGAGTACTAGGACCCCTGAGGGCAGCACGCCCTCGGGTAATTAGAGGGTGGGGGTTAGAAGAAATTTGAGGGCCTGAATAAATCATTTGACTCTTGTTCTGTTTTTTATCACCTGGGCATTGCTGGTAGTCCTCACGAGCCTGATCCTGAGCCCTACGAACCTATACCCCCGAAGCTCATCCCCCTAGATGAGGTGCGTGAGTGTGATGTGGTGATCGGGGCCCGGGTGACCAATGTGGGTGCAGCTTTCATGTGAGACTCACTCCATGCTGTAGTCAGTCCTCTTTGTCTGTTCTGCTTTCAGGAGTGTTCCATGGATGAGACCCCGTATGTTGAGACCCTGGAGCCTGGAGAGGCCGGTGGCTCACCTGATGGGACAGGTGGCTCCAAGTTGCCTCCTGTTCTGGCCAATCTTATGGGCAGCATGGGTGCTGGGAAGAGCCCCCAGGGTCCTGGAGGAGGCGGCATCAATGTCCAGGAGATCCTCACCTCCATCATGGTACGAGCCCTCTTTCCTCTTTCCCCTTTCTCAGGGGCTTCACTTCTCTTGACCCCAGTTGCCCTCATCTTCCCAGTTACCTCCCCTATGGCTCTCCCTTTCTCTGCTGCTGGTTACCCTTACTCTCTGTTGACCTGGCCCCCCGTTGACCTTGCCTCACAGGGTAGCCCAAATAGTCATCCCTCAGAGGAGCTGCTGAAGCAACCAGACTATTCAGACAAGATCAAGCAGATGCTAGGTAAACATCAGGGCCAGCCCAGGGGTGGGGGCTGGGGGGCGCCTGCAGTGGAGTTGGGGAAAGCAGGCGTACTGCCGCTCAGTGGCCAGACGTGGGAGGGCCAGACTTGGCTAGACCGAGAGAGCATTGCTCTGCCAGGATGGTCTTCGAGGGTCAGTTGGGCATACCTATGTGAGAAGGCAGGTCACTCTTCTAGAATCCTGTTGCTGACTGACTTCTGTTTTCATTAACAGTGCCACATGGGCTCTTAGGCCCTGGTCCAATAGCCAATGGTTTCCCACCAGGAGGCCCTGGGGGCCCCAAGGGCATGCAGCACTTCCCCCCTGGCCCTGGGGGACCTATGCCAGGTAGGTGGTGAGTGAAGTTGGCCTGGTAATAATATAGGAGTGACCAAAAGATAGGAGGTGGTTTAGGGTGGGAGATGGCAGCTCCTGAGTGTAGCAGGTAGCTAATACTGTCTCCCTTTTTTTCCCAACAGGTCCCCATGGAGGCCCTGGGGGCCCCGGTGGGCCAGTGGGTCCACGCCTCCTGGGTCCCCCACCCCCTCCCCGGGGGGGTGATCCTTTCTGGGATGGCCCTGGTGATCCCATGCGGGGTGGCCCGATGAGGGGGGGCCCAGGACCAGGTCCTGGACCATACCATAGAGGTCGTGGTAGCCGAGGAGGAAACGAACCTCCACCTCCTCCTCCTCCATTTCGAGGGGCCAGAGGAGGTCGCACTGGAGGAGGACCCCCGAATGGACGAGGGGGCCCTGGTGGGGGCATGGTTGGAGGTGGTGGGCATCGTCCCCACGACGGCCCTGGTGGGGGCATGAGCAGCGGCAGTGGGCATCGCCCCCATGAAGGCCCTGGCGGTAGCATGGGAGGGGGCCATCGTCCCCACGAAGGTCCTGGTGGTGGCATGGGTGGTGGCAGTGGCCATCGTCCTCACGAAGGCCCCAGCAGTGGCATGGGTGGAGGCAGTGGACATCGCCCCCATGAAGGTCCTGGACATGGGGGCCCCCATGGCCACCGGCCTCATGACGTCCCTGGTCACCGAGGCCATGACCATCGAGGGCCGCCGCCTCATGAACACCGTGGCCATGACGGCCCTGGCCACGGAGGAGGGGGCCACCGAGGGCACGATGGAGGCCATAGCCATGCAGGAGGTGAGGATGGTCCCTGCCCCCACATGGCTTGTGTTGTCCCATACGCGTTTCTGGGGAGTGTCACTACCACTCGCTATGCCAGGCAGAACATGAGGTGACCTGTTCACAGCATGCATGGCTGTTCCTACCCTTTGCTCTTTCCCCAAATCCCTAAGACTATGTCTCTCTGAAAGACAGTTCTCAGGCTGCCATGGACTTGGGAATGGGTGAGGCTGGCATTGACCTCTTAGCCACTTCCTGTCTGACCATTCCACCCTCTTTTCCACAGACATGTCGAACCGCCCTGTTTGCCGACACTTCATGATGAAGGGCAACTGCCGCTATGAGAACAACTGTGCCTTCTACCACCCGGGTGTCAATGGGCCCCCTCTGCCCTAGGGACCAGCTGCCTGCCCCACCCACACCCCTGTGGACTGCAGCCTTGCTCCTTCCATCGTTATGGCTTCTGTGAGGCCCATTCCCTTCCCCAGCCGAGGAGGAGCTGGCCCCCTTCCCACCTGCTTGGGTTCCGGGGGCTCCTGCTCACTGGTGCGCATTGCTGTACATACTTTCCTCCAGTCTGGGAGGACAGAGACTGCACACGTCTGTACCCTGGACTGCCGAAGAGGAGACCCAGTTGGCTTCACTTTTTGAGGAGATTTGCCCTGTAACCCCAAGCCCTTTCCAGTATTCCCCTTAATGCCTGAGAACCTAAAGCTGGTTATCCTGGAGAACACCTCCGCCTCCTATTGCGGGCCCTCCACATACACAGAACTGACATGGGATCAGCTGCACTTATGAAATCGTCCCAGCCAAGTTCATTATTCCTCATGGGGTGGGGAGAGGGTAAAAGGGGTATTGTGTATCCCACTGCACTGAAAGGGCTCAATCAGGCTGGTCTGAGTTCTGGAACATGACCCCACCCCTTCCCCGACACAGGCTTTACACATTCTGAGTTCTTTTGCAAGTAAGACTTTGCAACCTTCTGGGAATACCTGAGTCTGCGTCATGGCTGTGCTGGGCTCAGTGATGGCAAGTTCACATTTGCATCCAATGAAGGTTTTAGCTGGCGTGGGTGAGGCCGGTGCGCTGGTCCACCCTTGCAAACAGCTCATTCTGGAAACTTGAGTGAGACCAGCCCTTCAGCTGAAGCCCAGCTTGCTGGGCCTGACGTCACTACATGCACTGCCTTTGGGGTTAGTGTGCCTCCTCCGCCCACTTGGGACCCTGTCGGTGTGAGGCCTCCAGCTCCCTTGCTGTCAGCCACCTGTGAATCCCACCAGGTGCCTTCCTGGGTGGGTTCAACAAGGTGACTGGCCCTTTCCCAGCCCTGTCCTTCACCTGTCTGGGCATCAGTTGTTTTCTGTGAAAACAGGATTGGTGGGTTTTGTGCAGGGTCTTGGGTTAGAGCCACAATGGATTTGAGGATGAGTATTTTTTCTTTTGGTTTTGTATATTTTGTACATTAATAATAAACAGTGGAAAGAGAAGCAGCTTATTTAACCCCTGGTGTGTTTGGACTTGTTAACAACTCGGCCATAATCAGCTGTTTTAGGTACATTAATACAAACCTTCGTGGAGTGTTTTTCAGTCCTTGAGTGGAGCTAACTTGTACCTTCAAGTCAGTGTTGGTACTGAGAGAAGGTGAGGTGGGTACACAAGTCCCATGGGTCGGATTCCTTAAGCAAGCCCGGGGGCCTTGGAGTACCATGCAGGTCCACAGAGCTGCAGCCATGGCATGAGGGCAGAGCGATTCAGTAGGACCTACCTGACCTGTCGAGTTGCTTAGGGAAGGTGTTTCCGTGGGTGTGGGTGTGAGAAGAGCAGGGAGAGGGCTGAAGGGAAAGTCCAAGAGCAGGGAAACGCAGGTGGGCTCCTCTTAAGGGCAGTGCCAGGGGAGAAAGTAGGAAGCAAGAAAAAAGAGTGCAGACTGCTCTCCCCAAACAGCTCTGCAGAGTCAGAGGAAAAGGCCTGTGGCTAGGAGATAGAGGGTCCAGGTAAGGTGGTTTTTAGTGTTGTTTTTTTTTAAAGATTTATATTTTTATTGGGGAAGGGGAACAGGACTTTATTGGGGAACAGTATGTTTTTCCCAGGACCCATCAGCTCTAAATCAAGCTGTCCTTTCAGTCTTAGTTGTGGAGGGCGCAGCTCAGCTCCAAGTCCAGTTGCTGTTGTTCAGTCTTAGTTGCAGGAGTTGACTCCCTGTGGGAGTCGAACCGGCAACCTTGTAGCCCAGAGCGCAGGCTCTAACAAACAGCCACCTGCCCACCCCTGTTTTTAGTTCTTAAGGACAGGTATTAAATTGAGGGCCTAGTTGATGGAGTAAGATTCCTGGGAAGACAGGAGGTGTTGGAGAATAGAACATGGAGGGGTAGAATTTAAATAGGAAGTTCTTGAAACTAGAAGTCAGGAGTATATTACATTTTGGGGGCAGAGGGAGGATGGGTATATTGTGTGGGTCGAGAAGAATGGCATTCAACCTCTCAGGGTTCATCAGAGTCATCTGAAGGGCCTGTTAAAAGACAGATTGCGGGTCAGATCCAGCCAATTTCCCGATTCAGGAGGTCTGCGATGGATCCCAAGATTGTGCATTTCTAACAAGTTCCCTGTTGCGGATCTGGAAAACGCTGATGTCACTGCCCTAACACGTTTCTTGGCTATTATTTCTAGGATTGGCCACATGAGGGCAACTTCCTAAATTTCACAGGTCTCCTTTACATTTAGTAAGTCCAATGGGGCTGATTTTGTCGTCCCTTGCCTAGTCTCAGGAGGTTCTTCAGTCAGCCTGCTGTAGCTCTGTGCACTTAGGAGAGGACCTGAGAAGAGGTGCAATGTCAAGGCCAAGGTTAGAGGGGAAATACCAGTGAAGTATCAGCTCAAGTGAAAAAACAGTGTTTCTTTCCTCCTGGTTCCATCTATTGCCTGCTTTTCAAACCTCCTTCCCTCTGTCTCCCACAACAGGCCACAAGAACCGTTAAAGAGAGCTTCAAGTTTTTTCTATTTTAAGTTAAAAATGAGTTCAGCCATTTTTCTTTCAAATGCTCCATAAAAATCCAAAGTAACCTGTTACCTTAAAATTTTTGGTTGGTGGGGCAGGAGAAAGAGGGTGAGCAACCTCATCCGTTTCACCATATTCACTGACCGATTTCTGTTGCTTCATGAAGCCCCCACAGGCTCTTCTGCAGCCTTCTCCCCTCCCCCCCCACTGTTTCAGTCGGTCTGTTCTTCTCTGCTTCCATTCCCACCCTCCACCCCCACACAAAATATCATTTCAACTTTATACGTTCTCTGTCATCTGCTTGGTTCCTTCGCCACCTTCAGGCCTTGGCTTTAATGTTACTTCCTCCAAGAAGGCTCCCCTAATCAGTCCATCTAAAAGTGACCCCTATCCCCCACCTCCACCCTGCCTTCCCTCCTAGCACTGGTGCTCCAAAGGCACCACTCAGCTCCTATCCCTGCTTCTACCATATTTCCCCGAAAATAAGACCTAACCGGAAAATAAGCCCTAGCATGATTTTTCAGGATGCTCGTAATATAAATTAAGT
This sequence comes from Rhinolophus sinicus, assembly GCF_057876585.1. Classification (NCBI taxonomy): domain Eukaryota; kingdom Metazoa; phylum Chordata; class Mammalia; order Chiroptera; family Rhinolophidae; genus Rhinolophus; species Rhinolophus sinicus. The sequence goes on from NC_142502.1 coordinate 108,641,877, forward strand.
CCTACAGTATGTCCCTGAAAGTAAGACTCGCTCTTATATTGATTTTTGCTCCAAAAGATGCATTAGGGCTTATTTTACATTCCCAGCCTCCTGACCTCTGTATGGCCACAGGGCTGTCCTGTTTTCCACTGACAAGTCTTCCCTAAAACGCTTCTTGTGCACTCCTAACAGGCCTATCCTGGCTCACACCCCTCTAGGACTTTGCTGTGATCGTCTTGTCCATTCTACAGATTAGGGAGAATGCCCAGGACACAAGAGTCAGATAAACAAGGGCCATCATCCCAGGAACAGCCCACTACAGTCTGGGTGACAGAGGGTGTGTCGTTTCCTCATTAGGAAGGTGTGCAGAAGAATCACTACTTTAAAATGGAAACATTTCTATGCTGCTTATCTTCAATGCAGTATTTTTAGGTACTAAAATCTAGTTCACGAATAAAAATACTTATTCTGTTAATGAAGTTCCATTTTTCAGGCTTTGGGTTACCTACATACTACCATACCATGTAAATATGTTACCGTATTTTGCAGTGTATAATGTACATTTTTTTGCCCAAATTTGAAAAAATAAGGATGGGCATTATACATGGGTAGTACTAGTTCTGTATCTATATAAATGTTTTTCTTTTATTTATACTTATGAATTAAAAGTGTAACTCCAGAAATCAATAACGATATCCATATGCAAAATATCCTGGAATATGATAATCGGCTTTGTTGAACTTAAGGAGGAACTTGCAACGAACTTGCAAGGACAGAGTTCTTGGTCTTCTATGATGTGTAAATATCATAAATATGTTACCAGTACATAAAATTTCTTGTACCTTGTATTTGTTCTTGTGTTTTGTAATTATTTGTTACATAAAATTTCTTGTAATATGTTAACATTAAGAAGCAAATGCTTAAATTTCTTTATAACACAAAAAACAAGTACCTAAATGTAAACAATTAAAAATTTGAATTAAAAAAATTAAAACGAAAGATTTTTTCCCCTGAAAAGTTGGGGCCAAAAACGTGGGTGCACATCATATATGGGAGTGCATTGTACATGGTAAAATGTTTTCTTATGTGTCTCACGCCCATGTTGCTGTTTTTTGGAGGGGCATCCTTTTGCCCTCATTTAGGTTCATTATTAATTCCATTACATACTAAGCATGTTGATGGAAATAAAACTTCTGCCCATGGACAGAAGTTATCTTGGAGCATCTGAAGAACCTGCAATGAAATTAGTGATAAAAAACTTGAAATGCAAATTTTTGGTGTTCATTTTATAAATAACATTCCTAAATATTTTATGTATAATTTCATCTAGAGCAGTGAGTTGAAAATTTTAAGTGTGGTGTGTAACATGAAATACATGTAACAAAATAAAAAAATTGAAAGCACTTTACAAATCATTGTAAAGTGCTTTAATAAACTTGTGAGGTAGGTACTTTTTGTCACCTTCATTTTACAGATGAGGAATCAGGCACCAAGAGGCTAAGTAGCTTGTCCAAGGTCACACCGTTAGTAAGTGAACTTGAAGCCTGGCTCCCACTGTTCTGATACTTCACAGAATTGTGGAAATTATACGTAATGTCTTACTCGGGGCTTGGCACAAGGCAATGATTTTTTCCCCTCAAATTATGTTAAGGGGGGTGCTTTCTCTCCAATTTGGAGATGTCACCTATGGCACCTCTACAACTATCTCCATACCAAACCTTCACTTCCAGTATAAACCTTATACTTGAGGTCCAGTGTTATTCACTTGGCCAGAAAATAATTTCCCCAAATTATATTTCCAAAGTCAGTCTTAACCACTCAGCTCTTCATATTCCCCCTGGAACTGGACATACCTGGTCATTGTCTTCTGTCTCCAACTCCACCTGGGTCTTTACATCCCTTGCTCTAGTTTAGGACTTACTACCTCATCCCCACAGAAGTTAGGTGGTCCCCCTTGTAAGTCCCATAGTGTACCTCACCCATCACTACCTAAAATCACCACTTGCCACTTGTATTTTACTTTCCAAATCCACCCCTCCAATCTAACACTAATAGTGGCCACACTAGCCACATTCTAACTCCCAGTTTTTTCTTCTAAACCTTAGAGCTGCTCTTTTGCTAGGTTCCAAATATGGCTGTTCTCTCATTATTCAAATCCTTATTCTCTTTCAAGGCCCCCCCCTCAAGTGATCCTGCCAAACAACCAGGCTCCAGGTAACCTTCCCTTTCTATAGCACTTGGCCACTTAGAACCTAGGGAACCACACACTGGCAATTAATCCTATCACACAGGATGCTCGTGTCTTATTTCCTAAGTATTCTCTCACTACTCACGGATGCAGACTTGTCTTTTCCCTTCTTGTACACCCCACAGTACTGTACATGTCAGCTGACTTGGTAACTTTTGAGAGGATCCGCACTCTGGTCTCGGACCACAGGGCAGAACTTGGGACAGAGAGAGACCAGTGTCCCAGACGAAGGGCTGAATCCCTTTCTCTTCTTGTCTGAAGGGCTGGGGGAGGGGAGGCTCCTCAGACAGTAAGCACCATCTAAAGCACAGTAAGACTGCCAGTTAGAGCCATTGGTATCAGTGGGGAAGGATACCAAATGCTGCTAGAAAACTGAACAAAGCAAATCATGACAGAACAGTTTCAGCTCCCATGAATCTCCAAACAGTGACAAGGCAGCAGCAACTCCTTTCCTTTATTTCTTCTCCTTGTAAAGGGAGATTCAAGTTCAGCAGCAATGCTTTCCTGCCTCCAAGTCCCCACCCAACCCAGAGACTGCAGACACCAAGTCCCAGGAGCAGCACCGGCCTCAGACCCCTTCTCCGGCTCTGAGCTCACCAGCTGTTTGCATCATGAAGTCAGCATGAAATCTACCAAAAAACAGCAGCACCAGAGACCGGGGGCCACCACGCCCGAAGCTTTAAGATGGACCAGAGGCTGCAGACAACTGGCCACGAACGTCTGGCTGGATGGAACCCCACAATAAGGAAGGTCACCTCTGTCTACACAGAGGGATGTCATACACAAGGCCAGCTGAACAAAAGGGAGCAGAAAAGTCTCTCAGAGGAAAGGCAACAGTCAAAGTGGTCTCCTAGTCACATCAGGCACCCCTGCCTCCCTGTGCTGGTGAGCTGCAGACAGACGCAGGCTGCCGGGTGGAGACGGGACAACAGGGACGCGAGCTGGTCTTGCGGGAGACTTCTGGGAGGGAAGATCACTCTCGGGGGCGGCTGACCATGACCTCCCCCAGGGCCTCCAACACCTCCCGCTTGTAGTCCTCGAAGTCACCGTCGATTTGGCTCACACTCTGCTCCTCTACCACCCACAGCTGGCAATTGGTTTCTGTGATGAGCCGGGCATCATGGCTGACGACGATCACAGCTTTGCAGAAAGATGGCGAGAATGAAGGTGGACAGAAGGGAGGAAGAAATCAGAACGTGAACCAAGGGCGGCCCAGCCGCAGGACACTGCGGCCTGGCCCAGAGGGAAAGAGGAGGGGCGCGTGCTGAGCTGACTCACCGCCCTTGTACTCGTTGATGGCCTCCCCCAGGGCATCGATCGACTCGATGTCCAAGTTATTGGTGGGCTCGTCCTGTGGAGACGGTGGCATTTCGTGACTAAGCACGACCACTCCTACCTGCCTGTAACTCACCCCCTCCTGTGGCCCAGCTCTCTCACCAAGATGAGGACATCGGGCTCCCGACAGGCCAGCTCTGCAAACACAACTCGGGCTTTCTGCCCACCTGTGGCAGAGGACAAGGAGGTCCATCACACCTGTGGCCGCCTGACATCTCTGCAGGCGAACCCTGGCTGTGTGCGCATGCGCACGAGGCCCCCCACGCCCTGGCTCCCTTCCTTCCCGCCGCCAGGTGGTCTGCAGAGATGAACACTGAGGAGCAGGACAGCTTCCCCAGCCCGCAGTGTACCGGAGAGCTTGCAGATCTGGATGGTGTGGGCATGGCTCTCCAGGCCGAAGCGGCCCAGGCACTTCCGGGCGTCCTGGTAGGGCAGGTTGAAGGCCTGCTGCAGGTACTCGGTGGGCGTCTCCTCCATGCGCAGCTGCTCTGCGTACTGCTGGTTGAAGAAGCCGATTTTCTGCCCGGGGGAGACGGAGGTGGTTGGTGAGTCATACTCCCTCTGCCCACTCTTGTTCCCCAATTCCCAAAGCCAACTCACCAGCCGGTGGTTCTTTCTCATTTCCCCACGAGTCTGCAAGGAAAGAGCAGGTGGTCAGGGAGAGGAAGGGAAAGGTGCCGCAGGTCCACACCCCAGCTTCTCTGAGGGGGAGATGAATAGCAGAATGCGGCTGAGGCAGGTGAGTGCGCAAGGGAACAGGACGTTCTTCCCCGTGTGATAAGGGCACACTGGGAAGTCAGAGTACGGGGCACAAGGTGTAAGAGAAGAATACAGCGGGGGGCACAGAAGCACAGATCCAGAATCAGGGGAGGCTGACCATGACCAAGAACACCCTTCCCACCCAGCGAGACCCATGAACCACACATTCTCAGGCCCCACCTCAGATGGGGATTCGGGACAGTTGGCAGGAGGATCTAAGAGCGTCTTTCTAAAGATCTGCTCTGTGGGTGTGAGGAAAAGGGCCCTCTCAACACTTTCCTGGAGGGAGTACAGATGGCTACGACCTATCTAAAGCACTATATGGCGATATACTGCCAAAACCTTAAAAGCAATTCTAGGGAATTTATCCTAAGAGAAGAGTAAATTCATAAAAGATGTACGATATTTACTACAGTAGTGTCTTTTAGTGAAACATCAGAAATAATCTAAATGACTAACATCAAATTATGTGAAATCTATATAAATAAATGTACACATATAATTACTGTCATGGAAAATGTATGATATATGTATTATCTGGAAAAAGCTGACTACAGAAAAATTCATGTGATGGCCATTTTTGTTTAAAAAAAGGATATGCACATTTGCAAAGGAAAAAAGGTGAAAGCGATCCAGCAAAATCAGTTCCGGTATCTCTGGATTTTTATTTGGCTTATGCAATTTCAAATTATTCTACAATGAACATGTACTTGTATAACCAAAACACCCATGGGGGTTCCAGCAGTGTGACCCCCCTTTCTAGCTCTCCTCACTGACCCAATCTAACCTGCTCTGTAGCACCTCAGGGAAACGAGCTCTCCGCGTGTTCTGTCTTTAGCGCCCCCCTGTGGAGGGTCCGGTGTTGCCCCCCCCCTCCGCATTTCCACTTCCCACACATCGCAGTCTGTCCTCCCGGGTGGCTCAGGACTCACCGGCGTCAGCTTGCCTGTCAGCAGCAGGAGCAGGGTGCTTTTCCCCACGCCGTTAGGGCCCACGATACAGACTGCAGGTAGCAAGACAGGGGGTCACAGAGGTCCCCAGACTCTCCTGTGCTCCTGCACCACCCGACACCAACTCACTTCTTGAGTCCATGTCGATGCCAAAATCCAGATTCTTAAAGAGTGGTTTCTGCCCCTCATAGCCAAACGTCACACCTGAGCACCAGAAAAAGCGGCCGTTTCCTTTCTTTTCCGGGCTACGCGAAGGTCCCCGCTCCCCCACTATCCTGGCCTGGCGGAACAGGAGCAGGTGCCCTGCTGGCGCCGTGCTCACCGTGCAGGCCCAGCACAGGCGGGCTGAGCGGCGGCGGGTTGGGGAACGTGAAGCGCACAGTGTACTCCCGGGGCCGCTTCAGCAGCTCAGGGGCCTCCTGGGACTCCTCGTCCTGGTTCTTCCGGCGGCACTTCTGCTGCTTCCGAGTCAGGGCTTCCTTTGTTTGCTTTTCCTGCAGAGAAAGGGGAAAGGCAGAAACGCATACCTTCGCAGCAGCCCCTGAAATGCAGGCCGGTGCCGCCGGCCAGCTCGTCCTGCTGAGAAGACCACCTCGTCACAGGAAGCCCCCGAGTGCTCACCGCCTGCTTGGTGGACTTGCCGCCCGCCTTCAGCTCCTTCAGCTTTTTCTCCTGCTTCTCATACTGCTTCAGCAGTTCTTTCTGCTTCTGCTGGTACATCTTCTTGAAGGTCACTGGGGCAGAAGAGGACGGGCATCACTGGGTGCCCTCTCCCCTGCAGAGAGGGGTAATCAGGACTGGGGGGATGGGGCGGGCATCACTGTCTGATTCCAGAAAGATCCAGCTTATCACCACGTCCCTACACCCCTCCCAGGCCTCTCCTCGGGGCCCCATCTCTCCTCCACCCACGAGCAGTCCTCCTCACTGTAATTGCCCCGATAGTAATGGAGCCGCTGGGCATCAAGATGGATGATATCGGTGCAGACGTCGTCCAGGAAGCCCTGGTCATGGGACACGATGAGCAACGTCTTCCGCCAGCCCTGGAGATAACTGGATTTTAGAGAAGAGTGTGGAAATGTCACATCGGTCAAGTTAGGGCTACATCAGGGGAAGGACAGACTACGGGGGCAGGGAGGCAAAGAGGGACGGCCAGATTGAGAGTTGTCCAGGGCAGAGTGAACAGGACCAGTGATGCAGACTAATCCAGGGCCACTCACTTATTGAGCCAGATGACAGCATTGAGGTCCAGGTGGTTAGTGGGCTCATCCAACATCAGCAGCGTGGGCTCCATGAACAGCGCTCTAGAGGGTTGGGCAGCAAAGTGCAGGGTCAGAGGGAGGCAGGTCCCTGCTCAGAGAACCTGAGTAGCCCCGGGGGTGCAGCCTGAGACCATGAACACTTCCCAATCCCTTAGGGAAGTTCCTGTGAGACGTCGGTGAGGATATACACCAGGAGGGGAGAGAAATGCAGAAAAGACCTGAAGCCTGACAACACAGACAGGAAGGGAGACAAGTTGGCCTTGAACCTCCCTGCTGGCCTCAGAAGAATGAGCAAAAGGGACCGGGTGGTTTGGGCTGGGAGGGTGGTGAGGTGGGCGGCCCACCTGGCCAGGGACACACGCATGCGCCAGCCCCCCGAGAACTTCTGTGTGGGCCGGTTCTGCATCTCAGGGTCGAAGCCCAGACCAGCCAAGATCCGCCGGGCTTTGGCCTCTGCAGCGGCCGCCCCGATTGCCCGCAATTCCTCATACACCTGAGAGGAGCGAGAAGAGGAAACGTGTCCGGAGGTCACAGGAAGCCCCAAGTCTAGCCCGTGTCCCCTGAGCCATCTCCTCTACCTTCTCTAGCCTCTCGGCGGCTGTGTCATCCCCCTGCTCCAGCTGTCCTTGGAGTTGTCGCTCCTCTTCCAGCAGCTTTACTCGCTTGGTGTCGGCTCGAAGAACAGCCTGCACTGCTGGCGTTTCATCTGCTACCACCTCTGGGGAGCAGGGCGACAACAGTCAGGCCACTCGAGGGCTAAGAACCTAGTCCCCCTTCCCACAGCTCCATTCTGCCTTGCCTGGCCCTGCCCAAAGAAAACATCCTGCAGTCCACTCTTTCCTCGCTCTCCTTTGGCATTCACTTCCCAGTCCCCAGTAACTGTCCCAACACCACAAGCAGTTTCTGCTCTTCCCGGTGGGTTCCCCACTGGCCCTGCCCTCACCTTCCCCCACTGGCCTCACCCTGCTCACACAGCAACACGTCGATGTTGGGGGGGATGCTCAGCGCCCGGTTGGCAATGTGCTTGAGGAGCGTAGTCTTGCCCTTGCTAGGAATGAGACAGCCGCCAGGGCCAGGTCACCACTGTGGAGGCTCTCCTTTTCCTTCCACCCTACCCCCATACCTCCAGCCCCCCACTCCTCACCCATTGGGTCCCACTAGCCCATAGCGGCGGCCGGCCACAATGTACAGGTCCGCGTTGACAAATAACTCCTTGCCGTGAGCCGAGATGCTGAACTTCTCTAGCTGCAGTCGTCAGGGAAGCAAACATGGCAAAGGGAGGGATGGGAATGTGAGAACTCTCCCTTTCAGACAGAGCTGCAGCTTTCTCCCTGCCAGGAAGCCTGACAAGCCAAGCCTGCTGGCACTGTGCCCTGCTCTTACCAGGCCGGTCCACGTCCCTGTCCACTACCCAATGGGATCTCCCAAATCCAAGCCAGTCCAGCCTGTCCCACCCAATTTCCCTCCAGGGTGGACCCCTATACTTTTGCTTTTTCTATCTTCTCGCTTAAGTTGGCAGAACTCAAGGCATGGAAAACACCTCCAAGCTTTCTTGTCGGTGGTCAAAGCCCCCTTATTGGTCGCCATGACCACTGAGGGAAAGGTGAGAGAACGGGCTCTTCCCTGGGCGGCTGGGTGGGAGAAATCCCCTCAGACCTACCTTGATGTCAGAGGCATTTTCTAACATGGCCTGGCGGGAGGACACCTCCGCTTGTGACACAGAGAAGTCATTCTCCGCAGCACTGGCTGCTTTTAATGAAGCCACCTGGCGCTCATACTCCATCTGAGAAGGAAGGAGAACTACTGTCTGCCAGTTTCCTGTCATCGGACACCGAGACAAGGTTCACAGAACACCATTCTGTCCGTACTCTATTTATTTCAAGTAGCACTCAAGCTCTCCTTCTTGTCCACCAACTCGCATGTCCCATAGTTGAAGCATAAAAATAAATCAATTTCTCCTCTTTTGACCACTAAGAACCCAAGGTCTTACCTGTTTCTTCAGCTTTTTCTTCTCCTTTTTGCTAAGGTGAGCGTAGGGATCATTGGCCTTAGACTCCCCTGCGTCTTGCTCCTCTTCTCCTTCCTCCTCTGACCCCTGTGAGAACGAGGGGACGGTAAAAAGTGAAGGCCCCCTTCTAGAACCTGGAGTTCATGTGATCCACCCCTAGTTCCAGGCAGCTCTTCCCTTCTCTCCTAGAGTCCTGACATGTATCTGGTGAATCTTCTCATTCTCATACCCACCCCTGGTTTCCTTGCAGTCCTTTATCCATTTCTGCCACCAGGAATCATGGTACAAGACAGATGGCAGGAGTTCTGTGTGTATGAAGTGTATCTATGATGTATGTGTGTGTTACCTGTAAACAGAACTACTAACGCAATGTAACTGAGGACAGAATCAACGTAATGGGTCCTTCTCCTCATGTAGCCAGTGTTTCTGTAGCTTACACAGTAACATGCAAAGAAAAGGTCTGAAGCCCTAACACAGCCACTGAGAAATCCAGAACAACAGGATGGGAAAGTACTAGATGTATAGAGTACCTCAGAAACTACTGGACTCCCTCATGTCATACAGAAGAGAAAACTGAGAATCAAGGAGGTAGAGGATGTACTACTCAAGGCCACACAGCTAGTAAGTGGCAAAGCCAGGTCCTTTCAACTCTGAAAACTGGCCCATGGGCCCAATCTGACCCGGCATCCGTTTTTATATGGCCCGGGAGCTAAGAACAGTTTTACATTTTCAAAGAGTTGTTTAAAAAAAAAAGGAAGACAAATATGCATCAGAGACCGTATATGCCCTGCAAAGCCAAAAACATTCACTATGCGCCAACTCCTTTACAGAAGTTTGCCGACTGCTGCTCTGGACAGTATCAGCACCCTGAGACCCTGACCCCCCATCCCCAACAGCAAAATATGCACCTGCTCTGCCTTCCTGGCCTTCTCCTTCCCTTGCTTGGGTGGTTCCTTTTCTTGTGTCATTTCCTCTTCATCCTCTTGCTCTTCATTGTCCAGAGTGGCAAATTTATTTTGAGGCTAACGGAAAAGACAGCACGTCCGATGAAACGCCCAAATCTCTGAGACCCAGCACCTCCTCCTGCCAATTACTCCCTCACCTTGGCCTTCCCCTTTGACTTCTCTTCCTTTTCCTTTTTGCCCTTGAGCCCCGGCTGTGGTTCTTCAGATACAGCCTGGAGAAGACACACATATATACACACACAAATTAATTTGCTATCTTGTTGCTTTACAGGCATTTCCAGAGAGTCCAGGACGAGGAGTTAACTGTACTGAATGGTGCTAGGAAGAAAATGAGAGCCAAAAAAACCCTACACTCCAGTTTGAGACTAGTGAAGAGAACGTTACAGAATATTCACAAAGCTAAGGGCCTATGAGTCAGGCAAGTGAGCTACATGGGTGGGTGGCAGCAGCGCTGGAGGGCTTCCTCAAGAGGGCGAATCTTGAGAAGAGGTAATGGACATGGGTTTGGGGAAGGCCTTCTAGGGAAGACGGAGGACGGAGCATAGAGAAAAAAAGGCTTTGACACAGACATCATCTGCCTCATGCTGGATGTGACCAGGCTGGTCTGCAAGGCACGCATGGCAGAGTCCCAGGCAACAATGCACAGGGCCCAAGTGCAAGAGCAAAGACGTGAGGCCTTTGTTTTAGACTCTGAAGTGAAAGCAACAGAATCACTGTAGATTTCCGAGTGATGAGGAGAGTATTTTAAAAACCTGATTTTGACAGTATAAGCAAAACAGGCCTAGAGGAGTGAGCTTAAAAGCAGGAAGTCAGGGCATTACCCCACTACGGGTGGGGAAGGCGCTCCGTGGGGTGGGAGTACCCAGCACAGCCACCACTCTCACCTTATTGATCCGATTCTTCTCTGGCTTGGCAGGCTTAGGAGGGTGTTTTTCTTCCTCCTCCTCTTCCTCACTCTGGTCCTGAATCAGGGCTGCAAAAACATTACCACCCTGGAAAATGAAAGAGCCAGAGAAGTCAGTGGGCTGGTCAAGGTTAGGCCCATGAGGTTTCCGTTTACCACGCAGATGGCTTACCTTGGTTTTCTTCCCTCCTCGGGGTACTGGGGCTGGCACTGAAATGACAAGGAAAAAAGATGAGGCAGGAAAGAGAATTACAACGTCTGGCTCCTCAATCTAAACCAAGCCAAAGATCAAGAAACAAGGCCTTCACTCTTCATGGCTCACGGGTTCCAGGCACCCATTCCCCTCACGTCATTTACCCTCATCCTCCTCGTCACTGGCCGGCACCGAGAGCTTCTTAAGACGCTCCAGGAGCTCTTTCTCATCTCCTTCGTCATCCACATCCTTCTTCCGCCGGCCTTTTCGGGCGTCTCGTTTCTTTTTCTGCGGCTGAAAGCAAAGAGGATGAGAGAATGACGCTGAGCCCAGGGCCCTGCGGGACCTCTGCCTCCAAGAGTCTCCATCAGCGGGGTGAACCGGTGTGGGCTGCAGAGGGGCTGCTGGGCCCAAGGCACCCCTCGGACTCGTGGGCCCAACGCTCAGACCTGCTGCTGCTGCTGCTGCTCCTTCTCCTTGGGAAACTTGTCTTCTTCCCCAGCCTGCTTATCTTCTACTGCCAGCTCTTCAAAGAACTACAGAGAGAGTTAAGATGTACAACAACACGGCTGAGACCAGAACCCCCCGACTCTGCCTGCCGACCTGCCCTCCCATCCTCACCCTGCTTCCTCTCTTGATAAGCTCTGTCCTCCCCCTCGGACCTCCCACCTCCCTCACATGGCTGCGTCTTGCTCGGAAGCACGATCAGTTCTCATCCTCAACCTCATTTTCTCACCGTCTTTTTGGTCTTCTTGTCCTTCTTCACTTTCTTCACCACTTTGTCTAGAAGGTTAAGCAGACATTGTGAATGCTTATTTGCAAATTTCAAAGCAGCCTGATCCCCCCGCAAAGCCCTCAGTGGCCTCCACCCTATTTTACTATTTTTCTAGTTCAACTATCATTCCCTAGACATTTGTATTGTCCCACAGGACAGACAGTGGTGGCTGGGTCTAGGGTGGCAGTGGGAGGGAGAAAGCAGAATTCAGAGGGTGAAGGTAGAGGTGGAAAGGAAGTAAGACAGAGTATCAGAGATCATGCCTATGTTTTTAGTTGGCAAAATGAGTTGGACTATTGGTACCATTTATTAACTCGAAATATAGTGGAAGAGAATGTCCCCTCTTCCCACCCTGCCACCCATGGGGGTGAAGGTAGGACGAAGATACCATACATTCAGTTTGGGATATGTTGCCTGTGAAGCCTACAGGCCATGTAAATAGAGCTGTTTGGAAAGTAAATGAACATCTGGGTCTATGCCCCACCTGCTCTGCTCGCACAACATTCTAGCACACATCACACTGTATTATACTTAGCACAGTCAGTCTTTCATCCTAGAGAGCCACCTTTAGCTTGTGGTTCCAGGGAGCAAAGTGGGAAGTAATAAAAGTTCACTCGACAGAATATATTCCAGCTCCTCCCTTCTGTCAGTCCTGGTTTCCCGGAAGGCAGGGTACTATGTCTAACTCCCTGTCTCCCTCCCACCGTCAAACTGGGAGCAGCTTCATGATTTCTCCTTATGTCCAGACCTATCCACTATCATATTCCCCTCCAAACCATGCCATCCTATCCAAAAGCACTCCTGTAGTTATTTAGCTCTAAAAAAGCCAACCAAACAAAACCTAACTGCTTTCTGCTATCTACCACATTAAGTACTTCTTAGACCAGAATCCCATTTAATCCATAGTAATCACTTATTTAGGAAGGTTTTACTGAGCATCTACTATGCCAAGAACCGGAGATTGATGAGGACAAGCCCTATAATTTAGAGCTGCATAGACTAAAAGGGCCCTATCCTACCTTTTCTGCTATATCTGTTTCCCCATCCACACCTGTGTTCTGGACACTGGCTTCTCACTGCTCCTTGATTTAGTCCCAGGCATGCTTCTGTCTGTCTTTGCTTAATCTTGGTCCTCCGTCCAGAACACATTTCAGAATCTGATCTCACTACTGGGTGACTAGAGTGGTAGAGCTGAAAAGATGTACAGGAGAAGTAATGTAAGGCTGTATATTCCAAGGAGTCTAACCCTAATGACTTTAAGGAGGACCCATTGCAGTACGTAAGAAGGAATGACATGACCAGCTCACGTTGACAACCCTAAGGAGTGACAAATCCCAGACACTAGTTTCTCTCCAAAGACTAACACAACCACACCATCTGCCCTTCTTTTAAATCCCCTTTGTACCTGAAACATCACTCTGATCCTTCTGCCTGTAAGTAGAGGAAAAGCCTGTGTGCAGGTTGGGTTGTGAGGAAGTGTAACCAAGCACCAAGGCCCAGGATAAGGCTAAGTGCAGCTGCAGTGCTGTATCTTCCATTGCTCCTCCTCTAATGCCTCGTTCCCTTTAGTGCATCACTTAAGCTGCTCCTAACTTCAAAGCCAAATAAAACACTTTCCTCAACCTTGCAATCTCCTCCCCTAATCACTGTTTTCTGTCCCATCTTCACTGAGTCTCAAAAGCGGAGCCCACACTACGCTTCCATCTGCAGAGGTCTCCTCCATATCCAAGACTTCACCGACACTCGCCTGTCTTTACTTTTAGTCGAGAGCTCTCTCCTTGCCATTTCCTCTTAGAAATTCCCCAGAAAGCTCCAACTCAGCACTGAAAAGCTGCCCTTCTCTCTGCCCACTCCCCATCATACAGGCCTACTGCTTTTAGTTAATAGTCTACTTACTGCCCATTGACTTACTTAAGTGAGCGTCATCCCTAATTCTCCTCCCTTCCATTGGCCAGTTTCCAATTCTGGTAAATGCCACTTCCTTAATAACCCTTTAGTCTTCACCGCCCTGGCTTACTCTTACCACTTCTCAACTGGATCGTTGCGAGAACCTCCTAAATGGTCTCCCTGCCTCCAATCCTCACCAATTCAAGCCATTCTCCACTGCCCAGTGCTGTCACTGTGAACTGATCATATCATTCTTTATGCACTTCAACAGGTCCTTCTTCTTAATATTCTTAGAACTAAATGCCCCGGAATAGCGTATAAAGCCTTTCATTACCTGTCTTCTGCACATTTTCCCAACACCAGTCATCCAATAGTGGGAACCAGCTGGGCTCACCTACATCACTAGCCTTGGACACAATTCTCTGCTTGGAATTGCTCTTCCCCTTGCTAAGTCATACAGATCCTTCAAGAATGAACTCAGCTTATCATATATTTCTGGGAGGCTGTGCCGACACTCCTACCCTACCTGTCTGAATAGATGCCTCTCTTTTCTTCTCAGTCCCATAGCATTCTCAAGCATACTCATCACACTCTGTCAACCACTGTCTGATTAACGTTCTGTCCCCTCCACTAGACTGGGTGCCCCTTCAAAGCAAGGCTTCTCTTTTATCACTATATTCCCAGTTCCTCTGCACAGTATGAGATATACAGCAGGCATCCAACAAATGCGTGTAAAATTAGTCACTGTGTGCCTACTGTAACTATTTGGGTCCATTCTATCTCTCCCTTGAAGTGTCTTCAAGACCGGGAGGATGTCTTCATTATTTTTTTTCTACCCTCCCCAAAGCATAGTATATACAGCACTCAACAAATATTCGCTGTTTTCAAGAAAACCTTAACCCCCCATTCCAACATCCAACATCTTCACTCTTGCTCTAGGTGAGTCAGATGTGTCTTAAGAAAGAGCCCATGAAGGAATCATCCTCTCTTGAAAAGCAGGTGGCACCACCGGCTCCTGAAGGTGAGCGTAAGAGTGTGTGTGAGTGTGTGTGTGTGGTGGCAGGGCGGGGTGGTCCAGGCACAGCTTATATACAGAGGGTGCCAAAAAAAAAGGATACACGTTTTAAGAAATTAAAAAAGTGATAAAATGGTAATACCCAATATATACCAATAACAAAAGATGTAAGTCACGTTGACTTCTGCAGTTACAAGAGGTGCTCAAAGTGGTTACCATCAGTGTCCAGACACCTGACTGTGGCGAACTACTGCTTGAACAACGCTGAGGAAACTGTTCACTTGCGTACATTTTTTTTGGCACCCCCAGTATTTCTGTGGGACATAGAATACAGTGTGGTGCGGAAAAGGTCCAAAAGAGAAAAGAGGACTTTCTCATTTCTCCCCATCTCTCCCTCAGTACCACACGCTCTTCCACGTCTACTGCCCAGTCCACTTAAACCTCTCAGCGAAACCCCGGCACCCTTTCTTTCACCCCCACCCCAAACTCACTGCTGCCGCGGCAAACTCGGCCCACCCCACTGCACGCATGCGCAGTAGCCCCGCACGGCCCGGCCAGTCTCGCGCCTCGTGACCCTTTCCTAACACACGCACACTTTTCTCTCTCCTCTTCTCTTTACTCTCTCGTTCCCTCCCTGCCCACGAGCTTCACCTGCGGGGCTCGTGCTCTCTCCGTCCCCGATCCACTCGGGCTCCGGCGGCTGCTGCTTGGGCCCCTTCGGCATTGCGGTGGCAGTTTCGGCTATTCTGACGGCGCCGGGCGCTATTTCCGCTTCCGGCGGTGTGGGGCTCCGCGTGGGGCGGGATCTCCAGGCCGGCGCGCCCGGCCCCGCCCCCGGGGGTGCACGTGCGCGCCACGCCGTGACCTCGGGGGCGTGCCTGCGGTCCCGCGGGGGCGTGGTGGGCATCGCTCCCAGAGGCGCCTGGGCAGAGCTTTTGTGACCTGGGAAGCCACCCTCGTGGCTCTGCGACGCCGCATGACTAATTTCCGACTAGTACAAAAGAGTGGCGTAATCCTTTTCTTTTTTTTAAATGGATGCTACCTTCGACCACCCCCTTGCATCTGGTTCCGGGCAGAAAGGCTCAGTCCGTCTACTAAGAAAGAAGCCTTGTCGGTCTAGTGTTGAGATGTGTTACAAAATCCCGGAGTTTAGAGTTGTAAAGGAGGAGGAACTCTAGCCAAACAAAAATCACTGCAGCGGAACTTGGAGTCACTTCTTGTTTTTTTTTGTTTTTTTTGGTAAAAGCTTTACTGAGGTGTAATATACAATAAAATGTACATACAATAAACTGACAGGCAAACTGCAAGGTGTACACTTTGGTAAGTTTTGCATATGATACATCCATTAAACCACCACCATCCCCACAATTAAGATTTGGAGTCGCTCCTAACACTACCCCTTAATAGGAGCAAAGGCCCTGTTAACCCCGTCAGCTCCCATTCTGTCTTTAAGCCTCTACAATCATGCTTGGTGGCCTGAATCCACTCTCGCCACGGGTCAACTGATTAGGGTCAGTTCTCTGTCCTTATCCTAATCACGCTCCCAGCAGCACATGATGCAGATGGTCACTCCCTCCTCCCTTTGTGTACTTCAGGGACACTGCTTTCTCCAGGTTTACTTTCTATCTCAGTGGCTGCTCACTTTTTCCTCCTTTCCTGGCGTCTCCTCCTGAAGTCTAAAAGTCTAAAGCCTTGGGGCCCATTACTTGACACTCTTCTTTAGACTTATTGTCGATGTCTCGTGACTTTAAATACCATCCACAACTGACGAAGCTCCCCAGTGTCTCTTGTTGCCCTCAACTTCGGCCCTAAGCGTCAGGTTCAGGAATCGAATAGCTTATTGGGCATCTTCTCTGAAGTAAATCACTGATAAATATCTCAAATTAACATGTACAAAACTGAGCTCTTGTTTTCACTCCTCAAGCCTTTGTCTCGTCCAGGTTTCCCCACATCAAGAAATTGCACCACCTATAGAGGGAATATACCTCAACATAATAAAGGCCACATAGGACAAGCCCACAGCTACATCATACTCAACAGGGTAAAGCTGACAGCTTTTTCTCTAACAACAGGAACGAGACAAGGATGCCCACTCTTGCCACTTTTATCCAACATAGTACTGGAAGACCAAGCTAGAGCAATTAGGCAAGAACAAGAAATAAAAGGCATCCAAACTAAAAGGAAGAAGTAGAACAGTCTCTATTGCAAATGACATGATGTTATACATATAGAAAACCCTAAAGAACCCACCAAAAAAACATTAGAATATGTAGATTCAGCAAAGTTTAAGGATACAAAACCAACATACAAAACTCAGTTACATTTCTACACAATAATAACAAACTATCAGAAAGAGAAATTGAGAAAACAATCCCATTTACAATTGCACCAAAGGAAAAAGACAAACAAACCAAGGAATAAATTTAACCAAGGAGGCAAAAGACCTGTACTCTGAAAACTATACCACATTGACGAAAGAAATTAAAGACACAAACAAATGAAAGGATGTACCATGCTCATGAATTGGAAGAATCCATATCATTAAAATGTCCATATTACCTAAAGCAGTCTACAGATTCAATGCAATCCCTGTCAAAACACGGATGGCATTTTTCACAAAAATAGAGCAAATAACCCTAAAGTTTACATGAATAAACTTTATCCACATTAAGACCCCCAAATAGTCAAAGCAATCTTGAGAAAGAAGAACAAAGCTGGAGGTATCATCCTACCTGGTTTCAAATTATACTACAAGCTATAGTAATCAAAACAATGGTACTGGCATAAAAATAGATAAATAGGTCAAAGGAAGAGAACAGAGAGCCTAGAAGTAAACCCACACTTATATGGTCAATTAATCTACAACAAAGGAGGCAAAATATGCCATGGGGAAGTTTCTTCAATAAATGGTATTGGAAAAACTGCACTCATACATGCCAAAAATTGAAACTGAACTGTTGTCACGCAGCAGCCTAACCGTCTGTCCCCTCGTGCCTGTCCCTAAAGAAAGGAGAGTCTGTGAGACGGATCCTTTCAGGGCCTTTGCTTCACCTTTGTGCTTACACTTCATGTCTCTTGTTTGGCCCCCAAAGGATGGTTGATCAGCCAATGATGGGTAAGATTCCTCACGGGAGGAACAACCCAAGCCAGGTGGAACCGGTGGGGACCACCAGGAGAACTCATGGGGTTGAGAGAGGTGGGCACAGCCCCCCACCTTCCCCCAGCTAAGGAGAGCTTCTGCCGATGTGGCTATATTGCTTCCCACAACCTGCTTGGGAAGTGAGTCAATGATGTGATAACATCAGTTCTCCTTCCATTCTTAACAATAAGTTTCAGCATAAAGGATTTGTCCCTGGGGAGGCACATACCATAATTGTTAAGACATCATGGGACTTTCTATTCCAGCTGTTTGCAGACAAGGGTGATTGATTTGAATCAGTTTTCTGGTATGATGTATGAGACTCACAGACTGGAGAAAACAATGCTACTTCCTTGTGTGTATATCAATAAAAGCCACAAGGTGGCCCAATTTGGGGCTCGCAGTCCTTTGAGGCTGGGAGACCCTTGGCCCCATGTTTCATAACTTTCTTGATTTGTTTCTTTCTTAACCCTCCGCCACCCCTTCTCGTTCTCTCACTGCCTGTGTTGCACTGGACGTGACACTGAACCACTTTCTTACACCATATACAAAATAAACTCAAAGTGGATTAAAGACTTAAATGTAAGACCTCAAACCATGAAAGTCCGAGAAGAAAACATAGGCAGTAAATTCTCTGACATCACTCTTAGTGATATATTTTTGGATATGTCTCCTCGGGTAAGGGAAACAAAAGCAAAGACAAATGGGACTACATCAAACTAAAAAGCTCCTTTCCAGTGAATGAAACCATCAACAAAACAAAAAGGGAGAAGGTATTTGCAAATGAAATATCCAATAAATGATTAATACCTAAAACCTGAGTAGACATTTCTGCAAAGGGGACATACAGATGGCCAACAGACATATGAAAAGACGCTCAACATCAATAATCATCATAGAAATGCAAATTAAAACCACAACGAGATATTATCTCACACCTTTCAGGATAGCTATCATCAAAAAATTCAACAAGGGTGGCCGGTTAGCTCAGTTGGTTATAGCGTGGTGCTGATAACACTAAGGTTGCTGGTTCGATACCCACATGGGACACTGTGAGCTGCACCCTCCTCAAAAAATTAATTAATTAATTAATTGAAAAAAAGAAAAGACAAAATAAACTAACAAACAAGTGTTAGTGAGGATGTGGAGAAAAGGGAACGCTTGTGCACTATTGGTGGGATTACAAATTGGTGCAGCCACTGTGGAAAACAGTGTAGAGATGCCACAAAAAATTAAAACTAGAACTACCATATGACCCAGTGATTCCACTTCTGGGTATTTATCTGAAGAAAATGAAAACAGTAATTAAAAAAGATATGTGCATCCCTAAGTTAATTGCAGCATTGTTTACAATAGCCAAGATATGGAAGCAACCTAGGTGTCCATCTATAGATGAATGGATAAAGAAGATGTGATATATATATATATATATATATATATATATATATATATATATACATACATACAGAGAGAGAGACAAAAAAAGTATACACATTTTAAGAAAAAAAAATTATTAAAATTGTAATACTCAATATATTCGTATACCGACAGCAAAAGATGAATACAAGTCACGTTGACTTCTACAATTACAAGAGGTGCTCAAAGTGGTTACCATCAGCGTAATTTTAATATTTTCCTTTCTTAAAATGTGTAGGGCCGGCCCGGTGGCTCAAGTGGTTGGAGCTCCATGCTCCTAAAGCCAAAAGGTTGCCAGTTCGATTCCCCCATGGGCCAGTGGGCTCTCAACTACAAGGTTGCTGGTTCGACTCCTCGAGTCCCGCAAGGGATGGTGGGCTCTGCCCCCGGCAACTAAGATTGAACACGGCTCCTTGAGCTGAGCTGCCTCAGTTGGTTGGAGCGTGGGCTCTCAACCACAAGGTTGCTGGTTCGACTCCTGCAAGGGATGGTGGGCAGCGCCCCCTGCAACTAGCAATGGCAACTGGGCCTGGAGTTGAGCTGCGCCCTCCACAACTAAGACTGAAAGGGCAACTTGACTTGGAAAAATAAATCCTGGAAGTACACACCGTTCCCCAATAAAGTCCTGTTCTCCTTCCCCAATTAAAAAAAAATCTTTATATAAAAATTAGTCATGAAGATGTACAGCACAGGCAATATAGTCAATATCATAATATCTGTATGGTGACAGATGGTTACTAGACTTACTGCTGTGATCACTTTGTAAGGTATATAAATGTTGACTCACTATGATGTACACCTGAAACTAATATTATATTGTATGTTAATTCTAATTAAAAATAAATTTAAATAGCTCTTCCCATAAGTGGCCTGAGGTGACTGACCTCTGAAAATGGTTTGCTTTTCACTTGACCCAAGAACCCCACAAAATCATGTAAATTGAGAGGTTCAAATCTTCGTATTCACTTTAAGAACACTCATGAAACTGCCCAGGCCATCAAGGGTCTGCATATCTGGGAAGCCACCAAGTATCTGAAGGACGTCACGTTACAGGAGCAATGTGTGCCATTTCATCGTCACAATGGTGTTGGTAGGTGTGTGCAGGCCCAACGTGAGGCTGGACGCAGGGTCGGTGGCCCAAAGAGTGCTGAATTTTTGCTGCACATGCTTAAAAACGCAGAGAGGAATGCTGAGCGTAAGGGTTTACACGTAGACTCTCTGGTCAGTGAGCACAGCCAGGTGAACAAAGCTCCCAAGATGCAGCGCGCAACTTACAGAGCTCGTGGGCGGGTTAACCCACACATGTGCTCTCCCTGCCACACTGAGGTGATCCTCACTGAGAAAGAGCAGATTGGCCTAAACCAGAAGAGGCTGCATGGAAGAAAAAGATCCCCCGGAAGAAACTGAAGAAACAAAAACTTACAGCCCGGGAGGAAATTTAGCATCAAATAAATGCTAATAAAAGTAAAAGCAGGAGGAAAAAATAAATTTAGATAAATAAAAATAATGGTTAAATCTGAAAAAAGAAATCACACCACCTTCCATTCTTGGGCCAAAACTGAAAGATCATCCTCTTATCCGTTCCCCCTCATCAGTAAGCCATGTCTGCTTCATTCATTCATTAAAAAAATATTATTTATTGAGTGCATGGTCTGTGCCAGGCACTCCTGTAGGGCCTTGGGATATCACCGAACAAAGATGTGGTACATATATACCATGAAGTATTGTATTGGATACCACTGATCTCTAGCAGGGAGATGATGCTGTGGAGAAAGAAAACATAGATCAAGGTGAAATGCATCAGGAGGGCAGGTTGTAGTACTAAATAGAATGTTCCTGAGTCTCAAGTGAGGTGAAATTCAAGTAAATCCCTGAGGGAGGTAAGTTTTGGCCACATGTATTTCCAGGAGACGAGCCTTCCTGGCAGAAGGAAGAGGAAGGGTGATGCCCTACAGCAGAAGTGTGCTGGGCATACATGAGGAACAGAGAGGCCAGTGTGGCTGGAGTGGCACGAGAGACACAAGGACAGCAGGGTCGGGACTTGGAGGCCTTTGAGGTCGTCTGGAGGATCTGGCTTCTGTTCTTGACTAACATGGAAGTCATTACAAAGTTCTGAGCTGAGGAGTGACCTGACCTGGCCTACATTTTAAAAGGGTGACTTTGGGAGCTGTGCTGAGAGTAGACTGAGGGGTGCAGCAGGGGGGAGAATGGCAGAAGCAGGGAGACCTGTTAGGAGGTGACAGTGGCGCAGGCGAGGGTGGCAGTAGTGGAGGTGGTGACAAGGGTTGATTTCTGGGTATATGGGAAAAAAGAGCCAGTAGGTTTCATTAATGAATTGGATATCAGATGTAACAAAAAAATAAGGATGACTCCAAGTTTTCTGAACCGAGCAACTAGAAAGATGAGTTGCCATCAACTCAGACTTTAAAATATCTGTGCTCTTCTCTCCACCTTTACCGAGACCAAGCCACCATCTCCTTACCCTGGACCACAGGAGCCTCCTCCTCACTGGTCTCCCTACTGTTATTCTCATTCTCAAATCTATCCTTCAGTCAGCAGTACCGTGTTTCCCCGAAAATAAGACTGGGTCTTATATTAAGGTTTGCTCCAAAAGACGCAGTAGGGCTTATGTTCAGGGGATGGCATCCTGAAAAACATGCTAGGGCTTATTTTCCGGTTAGGTCTTATTTTTGGGGAAACACGGTAGTTTGAGAGAATAAATCATTTGCTCAAAACTCAGAATATAATCCAAATGCATTGCCTGGGCTTACGGGGCTCTTTATAACCTGGTCCGTCGGATTTCCTGATCTCTCCATCTGGCCTCACTGGTCTTCCATTCCTACTTCACACACCTCAAACCCATTCCTGCCCCAGGGCCCTTGCCCTCGCTGTTCCCTATGCCTGCAATGCCTTTCCCCCAGATAGTCCCATGGCTGCTTCATTTAATTCTGTACTCTAGTCACATCACCTCCTCAAAGAAGCCCTATGTATTGTAATATTGACTTGTCACTCTCCAGCCTCTTCCTTCACTTTTTCTTCATAGCACTTATCACTTAAAGTTATATTACATATGCATTTATTGTCTATCATCCTCAGTAGACTGTAATCATCACATGGGCAAGGATTTTGCCTTTTTTCATCACTATATTCCCAGCCCCTGAAACAGTACTTGGCCCAGAGAAGGCACTAAAGTATTCATCGAATGAATGGGAGACTTAACTAGGACAACACATATGAAGAACTTGGCGTGGACCTGCCATAGAGCAAGCAACCATAAAATCCCATACTGGGATCTCTCCCTGCCTCTCTGGCCTTCCCCCTGTCTCCTGGTTAGGCCATCCTTATCTTTCCTAACTTGGTCATTTATGTGCGCTTTCCCCAAGGCTAAGTGCTGGGCCTTCTTCTTCCCACTTGACATTCTGCTCCCAGGTGATTTCAGCTGTAGACTCCTCAAACAGGTCTTTTGTAACCAGCATGTTTTTAGTCCCCAACTGTTCTTCTCTACGTAGTACTCCATTTATTTCCTTTATATTATTAATCACAATCTGTAATTACTTGTTTGTTTACTTTTGAAACAGCCTCTGACAACTGGGAACTGGCTGACACTAGGAGCTAGACCTTGGTGCTGCTAAGAGCTGGCCTGGCGCTGTCAGGTTGAACCTAAACTTCACGGAATACCAATGACAGACGAGGTCATTCTGTGACAGTGATGAAGACAAAGCTGATAACCTTGTCTAAGCATGGACAAAAACAAGGTCACTGTGTAAACCGTAAACACTAAATGCCCCTCTTGGCTACAATGAGTGATGCTTTTGTTTTAAACCAGTTACAGCTTTAGCCATGTTTCATTCCTCCCTCCTAGATGAATTTGCTCAGATGTACAAGCATAGAATTGCCCCCACTTCCTGACAGCACCCAATCCAAAACTTCCTGCTTCCTTGAACCTCCTCTCCAATCAGGGCCAAACCACCAAACACAAACCCTAGTCCTGTCATTGCTAAGCCTCTTAATGAGATCCTCTGCAGTTAATAAACCCGGCTCTGACGTAGGTGCTCCTGGTGCTCTTTGGCTGGAAGGGCACTGGCACTTTTACTCTCATTTTCTATCGCATCCCCAAATGTTAGCAGGGAATGGCTGGTAGAGGATGTCCACCCTACCGTTCTCACCTGCTGAAAGCCCAGCATTTTACTTAGCACAGGGCTGCCTGAATACTTCTCCAAGCCTCACTGGCAGCTAAGTATTAGCCACAGGACAGGGTTATGGCCAGCGGGATATAATGTAAGAGCGGCGTGTTAGCTTCGGGGGAATTTCCTCCAGGACAGATGGTGTGTTCTGTCCTTCCTCCATCCTGAGGCTTACAGCATGGAATAGCAAATGAGGGCTCCACTCTGGACTGTGAATAGGAGGGTCTGACCCCAAGAACTGTGGAACCGAAGCTGGGGTTCTGAGTACCTGAGGGTCTTTTAGTGGCATGACTGTCACACACGCCTTGGACTGCCTACCTCTTGACTTGTGAGAATAAATTTGTATCTTCTTTTAAAGACTAATTTTGGTTTCTGTTACAATTGAATTCAAAGCTGGTAAAGTGAGCCATGTAGGTGTTTGGTATTTACAGGGTGAATAATTGTACCCACGGTCATGGCTTCAGCCTCCACCTATATGCAGGTAACTCAGATTTATGTCTCCAGTTTAATCTGAATATCAAACCTGTATATCCAACTACCTACCTGATCTCTCCTTGGATGTCTTAAAAAAGGCAGCTCAGGGCCGGTCCAGTGGCTCAGGCGGTTAGAGCTCCATGCTCCTAACTCCGAAGGCTGCCAGTTCGATTCCCACATGGGCGAGTGGGCTCTCAACCACAAGGTTGCCAGTTCAATTCCTCGAGTCCCGCAAGAGATGGTGGGCAGCGCCCCCTGCAACTAAGATTGAACACGGCACCTTAAGGTGAGCTGCCTTCCGGATGGCTCACTTGTTGGTTGGAGCCCCGGCTCTCAACCACAAGGTTGCCAGTTCAATTCCTCCAGTCCCGCAAGGGATGGTGGGCAGCACCCCCTACAACTAAGATTGAACACAGCACCTTGAGCACCTTGAGCTGAGCTGCCACTGAGCTCCCGGATAGCTCAGTTGGTTGGAGCGCCTCCTCTCAACCACAAGGTTGCCAGTTCAACTCCCGCAAGGGATGGTGGGCTGCGCCCCCTGCAACTAGCAACGGCAACTGGACCTGGAGCTGAGCTGCGCCCTCCACAACTAAGACTGAACGGACAACAACTTGAAGCTGAATGGCACCCTCCACAACTAAGATTGAAAGGACAACAACTTGACTTGGAAAAAAGTCCTGGAAGTACATACTGTTCCCCAATAAAGTCCTATTCCCCTTCCCCAATAAAAAATCTTAAAAAAAAAAAAAAAAAAGGCAGCTCAGACTCAACCACTCCAAAAGAAAAGTAGCGGCATTCTCCTGTTTTCTTCTAATACCTTTCTTTTTAAATGGCACAGCTATGATAGCTGAACTACCCTGAATCCTAAAATACTTTCATTTTTGACCTTAGTTCCAAAAGTCCACTTTTCTCTAACTCCACTACCCAAATCTATGCCACCATTGTGACTCACTGGGGTTACTGAAGTAATTTTCTAGCCTCCACCGTCAAGCCTGGGCAGCTCCACTCATTGTGATTTTCCTGAAAAACCAACCTAATCTGTGATACTGACCTGCCTGCAACTCTTCAAAGGCTTCTGTCTGAAAAGACCCAAATCCTTTTGCTCTGCATGGCCGAGTGGTCTAGCTCGTCTTCTGCCTCCCCTTGCGCTGTCCCCGCCGCTTAGCAAACACCTTTGCCTGGACCACACTACCACCTCACCTCTGGTTTGTCCTTCAGAGCCTGCTTCAGCTGTCATCTCCCAAGATTCCCTTTAGTACAGACTCCCACTTTCATCATGTCTCACTTCTCTACCACGCCACTGACAGATGTGAACTTGACACGTATTTGTGATTTTTTTATGAACTTGTCTCCCCCTGTAGTTCCATCAGGTTCAGCTGTCACCTCCAGTGCCGAGTACAGTGCCTGGCCCACAGGCACTCTACAAATATTTATCAAGAGGCTGCTTTGTCATTACTACTCCACAAACATCAAACCTACACACACAGGCAAAATGTTTAAACACTACTCCATGGGCACCTGGCTTTTCCTTTTTCCTACCAACTTTACCCTTGAACAAAACGGAGCCTGGTCTGGTTAATGGGACTCCCACTGGTTCCTTCAGACTGGAAGAAACTCAAGCTGTGCTTTCTCTATCACCACTGTGCATGAACTAAATGAATAACCGGACCCCTACAAGAACACCCTCATCTGCACCTCCAGAGGTGACTGGAACACAGGGATTAAAGAAAATGCTTGTTTCCACTGCGTTTATTACTACTATAAAAAATGTTAAAAAGAAAAAAAATTAATTTTCAGTTTCCAACGGCTCTCATCCCTCCCTCATGCCCACAACTGCTGGCCCATTTCCTCAGGGCCAGTTCAAAACTGAGACTGTTCACTGTAGTTTTCACAGAAAACAACCAGTGCCAGGGATGTAGGGGAAGAAGGTTGGAAGGTGACAGTACTGTACAGTTTTCACCCAAAGGTAGGCCAGATGGAGATTCACAGAATTCACATGAACAGGCTGGCAGCCTCATAACGACGCAGTCTAACGAAAATGGAGACAGGAGATAGGGTAGGCCCGTCAGAGGCTTGAGAGGACATCTCACAGGTCTGTGTGAAACCTGTAAAATCCAACCCCCGAGGAATGGGGAGGACCGGGGAGGACCGGGGAGGACCAGGGAGGCAGTCTTGTGGAAAGTTTCACAATTCTCCCAGGTTAGGAGGTGGGGAAAAACTAGAGGGCACCAAGAGCCTCCCTCATTTTGGCAGAAATATTCTACTGTTGGGAAGTCACAAAAATGCCACGGACACTGAGAAGGGCTATAAGGGGATGCACAGTTTCACAAAGCACAGTGATCACAAACCATAGCGGCAAGGATCAGGCTACTGATGCAGAAACTACGAGAAAAAGGAAGCATGGCCTCCATGGAGCGACTCTGTACGTCACCCAAACTGGACCCCAGGTCACACAACCTGGTGAGTTTTACAGAGCGGCTGACACCATAAGGAGTAGGAGGCATCACATAAAAAGGACTTCAGACAAGCAGCTAGAAGGGAATGGTGGGAAACTGCTCCAAGGCTCAGGAATTGAGGGCGATACTGGGGGCTGGGTGGGCAGATGCACAAGAAACAGCACCAAATAGGTTTCCTGTTCAGCAGTCAGTTGGCAAGGGAAGCCTCTAAAGGCAGCCAAGATGGGGTCCAGAAGGCAAGTCCCTGGAGGCTGAACCAGAAGAAAGAGCACACTGTGCACCTGTGATGAAACACAGCTCTGGACCCCAAACGCGGAGGTGATGGGTCAGTGCAGGCGTCACTGACTGAGGGTGGTGTGTGGAACAGCCTCACAGAGCTGTCACAGGGCCACAGGCAAATACATGGCCGCTAGGTCACAGAGGGCTCCTTCCAGCTTGGACGGGAAGGCACATTCTCACAGAGGAGGTCCATTGACGCCTGGGTGGTAGAAGGCACAGAGATCCTCGTATCGACAGTGGCCCTTTTTGGCAAAGTGTCGGCAGACAGGGCGATCAGATTTGTCTGTGAACAACCGAAAATCGGGCAATTTAAAATGTAAGAAAGAAAACAAATGTAAGAGAAAGCAGAGCTAGAGAAGGTGGTCCGATTTCCTACTCTCTACCATTTCCAGATATTTTAGAATGGTAGTCTTTCTCCGGGGAGAAAAAACATTCAGGCCTACTCCTACTTCAGAAGGACAGCCCCAAAGAGAAGAGTCAGGGTCACTCTGGGAGTGCAGGGTTATTAAATGTATACAGGTATAAAAAAAATGGACCTCACCTTCCTTAACCTGGGGTCCATCCTTGGGTGGGCAGGTATTTTTGACAAGTGACCAGCTTTTGAGCCTTCGAGGATGTCTCTGTTCTTTGTGAAAGCCTCCCCTGGAAGGACCATGGCTTGGTCCGGGAACAGGAGGCTCAGCATTGATCCCCCACCAACCACGACCATATGGGCCAAACCTGGGGCCTAAGCCTCCCCAAACCGGGCCTCTGCCCCGGGGAGGAGGTGGGAGACTCAGCAGTGGTGGAATCACCGGTCCCCTTGATCCTGGAGGACCTCTGTGAAGAGCTAGAGAGAGAGAGAAAGCCATGGAAAGGTGATCAATGGCCAGCTTATTCCTGATAAAAAAGCCTTGATTTTTTAAAAACTTTTTATTGAAGCACATTATACATACAAAAAAATACACCAATTTCAACTGCACAACTCAATTATCACCAAAGTAAACATACTTGTGTTTCCACCACCCAGGTGAAGAGATAGGACCTTATTAGCACTTCAGAAGTCACCCCCCCTTGTGCCCCTCCTCCCCCACCACCCACCCTCCTCCCCAAAGATAACCAATGTCCTGACTTCTAGCACCACATGTTAGTTTTTGCCTGGTTTTGAACTTTGCATAACTGGAATCATACAGTCTGCATTCTTTTGTGTCTGGATCCTTTCGCTCAACATCATGTTTGTGAGATTCATCCAAGTTGCCTGTAGCAGGAGCTCGTTCATTTTCAGTGCAGTGTAGTATCCCATTGCATGCACACACAACAACTTATTTATCCATTCTAGTGATGGTGGACATGTGGGTGGATTCCAGTTTGGGGCTATAAGGAAAAATGCTGCTATAAACATTTTTGTACATGTCTTCGTTACACATATGTATGCATTTTTGTTGAGTATATATACCTAGGAGAGGTATTATTGGGTCCTAGCGTATATATATGCTCAAGTTTAATAGGTAAAGTTATTTCCCAAAGTGGTTGTACCAACTTATACCGCCACCAGCAGTTCGTTGTTCCATTGCCTTGACAACACTTGGTATTAATCAATCTTTTCCATTTCTGCCATTCTCTTGAGTGTGAAGTTTTTTGTTTTTTTTTAATTTGTGGTAAAACATGTAACATGAAAATTACCACCTTAACTATTTTTAAGTGGACATCTCAGTAGTGTTAAGTAAATTAACATTGTTGTGCAACACATCTTGAGAACTTTCTCATCTTCCAATACTGCAACTCTATAGCTACTGACAACACTCCTCTTCCCCCGCCACCCAGCCCCTGGCAACCACCATTTCACTTTGTGTCTGAATTGAACTACTTTAGATACTGCACTTAAGTGTAGTCATACAGTACTTTTCTTTTTGTGACTGGCTTATTTTATTTAGCGTAATGGCCTCAAGGTTCACTGTAGCATGTGACAAGACTGTCTTACTTTAGAGGGATGAATAATATTCCACTGCATAAACATACACTTTGCTTAGCTATTCATCTGTCAACAGACGTTCAGGTTACTACCATCTCGACTATTGTGAATAGTGCTGTCATGAACATGGGTGTGCAAAAATCTCAAGATCCTGCTTTCCAATCTTTTGGATAAAGACCCAAGAGTGGAATTGCTGGCTCATAAGATAATTCTATTTTTAATTTTTTGAGGATCCTTCATACTGTTTTTCATAGTGTACCACCGTGCAATCCTACCAACAGTACACAAGCATTTCAATTTCAAAGTGGTATGTTTTTATCTTGCATTTGTTTATCAACTAATGTTCTTGTTCATGTTTTTTGGGTAATTTAGGTCGCAGTTGTTATGAGGTGGCTATTCTGGTCTTTTGCCCAGTTTTCTAACAGGTTGTCTAGAAAACTTCTTTATATATTCTAGAACGAGCTCTTTATTGATTACATTTGTTGTATTTTCTACTCTATGGCTCCCTATTAATTACTTAATAGTGTCATTTGATTAATAGAAGTTTATATTTTCTAGTGTAGTTCAGTTTATAAATTTTTCCTTTATGGTTAATGTGTTTCCTGTCTAAGAACTCTTATCTACTTTAAGACCATGAAATATATTTATTTTCTAGAATTATTTCTTTACCTCTACACTCAGATCTAGAATCCACTTGGAATTGATGTTTGCGTATGGTATGAATAGGTCAAATTTCATTCCCCCATGAATAGCCAATTAATCCAGGATTATTTACTGAAAAGACCACTATTTCAGTTCCATCTTCATCATAAATGAAGTGTCCACATATGTGTGGGCCTGTTACTGGACTCTTTATGCTATTCTATTGACTCATGTGTCTATCACTGCGCCAACACTACACCGTCACAACCACTATAGCTTTACAATAAAGTCTTAATATTCAGAGCAACCCCTCCCACTTCAAGCCTGCCTTTGCAATCTCTTACCCTGATCCTTTCATGTCCATATAATAATGTAGAATGTTTATTTCCACACAGACACACACACACACAAAATAGGGATTATAATTGGGAATGCATTGAATCAACAGATCAATTTGGAAAGAACTGACATTTTTTACAACACTGAGTTTTCCAATCTGTGAATATACATCTCTTCATTCATTTAGGTACTGAATTCTGATCTTTTGATTTTGAGTCCTTCCTGGGTTTTAGTCCCTCTCTTGCTCCCTTCTCCAGGACCTAATAAAAAGATCAGGGCCCCTTCCTCCTCACCTGACTTGGGGTCACCAGGCTTTCCATTGGCCATGGGGGGAGGGCCCAGAAGGCTGGGTGGTCCTAAGAGTAGACATGAAAATATGGTCATCATAATGGACTAGAGGACTGATGATCCTATTCTTAAGTTTTTATTCTATTACTCATTTCTTAAATCAACCAGTAAAGCCAGGTATATTCTCAGTTGTGTTACAGGTTTTCACCCCATCTATCTGCTCTTTCCTCTGCGAAAGTGTTCAGGATTGATTGGCAAAAAGTGGAGACTCGGTCAAGGGGGATAATGCGGGAGGAATACCTACGATTTTCTCTTTCCCTGACACTGTTGCTGTCCAAAATATCTAGAGGTAATCCAACCCTTCTCTAATTGCTGGCCAAATAGCTCCCCTCCGCCCCTGTAGTTTAGAGAAAGATACACTTCCACCTTCCCTGTGAAAGTCTGGACACAAATTATCCTAGTCACGCAACCTGCAACCTCTCTAGGGCCGAGCTCTTTATCCTGTCCTCCCCTGCCTTCTTTAGAAAGGTTTAGGGGCCAGATTGAAGTTGAGGGTTCAACTCTTTCAGGGCTCCATCCGGGATAGGCCCTCCACCCCCTGCCCCAGCGCGCGCGCCCTTCCTCCTTCCGTTGGAGCCCACTTCCTCGCACCTTTTCAGCCCCTAACCCCTCGCCCCGACCAGCTGGCAGAAATGTGCACACTCCTCCAGGGCTCCTCACCGATGGAAATCCCATCTTCTTCGTCTTCAGTCTCTTCCCGCTTTAGCAGTGGGAGCTGCTGCGGCGGCGGCTGCTGCTGCTGATTCTGCTTCTTTCGTTTCGGCATCGTCGTTGCGGCAATGGCTGCAGCGGGATTTGGAAGGCAGTGAGGAAGGGGCACGCTGAGATTCTGTTTCCGCTTCCGCGGGGGCTGTGGACCCCAGGCTGAAGCTCCCGCCATTTAACTCCCGGAAGGCTGCAGGGAGCCTTTGTGCAGCTCATTTTCACGTAAGCTGCCACCCTCTGTTTCTGCCAGAGGGCGTAAATCTCAAACCTCCCCTTCGTTGCGCTTCTATAAATGTTTTTCAAAAATTCCTCTCTTCTCCCCTCGCTGAAAAAAACTCCACAACAGGCTCTCCACAGTGTGCAACAGAGTTGTCAGGCTCTCGGGCGGGAAGGTCTGAGAGCAGGGCTGTCGCACGCTAAGATCGCCACATCCGGTTCCCGGTTACTATGGTAACAGTAGCAGGCACAACTTCGTGACCTCTGACCTCCCCCCAAAGTCCTTGTCCCACCAGGGCTTCCTTCCTCACCCACGCTTGCCCTGTGATCTGTAAACCTGCTCCTTCTTATCCTCCACCAGGAATCTGGGTCCCAGCAGGGCGGTGCCCTGGACGCTTCAGACCGCCACCACTCCTCAGGACCTCTGACCCTGCCCCCAGTGTAACACAGCGACTGGGCTCCATTCCCCCGCGCGCAGCCTCGGCTTCCACTCCAGGTCAAGCCCCGGGGCTGGCAAAGCAGCTTCGGCGCGTCCACGCCTCTCTTTCCCGCAGGTGGTAGGACCCGCCCCCCACTCCACCGCCCCCTCCAGGTGAGTGGTAGTTTCTGCCAGACGCGCAAGGTGGTGGTGACACGCGTCCCCCCTCTATCGACCGTGAGTTGGTAGCGTCCGTGACGAAGCGAGCCCGATCCTCCCACGCGCGCCTCCTTCCTCACGGCTGCTGCGCCCTTTCCGTGCCCCCGGCTCTCACATGCGGGGAGCCCACCCCTCATCATCTCGCCTAGCTCCGGGAGGGAAGTGACTGTATTTCCGCCCCCCTTCCTCCTTCCAGCCCAGCTACTGGGGCAAATCGGCCAGGCCCGCCCGTTGACGTCACCTTCTAGCTCCGCCCCCTCGAGGGTCCCGGGCCCTTGCGGCGGGGGCTGCCCGGGGAGGGTGTAGTCAGTTGAGGCGGCGGGAGCTCGGCGGAGGGAGGGCCAGGTGACTGGTCCGGGCCATGCCGAGGAAGAAGCCCTTCAGCGTGAAGCAGAAGAAGAAGCAGTTGCAGGACAAGCGGGAGCGGAAGCGAGGTCAGTGCGGGAGAGAGAGGAGGGGGCGGGGCTCGGGCTCCCGCACATCTAAAAGGAGGGGTGTGCCCGCCGCGCCTCTGGAGGGCGTGGGAGGGGGTGGTGGCCGTGAGCCGTCGCGCGCGGGTGACCGCAGAGGGGATTCCCTCACTCCAGCCCCCCTACATGGAAGGGGTGGGGAAGGATGGGGAGTTGGGGGAGGGGAATCCCTCCAGCTCGAGCGGGCAACATCCCTGCAGATCCCTGGAGGAGGAGTGACTGCCCCCACGCACATCTAGGAGGGTCCTCAGCAGGGTGGCTGAGAGAATCGGGCCTCAGAAGAAGTGGGGTGGGGTGAGGGGAAGCCAGATCCAACGGGGAGGGGGTCTTTTGGCCCCTGAGAGCCGGGCAACACTGGCGTCACCGGCTCCTCCCCTCAGGGCTTCAAGATGGGCTGCGATCCAGTTCCAACAGCCGCAGCGGGAGTCGGGAGCGGCGGGAGGAGCAGACCGACACCTCGGACGGGGAGTCTGTGACCCATCACATCCGTAGGCTCAACCAGCAGCCTTCCCAGGGGCTGGGTCCGCGAGGCTATGACCCAAATCGGTGAGTGGGCGGGGGACACTGGCCTGGCCTTCCCCGCCTACCAGAAAGTCAGAGCATTGGGGGCTAGCCAGCAGCCGCTGGCTTGAAACTGGAGGTGGTGTGGCTGGGATGCCACAGTTCTCCGCGGGCGCTGGGTTCCAGGGAGCGGCCACAATCTTCCCTTCCCGAGGGGCTGGAGAGAGCTTCGCTTTTAGAAGGACAAGACTTAGGGGAAGGCCGAATATTGCGGGAAAGAGGGGCTTGGGGGAGGGCCTACTCAAGGGGCAAACAACCTTGGAGAGAAAGCTTTGGGAAGTTGTCTGCCCAAGAGGGGAGTCTTTTTGTGGCCACAGGATTGTAATGGATGCTGTGGTCCTTGTCCCGTTAGATACCGGCTGCATTTTGAGAGGGACAGCCGGGAGGAGGTGGAGAGGAGAAAGAGAGCAGCCCGGGAGCAAGTGCTGCAGCCTGTCAGTGCTGAAGTGTTGGAGCTGGACATCCGGGAGGTCTACCAGCCTGGCTCAGGTGGGTGAGAGCTAGCTGTTGGTGATAGGCACTGGGCTGGGGGAAGGGGTGTGGAGGAGTAAAAGCTGACTGTGAGGACGGAGGGGTCTGGGATGCACCCTGCAGTCCTGACACAATCCTCAGACTTCCTTGGACTTTTCATTGATTTCCCAGTCTTGGACTTTCCCCGACGTCCTCCTTGGAGCTATGAGATGTCCAAGGAGCAACTAATGAGCCAGGAGGAACGGAGCTTCCAGGAGTATCTTGGGAAGATTCACGGGGCTTACACCTTGGAGAAACTCAGCTACTTTGAGCACAATCTGGAGGTGAGAATGGAGTGGGGACAAGAATAGGGCGTAGTGACCCAGGGTCAGATTGGTCTGGGGTCAGGCAGGAAAGGGACTCTGAGCTCAGGTTCTCTTCCGCTGACCTTGTCTTTTCAGACGTGGAGGCAGCTGTGGCGAGTGTTAGAGATGTCTGACATTGTCCTGCTTATCACTGATATCCGACATCCAGTGAGTACTGGGATAAGGCTGGGAAAGCCGGAGGTGGGAGTGGGGGGAAGATTCCTGTGGGGTCAAGGGCAGAGGCAGCAGTTGGGAGACAAAGAGGTACCCTTCTTCCTTCCCATTCTCTCGTACCCCATGCTGATGTCTGCAGTCAGGGTTTCAGTCCTTGACTCACCAGTGTCCCAGACTGTCATTCCTTCCCTGGCCAACTGACTCTCCTCTTTTTTATTCTTTTGATGAAAAACTACACATCCTGTTTCCCAGCCCAGCAGAGCTAAACCAACAGAAGGTCCTAGAGTGGAGCTCCAGGGCATTCCATGAAAGCAGCTGGGGGCTTTCCCGTGCCCTGCCCATTAGTCAGCACAAGACTGACCTGGAACGCTGGGGTAGCAGTAAAGGCTCCAGACTCTGCTGCTGGATGGCTGTTGTGTGACCCTGCTCTGCCACTTCACAGTTGTCCTCCAGTGGGAGAAAGGGAGGTCTGTGGGGACATGTAGGTTGGAGATTCTTAACAGCATCCACACACGTACATGCCTATGTAAATGCACAGGTGTTACTTACCTCTGCTTTGTCTTCCTAGCTCAGTTCGGCTAATTTACCTGTTTTGCCCCAGAATCTGCTACCTCCAGGGTTTTGTCTTCAAGCTGTGCCTGCTGAGCTAGAGGCAGAGGACTCTGAGGTGACCTCCCATTGCTCATTCCCTTGCCAACCCTGTCCCAGGTTGTGAATTTCCCGCCAGCGCTTTATGAGTACGTGACTGGAGAACTTGGGCTGGGCCTGGTGCTGGTCCTGAACAAGGTGGATCTGGCCCCGCCGGCTCTCGCAGTCGCCTGGAAGCATTATTTTCACCAACACTTTCCCCAGCTCCACGTCGTCCTTTTCACCTCTTTCCCTCGGGACCCCCGCACCCCACAGGACTCTAGCAGTGGTGAGTGGCAGTGCGGAGGGCAGCATGGGAGAGAGGGGTGGCAGGGGACAAAGGGAGAGCAGAGATGCTTGTTGACAAGGGGGCACCGATCTTGGACCTAAGGGTGGCGGGAGAGGTGGGGTGTGCTAACCCTTTTGTCCTCTCTGATGGCAGTCTTGAAGAAGAGTCGGAGGCGGGGGAGAGGATGGACTCGGGCCTTGGGGCCCGAGCAGTTGTTGAGAGCCTGTGAAGCCATCACTGCAGGGAAAGGTTTGTGCCTCTTAGAGGGAGATGTGACAGGTCATTGGGAGACCCAAGGCCCAGAGTCGTTTTACTCACCTTTTCCGAAGTCAACCCCTCTATTCTGGCACAGGCAAGAGGCTGGGGGAGGGGTGGAAGAGGGAGCAGACCGACTTGGTGGGACAGGAGAGGTAGCAGGTCGGCAGGAGCCCCAGGGTCGCTGCCTTCAGGCTTTCCAGGACTTTTCAGAAAACTCAGAGAAATGCACGTGTTTCCAAGGTGGTGTCAAGTGAAGGCTGGGGAGAGTCAGCTGTGGTGCACGTTGGCACTACCCAACTCCATAGGGCACCAGTTACATCAGCTGTGCAGTACAGTCTGTGCCGTCACGTACAGTGGCTCTGGGGAGAACCTTCTTCATCTTCTTCCTTGAGCAGTGGACTTGAGCAGCTGGCGGGAGAAGATTGCCCGGGATATGGCTGGGGCCACCTGGGGGAATGGCTCTGGTGAGGAGGAAGAAGAGGATGATGGGCCCGCAGTGCTGGTGGAGCAGCAGACCGACTCGGCGATGGAGCCAGCCGGCCCAGCCCGGGAGCGCTATAAGGATGGGGTGGTGACCATCGGCTGTGTGGGTAAGAGAGCAGTGCCATGCGTGGCATGGCGGCCCCAGTGTTTGGAAAAGCAGGGAGCTGATCAGGCGTCATTAGGCCCCAGGTCTCTGGAGGCCGTGTACCGTAGTGGAAGGACCATGGTCTGCCTGAGTTAAATCCCACCTCTCCTTGGTTGATACTGATTTTGAGCATGTATTTACCCACTGAGTTTTAAGTACTTTGGATTTTAAATTGGGAATACTGATACGTAAGTGAAAGAACAGATGTGAGGAGTGAAGGGAAGAGGAAAGAGAGAGCCTAGCAAAGCCTGACAAGTAGTGATAATGGTAATAGTAACTATTAAAACTAAACATTTGTGTGGTACTTAACTATGTGCCAGGCACTGGTCTAAGTGACTTGTATGTGTTAACTCTGGAAGTTGGAGTAATTAGTGCATAGCAGAGGGGCCATGAAATCATAGCGGGAGCTTAGCAAGTATTAGTTTCTTTCTTGGTCTGAATCCTTTAAATCTGTTGTCAAGGCGACTCTTGCCTTAATGCAGACATTTGTCTCTGCTCTTGGTGGGATAAAGGAAGGTCTCATTAGGGCCCAGAGCCCCTTTTAATTTGGGTGGGGGAGGTAAGAAGTGACTTTGGCAAAGTTGTGGCACTGAGGTGTCACCGAACCAGAAAAGGCCCAGCCTGGAAGAAATTAGGGAGAGCAGAGCAGAGTAGTTGGTACCTTGGAAATGCTCCTGACTTACCTTTCAGTTTCCTTTTTGTCTTGGGCAAAACCTGCCTGACCACTGACCGATTGCTCCCTCTCCAGCCACTCCCCTCTGGCTTTCTTCCTCTGACTTCGGACCCTGCTGCTCCTCCCAGGAGGCTGTGTGCCCTCTCCCAGCAGCCTGTGCACTAACTTGACTGTGCTCAGGTGGTGTGACAGGGAGAGTCTGTGGCACCGGCAACCTGAGTTCGGATCCCCCTCCAGCCCTTGGTCATTTATCCCCCAAACACTGAGCAGCAGGTGCCAGGTGCTGTTCCAGGGACAGCATGGATGTGCTGCTGTGAGGGTGGCAGGAAGTCCCTGCCCTCACGGAGCTTGTCTTCTTGTGAGTAAATTGATTCATCATTTGAAATCATGTTATTTAGGGGCAATGAAAGGGGATAGAGAACAAGTAGACGAGGAGGCGTCCTCCAAGAAAGACTTAGAGGAGCCTGGGGTGATGGGGAGAAGTGGCTGTTTGGAGATGTGGGGAAAGGGCCTTCTAGGCCAAGGGGCCAGTCAGTGAGAGGTCTTGGGGTAGGAAGGAGCTTGTTGACTGTGGGCCTAGCCAGACTGACGGGGGGATTGAAGAGCGCATGGGAGGAGGTCAGAAAGGTCGTCAGGGACCATGTCATGGGAAGTGTTTGGGATTTACTCCAAGTCCGATGAGAAGCCAGAGGTCGGTTTTGAGCAGAGGAATGAAGATCTGATTTCCACATTTAGAAGTTTATTTGCTGAGTGGAGAATAAATGTGGGGGGTGGGGGGGGGGTGGGCAAGAAAGGAAGCAGAGAGAGCTTAGTAAGGCTCTGCAGTGGACTTCTAGGTTTTTGTATGAGCAGCTGGGATTACCGAGGTAGGAAGATTGGGAGAGGAGCAGATTTGGAGGGGCTGGGAGGGGAAGGGAATTCAGAAACTAAACTTGAGATTAAAAAAACCCCAGTGGAGATGTTGAATAGGCAGTGGGTATAGGAGCCTGGAGCTTAGGGAGGAAGACTGGAGATTTGAATTTGGGAGCCACTGGTGGATATAAATGGTATTTGAAGTCATGGACTGAAGCATGCGATGTGGGATGTAGGTGGGAAGAGGAGGAGGAGACGGAGGGTGTCCCAGACATCAAATGGAAAAGGTGTTTGGAGAGGAAAGGAGGGCTCAGCTGTATCAAATGTTGATGACAAGTCCAGTGAGAAGAGAACAGAGACGCTCCGTGGACTTGACAGTGTGAACATGAGTGGTTTCAGTGGAGTGGCGGAAAGAAAGCCAAATTAGGGTAGGCCAGTGAGAGAACGGACAACAATTTGGCCGAACCTCATATAATGTGGTATGAGACACGAGACAGACAGTTCCGTTTGTGTAAAGTTCAAAACCTGCAAAATTGAATGGCACCATTGAGGGATTGTCATGCAGGGACTCACGTGGGGTCTCAGCTCCCGCTCCCAACATAAGAACGCAGGCTATGGTGAGGCCAAAAAGGAACACCCACGGATCCATAGATAGGGGGTTCACACCACTCTATTCTTGCTGGCGGCCGGGCGAGACACACGAAGTAGGATCCACCCAATCCGCAATCCTCCATCCGCTTTTCTGCCTGCCAACCAACCAACCAACCAGTGCCATCATGGCAGTTACATCAGCAGCCAATTGGCCAACCATTTACAGCCCATGGCCAACCAACATCGGAGCCAGCAGCCCTCCTCCCCCATGCGAGGCCCAGAGCCTGGAAACTGCTCTCTGGGACTCTGTCCTCACAGGGATACACAGCTCATAAAACTAAAGAGAAACATAAGCAACAGAATCCCTTACAACTCAGGATAAGGCTCCCATGTGCAGAGGAAGAGGGTTATGCTCAAGAAGGAACAAACGGGGCCTCTGAGGACATGTGTCACACTGCACCCATGGGTGGGTGATACGGGATTCATCTGGCACATTTATGTTTTACGCGTTTTTGTGTATGTTACAGTTCATAGTCATGAAAAAGACAGTATGAATAAGTGGTGACTGAAAACAGGCAAGTCTTTGAAGGAGTTTCACTGCAAAGGGGCAGAGAAATGGGGCTGGTGGGGGTTGTCGGAGGAGGGTTATTCGCGCCCTTCCTCCCTCTCCCCCTTTCTTCCTCTCCTTCCTTCCCTCCCACCCCTCCCCCCCTTTGGAAGGGAGATATCTTGGTGGGTTGGCAATGGAGTGAGCGTGGGGCTGCCCCTCCCCAGCCACAGTGAGCTGCCCGGGAGCAGGTGCTGAATGGGCGCAGCTGCATTTTACAGGGCTGGGGTTTTGCCGGGTGCGTGAGGTGGACAGGAGAGGTGGGACTGGGGTGCTGAAGTTCTGTGAAAGAGACTGGCTGTAGAGTGGGAGCACGGAATCTAAGTTGGCTGAGAAGGGAAGTGAGGACGTGAGTCGGGTATTGAGTAGTGTTTCTGTGCTAGAGTCAAGGTCAAAGAATTCCTGAAAAGGAGGAATCAGAATAAGTGATCTGGAAAGATGGGATGTCAGGGTGGAGAGTGGGGTGCTTGCAGGTGAGATTTTGGATGTGTGAAGTGACGGTCCAGGTCATGACCACGGGAGAGGGTAGCTGAGGTGGGGTGGAGGAAACCACCTTTGGAAGGGACATCCTGGCACTGAGAGGCCAGAGTGCTGAACAGGGTTGTGTAGATACTGAAGTCAGCTGGAGTGAAGGTGGCGTCGTGACGAGAGTGGCAGGGAGACCTGAGGGCTCCAGTCTTCTCCTTGGAGAACGTAGGATAATTGTGAAATGATAGTCATGAGATGCGTGTCTCCCTGGGATTGGGTACTTAGTCCTCTGCTGCACGGACATACACAGTTGTTCGTTTCTCATTTAATCTTGACCGTGAGCTTGGAGGTGTCTGCACTGTAAAATGAGTAAACAGTCTCAGAAAGTTAAGTCAATTGCCTTTGACGTCACAAAGTTGGTAGGTGGAGAGGCCAGGATTCAACCCTGGCAGTCCAGAGTCTGATTTTAACTTGCAATGTTAAACCACTTCCTTAATTTCTGAGCCTTAGTTCCCCTTTCACCTACAGATACAGCAGCATGTCCTGCCCATCAGAGTAAAGATGTGTCAAATGTTAATTTTCCTTGCCTTCCTCAGGTTTCCCCAATGTGGGGAAGTCCTCGCTGATCAATGGGCTGGTAGGGCGGAAGGTCGTAAGTGTCTCCAGAACCCCGGGCCACACGCGATACTTTCAGACTTACTTTCTCACGCCCTCCGTGAAGCTCTGTGACTGCCCAGGCCTCATATTCCCTTCCCTTCTGCCCAAGCAGTTACAGGTATGAGGGCATAGGTGCCTGGGAGGGAGAAGGCAGGGCATGGAGGGAGCTACTGAGCGCTCTCTCCCCTTAGGTTCTGGCAGGGATTTACCCCATCGCCCAGATCCAGGAGCCGTACACTGCGGTGGGCTACCTGGCATCCCGAATCCCCGTGCAGGCCTTGCTCCACCTGCGCCACCCTGAGGCTGAGGACCCCTCGGCAGAACACCCCTGGTGTGCCTGGGACATCTGCGAAGGTGGGTTCCGTGCCTGGCTCCTCCCTTTGCCCTTTACTCTCCTCTCTTCTCAGAGGTTCTGCCCTTGGCCCAACAGCTGGCCACTCCCCTAGATTTCTGTCACAGGACCAGCAAGCTCTCTGGCCTTGAATGTTCTGGGGCAAACTGGAAGGACTGTATTAGGGGAGTGGGCTTAATGGCCTCCTCACCATTATTCTTTTCTCCCTCCAGCCTGGGCAGAGAAACGTGGTTACAAGACAGCCAAGGCTGCGCGGAACGATGTGTACAGAGCGGCCAACAGCCTCCTGCGGCTGGCGCTGGATGGCCGCCTTACCCTGTGCTTTCGTCCCCCGGGCTACAGTGAACAGAAAGGTCGGCCAGCCAGTATGCTTCCCCAGCCCCTGCTGTCGTGTAGGCCGTAGGGTGCGAGCATGTGGCCACAGATAGGGAAGCCTGGATTCTGTGCCTGTCTGTCAGCTCTGCGTTGCTAAGCGTCTCCCAGGTGGTCCCTGATCTGCAAAACCAGCTTATAGGTGCCCCTTGGCAAGGTGGTGATAAAGATAGGAGTTGATGTGTGCAGAGCTGTTCAGTGCCCAGCACACGGGAGGTTGAATGAACGAATGGACAAACGAATGAAGGAATGCCAACCGCTGTAAAAATTGTTAGTCTTAGTCTTTGCTCTTACCCATCTTTCTCTGGCTTTAGTTCCTTGTTCAAAACCCTCCTCTGTTCTTTTTCTTGCTTTGGTTCCCTAGGCACGTGGGAGTCCCATCCGGAGACTACGGAGCTGGTGGTTTTGCAGGGTCGGGTGGGGCCAGCAGGTGATGAGGAGGACGAGGAAGAGGAGGAGGAAGAGCTGAGCAGCTCCTGTGAGGAGGAGGGAGAGGAGGACCGGGATGCAGATGAGGAGGGGGAAGGGGATGAGGACACCCCAACCTCAGCTCCAGGGTCCAGCCTGGCCTCGAGGAACCCATACTCCCTGCTGGGGGAGGACGAGTGCTGAGGCCCTGCCCTGCGCCATCTCCCTCACCCAGTATCTTTGCTTTTGGACTGACCTGGGGGTATCTCTCCTCTGCCACCCCGATTGTGAATAAAGATTGTCTGCTTTGTAGCCCCTTCCCCAGATGGACTGAGGTGAGAGCAGCTGCTTCAAACTGACAGCTGTGGGAGGCTTCTCTTCTCCCTTTTTTCAAGCATTCCCTTTGTGAAGGAAAAGTTCTCTGAGGAACTAATTCAGTGGGTTCTAAGGCCCTGAAACCGCTTCCTCTGCCTTCTCCGCCACTTGCACCTTGGGAATGCTGTTATCAGCATGGGGAGGGCAGGGCCCATCAGGCTTGAGGCCTGGTCTGCAGCCAGCCCCCTTTGGACTTTGTGCCATTCCCTCTCAGATTGGAGCAGCAGCCCTGGCACCGCCTGCTGCTAGACCTGGGCTGTACCAGGAGCTTCTGGGAGAAAAAGCAGTATGGGTTGTCAAGCTGATGTCTCCAAATGAGATTTTTACAAGGTTCATTCCTTCCCCAAAATTCAGCAAATATTTATTGAGAGCCGACTGTGTGTATGGACCTATGCTAAGCACTGGGCATATAGAGGTCCACAGATGTGGCCTGACTTAAATTTGCAGCCTGGCCACGATTAAGACCCCATTATTAGGCACCCAAGATTTTGGATTAAGAAGGGTTTATGCTTTCCAAATTCTTGGGGCTCATACAGCATAATTCTAGAACTTCCTGTTGATGAAAATATTATAATTAAGACTAAATGCTTGTGAAAATGTTGATTAAATGTTAACAAGTACAGTCTTAATTACTGGCAAACAAATAACGTGCACATTTATGATTTGAGCAGACTAGCCCTTTAAATATAGTGTTAAGTTTCTTTCCTTAAAAGCCATATGCACTAAGGGTATATGGGATTCAGAGGGGAGGGCACAGAACCGGCCTCCCGAATCCCGCTTTCCCTGGTGTGGGGATGGAGCCACGGTGACCCATGCAGGGTCTTGAGCTGCCCTGTCACGTCATGTGTTTCAGCAGTGGTTAGCTCTCCTGTGAGGGTACCTCAGGCTTTGCTGTGTGTCTCCCTTGTCAAGCAGGCAGCTAGACTCCTAGGTTTAATTACTGGAGAAAAGGGAGGATTGGGTTTTGTTGTATTGGCCGCCACAGTGCTGTCTGGGTTGGGTGGTAGCAAAACGTGTTGCTTGACTGGTTGACCATTAGGTGTAAAGGTGAGGAGGAGGGGCAGCACCAGACTTTTTCTCTTCACTCAGACATCACGTTCAGGTCCTGGGTCACTGCTCAGTAAAGCCAGCAGAGACCCTGTCAACCCAGGAGCAAAAGAAGCTGAGGTGTTGGGAGCCACACATTCCATCAAGCTCCCCCCTCCATTGGTCCCAGTGAGGGCATGAGCCCTGGAATTGCACTCCAGTGCAAAGTGTAAATGCTACCAGCATGTCAGTGTGCTTCACGGCTGACCAAAGTGAGCTGTAAAAGCAAAAGTCCAGGTTGAGAGAGAAACCTGCCTCCTGTCTTGGACTCTTCAGCCTCAGGGCTGGATCTTC
The DNA here is from genome assembly GCF_057876585.1 of Rhinolophus sinicus. NCBI lineage: Eukaryota > Metazoa > Chordata > Mammalia > Chiroptera > Rhinolophidae > Rhinolophus > Rhinolophus sinicus. The sequence goes on from NC_142502.1 coordinate 108,683,497, forward strand.
TGATGAAAGAAAGGGGGTCCCAGCTCAGTTTCCTCTAAGGGTTCGTGCATTCAGGGACGCTCAGGGGACTTCGCTGCAGGAGGTGGGGTGGGGATATTGGAGTCATCTTAAAAAGTGGGAAAAGGAGAAAAATGACAATTTCTCCTCATTTTGTCTTATGCAATCTCGAGTGTCATTGGAGGCCATGGGGGGAGTCAGGTGGGGATGAAGATTGGAGACCTGGAGCTGGAGGGGAAGCTGAGGGGACATTTTTATGCTGAAAACCTGGAAGGAGGCAACTCCATCTCTGAAGGACTAGACTAAATGAGTCCCCTGCCAATGCCTCTCTGACTCCGTAGGAAAGTAACCTAGGAAAAGAACTATTTTGGCAACAGACAGACCTGGGAGGAGCACAAATAATACCCCAACATCAGTGCCGGAGGCTGAGGTTGAAGCTGACTAAAAGGGACAAAGGAAACCAGGGGCCTACTCCCCTCCATGCTGAACTACCCGGCACCCCTGTCCTCACACTCTTGCCTGGGTCACGCCCACTATGGGGATGCTTGACCAGGGAGGTCTGGGGCTCTGGTGGTTCCCACAGCTCTTGGCCAGTCTCTTCATGGAGAGAAACCAGTGCATCTTATTTATGCTGGAATTACTCTTAGACATTGAGCAGATTCCTTCCAGGCTTCTCTTTTTCCAGACAGTTCTAGTCCTGCTCCTGGGACAAAGTAGCTGTGTGTGGTCTAGGGTAGTTCAAGTATCTGGACCTCTGTTTCTTTATTTCTTATCATTGATACACAACAAAAATTGGTTGGAAACAATATGTGCCAGACACGCTGAGTTCTGGGACAAAAAAAAAAAAAAAAAAAAAAAAAAAAAAGATTGAATAAGGCATAGACCTCAAGGAGTGAAACAGCCAGACACTAATAATACAATAATGCAATAATTCTATAGCTCTACATAAATTAGAAAAGAATTTACGTATGTCCTTTGAACTGTCATAACTAAGGTGGCCAGAACTTATAATCACCCCAAGGATTAATTCACCCACTGAGTATTTGTCGAGCAGTTACTATCTGCCAGTGGCTAAGTGGTAAGTGATACAGAAATGGTTCTTTGTGGAGCTAACAATTTATTGGAGAATGGAAAAGTACAAAAGTATGATAAATGCTATGAGACGGGTGGGACAGGGTCTCGGGATAGCACTGGCTCTATATGGGAGGGGTCTTGGGATGCTGATCAGGAAGGAGTGGAGGATGGGGCTGGACGCTGTGTTTGTGCAGCTAGTTACATATGACTGAAAAAAATCAGTCGTCTGCTGAAGAATTGCTATGGGGGCACCCAACAGGGACAGCTAAGCCTGTATGGGTGAGTAGAGGAGGCCTAGAGGAACAGGTCCGTGCTGAGGCCTGAAGACTGAGCAGGAGTTAGCCAGGCATTGAGAGGGCAAGAGCATTCCAGAGGGGACAGCAAAGCTTGAGGAGCAAGCGCATGACAACTTTCTTTTTTCTTTTCCATTTATTTATTTATTAAACTAAATTTAATCAAAGTCATAAGGACCCTCGGTTTCGATATCTTTTTTTTTCCCTAAAGATTTTTATTGGGGAATGGGAACAGGACTTTATTGGGGAACAGTGTGTACTTCCAGGACTTTTTTTTTCCAAGTCAAGTTGTCCTTTCAATCTTAGTTGTGGAGGGCGCAGCTCAGCTCCAGGTCCAGTTGCCGTTTTCTAGTTGCAGGGGGCACAGCCCAGCATCCTTTGTGGGAGTTGAACCGGCAACCTTGTGGTTGAGAGGATGCGCTCCAACCAACTGAGCCATCCGGGAGCTCAGCGGCAGCTCAGCTCAAGGTGCTGTGTTCAATCTTAGTTGCAGGGGGCAGAGCCCACTATCCCTTGCGGGACTCGAGGAATTGAACTGGCAGCCTTGTGGTTGAGAGCCCACTGGCCCATGTGGGAATCGAACTGGCAGCCTTCGGAGTTAGGAGCATGGAGCTCTAACCGCCTGAGCCACCTGGCCAGCCCTTATTTATTTATTTATTTATTTATTTATTTATTTATTTATTTATTTTTGAGAACTCTTCTCTCACCCTATCCACCCAAGCTGCCCACCCCCACTCTCAATTGGGCCACAAAGTAAACACCAGCCCAGGAAGGCAGCTCAGTCTTTTTTAACAATGGTGACAAAAACTAAAATTATCACTCACTGCTCTGACCCCACCCTGTGGTAGTGATTTTTGCAGCTATCCAGATAAAAAAATGTGTTAAAAAAAACAAACTCAAACCCAGCCCCAGCCTTTCAGGGTGATTAATCCCGCTAATGATTTACTGATTTTCAGAGAGCATGTTCTGCATAACCGGATTGTGGGCATTAACCAGCTCAGAGTCTGCCATTCTGCTAAAAACGCGAGTAAATTTCAAGAGTAATTGGCCAGCCCTCATTTGAATATTCTACTAATGCACTGCGTGGACCCCCACCTTCACCTATAGGCCTAGGAGGTTGGGGGGTGGGTGGAGAATGCAAGGAAAGCTTCATCCCTAAGAGATAAATTTCACCTTCCATTCCTCCTTCCCTTCTCCAAGACTGAGATACACCTTTGATTAAAGAAGTGAGGCTGCTTCTTTCTCCACTGCCGAAGGCAGCAGCACCCTCCTACCCCTCGGCTCCTCTATGCGAGGCTCTTGGGAGCACAGGAAGAATAGAGGAGGTACAAACACCTGGAGGGGCAGAATTTAGAGAGAATAGGTAGGCGCTTGACAGCTCAGAACAGTGATCACATCCCACGTGGGAGAGCTTTCTGGATGGTGGTCAGCACTATGAACTGTCTAGCTGGCACCAACTTTCACCAAGGCAGCCAATGGACAAGATGACCCTGGTGCCACCTCAGGTGGGAACCTGGGACAGTTGGGACCCTGCCAGATTCTTCCAATCAAAAACATGTCCCAGCCCAGAACAACAGGGTAATGGGCGTGGTCACTCCTGACATTGCTTAGCAAGAACTGGCTGGGGGAGTGGGCAGATTCTGATTCTGCTCACACAGCCTCTTACCCCAGGCAGCCGGGGATAAAAACCAAGCCACACTTTACAAGTTTCCATCCGGGCAGTGAGCTTACCCACCTTCACAAGAAACCAGTAGAGACCATCCTGCCCAGCTTACAGATGAAGGTTGAGGTTCACAGCAATTCCCTAAGCTTCATCCCTAAGAAATAAATTAGGGCTAAGACTGGTCCAAGGACATCCAGCAGGCCAGAGTCTGAGCCAAGATAGAACCCAGGTCTCTTGACCCTATGAAAATGCAGGATCTAGGGTATGAGGAAAAGACTGGCAGAACGGAAAGACAGTGGGTTGTGAGTGCTGCCATCGTGTTCCTTGCCCCGGCCTAGTCTGACTCGACAAAGGCTCAAAGCCCACGCACACCGGACGGCATCCTAAGACACCAGCTCCTCCAGCAGCTGTCCTCCATGGGCTCTGATTTCCCCCTCTCGTTAGCTCGTCTCAGCACTTCTGACTGCAAGGAATCCAAGAGGAGTGTCCTGGAGCCTGTCTTTCCCCAAAACTAAAAAAAGCACATGACAGATTTGGCAGACTGACTTTTTGGCGCGGCTGGGGCAGAAGGTACAAGGGAGACATGGGGAAAGGCGAAGCTGAGGGGTAGGCTTGTCAGCCACACAGAAGATGCAGGCTTTATCCAGAGGAACACTGAAGAACCTTAAACCTAAGACAAGAAGAAGAGATTTGTGCATTAGATTACTCTTGTAGCATGCAGAAGGTTTAGAAAGGGGAGAGGTCAGAAGCTTTTGCAGCAATCCCAGGGAAAGAATAGAAACCAGAATGAAGGTAGTGGTGAATGGAAAGAAGAGAAATAGTTTTATGGGGGTACTAAGGAGGTAGAGTTGACAGGTCTTGGGGGTTGTTTTGCTGAGTGTGGGAGGGAGAGGGACAAGTCAAGAGTCCATATTTCTTAGTTGACAACTGGGTGAATGGTGGGGCCATTTCCTTAAACAAGTTTCATAAAAATGGAGCTTGGGGAAAGAGAGGTGGTGGCTGCAGATAGATTTAGGTGGCATTAACTTATAGGTGGGAGGAGAGTAACAGATTATCCACAGAAAGTGGGTAGCATGAGAAGAGAAAAGAAGTGAGGAAGAAAGTGGAGAACATAAAAGGAGGGCAGGGAGAGAAGAACCAGCGGACAGGATAAGACCTCGTGAAGTGTGGTGCAATGACAGCTAAGGGAAGAAGGAAGGAAAGGTTCAGTGTGGAATGCTGCTGAGGAATGATGGCATAAAGAATGAAGAGTATCACCTGGGTTTGGCAGCAGTGAGCTTTCATAATCTTGGTGGGAGCAGTTTCATTGGACAGCCCAGGTCGGAAACCCCAGATGTCAGAAGACTGAGGAATATTTTGGAGGAAGAAAGTGGAGGCAGTGGAGGAAATGTTATAATCTTCAAAAAGTTTGGCTGTGTTTGCAAAGATAAATAGAGGGGGCAGAGTATATAGAATTGAGGAGACTTTCATTTTTTTTTTTAAACCTTTGAGTGTTTTAACAATTCCCAACAAAAGCCCAGGACCACGTGGCTTCACAAGATGGTGAGTTCTACCAAACATTTGAAGAAGAATTAGTACCTATCCTTCTCAAACTATTCCAAAAAATTAAAGAGGAAAGAATGCTTCTGAATTCATTCTATGAGGCCAGCATTATCCTGATACCAAAAGCAGAAAATGACATTATATAAAAAGAATTACAGGCCAATATCCCTGATGAACATAGATTGCCAAAATTCTCAACAAAATACTAGCAAACATAATTCAACTGTACATTGAAAGGATTATACACCACAATCAACTGGGATTTATACTAGGGATGCAAGGGGTGATTAAACATCCACAAAACAATTAATGTGATTCATCACATCAACAAAACCAAGGATAAAAATCATGATATCCCAATAGATGCAGAAAAAGCATTTGACAAAATTCAATGTCCATTTATGATAAAAACTCTCAACAAAGGGGGTATTGAAGGAACTTACCTCAACTTGATAAAAGCTGTGTATGACAAGGCCACAGCTAATATACTCAATGGTGAAAAGCTGAAAGCTTTTTCTCTAAGATCAGGAATAAGGCAAGGATGTCCACTCACCACTATTACTCAATATAGTACTGGAAGTCCTAGCCACAGCAATCAGACAAGAAAAAGAAATAAAAGGCATCCAAATTGGAAAGAAATAAATAAAACTAGCACTGTTTGCAGATGACATGATACTATATATAGAACACCCTGATTTCCAGTCAAGATGGAGGAGTAGGTAAGTGCTGACTTGCCTCCTCTCACAACCACATCAAAATTACAACTAAACTACAGAACAACCATCATAGAGAATCACCTGAAGTCCAGCTGAACAGAAATCCTACAACTAAGGACAGACAGAATAAACCACCTTGAGACTGGTAGGAGAGGTGGAGTCACAGAACGGGTTGGTCCCACAACCATGTGTGGTGGTTAAAAATCAGGAGGGATAGCTCAGCTGCAGAGGCCCTCTGGAGCAGTGAGGGATCCCAGCCAAACACCAGACTCCCCAGCCCAGGGTTCCAGTCCTGGGAAGAGAAGTCCCCACAACTTCAGGCTGTGAAAAACAGCAGAGATGTGGTTGAGTGAGATGGAGGGCTTCTGGGTTCCCGGGTGTTCCTCTTAAAGGGCCTGTGCATGGACTTACTGACAGAGTCACTCACTGGGGCAGCAGCTCAAAAGGTGCCAGACACATATGGGGAGAAACTGAATTGTCTGGCTCCAGGGTGAGAGATGGAGGGACAGCTTTCTCCCAGACAGAAGTGTTGGAAGAATTTATTGCTTCTTTGTTGAGCCCTCCCACTTCCTCGCATGCAGATGCAGGTGGCCTCCTGTCTGAGTCTTCATTGCCTCACCCTGGTGATTCCCTGAGACCCTGCCCCATCCAACTTGTGGGCCTACCCACGCTGTTTCCAGTGACTTTTCCACACAAACAGCCAGTCTTGACTCATGTTGTGGACTTTCCTAACATTTCTCAAAGGTTCACAAAACCCAAACAAGCAGCATCTGACTTCAGCATGTCCCATATTTCTTGCTGAGCAGCCCCAAGCCCAGCACTCATGGCAGCTGGCCTTGGTTCATGGCTTGGCCTCTCAAACCACTTCCAAGCCCAGCTCAGGTGATGGGCATCTTCAGATTGCTTTGCAGCTCATGCCAGGTGGCCCCAAGTAGGATACAGGCTGCCACTGAACTTGGCCTGAGGCAGGGCCCCTTCCAGGAGCTGGCATGAATGGTGGCCAGCTTCGGCTCCAGCTACAACACCACACGGCTGCCTCTATGGATAACACACCCAAAGAGCTGACTGGGCAGGCACCAGAGCCCTGCTAAAGAAAATCCTGCTCCATAGGGTCAGACCCTGCATAAAAGCTCTTCCACTGTAGTCACAACTAGTCCTCACAACCAAAAAGCCCGAGAGTCAGTCCCTTCTACTGATGTGCAAACAGCAACCAATGCTCAACTGCAACAGAAGGGCACACACAACACACACAATGGGCACACCTGGAGTGTGTGGCTCAGGTGACCAGGGAGACTGTGCCACTGGGCCCTACTGGACATCTATTACATAAGCCACTCTGCTAAGACTGGGAGACATTGCAACTCTACTAATACATAGAATAAAACACAGGGAGGCAGCCAAAATGGGGAGACAAAGAAACATGTCCCAAAAAAAGAACAGAACAAATCTCCAGAAAAAGTGCTAAAAAATATGGAGACAGACAGTCTGTCAGATACAGAGTTAAAAAAACTGGTTATAAGGATGCTCAGTGTCTAAGTGAGAATTTCAACAAAGGGATAGGAAACATAAAAATAGAAATATAACATAGGAGAAAAGAACCAGTGAGAAACAAAGAATACAATAACTGAAATGAAGACTACATTAGAGGGAATCAACAGTAAATTAGATAATGCAGAGGCCTGAACCAGCAATTTAGATGTTAAGGTAGCATGAAACACCCAATCAGAACAGGAGAAAGAGAGAGAGAGAGAGAGAGAGAGAGAGAGAGAGAGAGAGAGAGAGAGAGAGACAGAGAGACAGAGAGACAGAGAGAGAGATAAAATGAGGATAGGTTAAGAGGACTCTGGGACAACATAAAGGGGACTAACATTTACATCATAGGAGTACCAAAAGGAGAAGAGAGAGCAAGGGATTGAAAACCTACTTAAAGAAATAATGACAAAACTTCCTTAACCTGGTGAAGGAAATAGACATAAAAGTCCAGGAAGTCAGGGCTGGCCCGGTGGCTCAGGCAGTTGGAGCTCCGTGCTCCTGGCTCTGGGGGCTGCCGGCTCAATTCCCATGTGGGCCGGTGGGCTCTCAACCACAAGGTTGACGGTTCAACTCCTCGAGTCCCGCAAGGGATGGTGGGCTCCGCCTCCTGCAACTAAGATTGAACAGGGCATCTTGAGCTGAGCTGCCTCCCGGATGGCTCAGTTGGTTGGAGCACAGGCTCTCAACCACAGGTTGCAAGTTCAATTCCTCGTGTCCCTCAAGGAATGGTGGGCAGCGCCCCCTGCAACTAAGATTGAACACCACACCTTGAGTTGAGCTGCCGCTGAGCTCCCGGATGGCCCAGTTGGTTGGAGTGCATCCTCTCAACCACAAGGTTGCTGGTTCGACTCCCGCAGGGGATGGTGGGATGCACTCCCTGCAACTAGAAAACGGCGACTGGACCTGGAGCTGGGCTGCGCCCTCCACAGCTAAGACTGAAAGGACAACAACTTGAAGCTCAATGGGCATCCTCCACAGCTAGGATTGAAAGGACAAAAACTTGACTTGGAAAGGGGGCCTGGAAGTGCTCACTGTTCCCCCAGTGAAGTTCTGTTCCCCTTCCCCAATAAAATCTTAAAAAAATAAAAATAAAAAAGAAGTCCAGGAAGTGAAGAGAGTCCCAAACAAGATGAACCCAAAGAGGCCTACACCAAAATACATCATAATTAAAATGCGAAAGGTTAAAGGCAAAGAGAGAATCTTAAAAGCAGCAAGAGAAAAACAGCTAGTTAACTACAAGGGAGCCCCATAAGACTGTAAACTGATTTCTCAACAGAGACTTTGCAGGCCAGAAGGCATTGGCACAAAATATTCAAAATGATGAAAAGTTAGGACCTACAACCAAGGTTACTCTACCCAGCAAAGCTATCATTTAGAATCGAAGGATGGATGAAGAGCTTCCCAGACAAGAAAAAGTTAAAGGAGTTCATCACCACCAAACCAGTATTACAAAAAATTTTATAGGGACTTCTTTAAGAAGAAGAAGAAAAAAATCCAAAAAATGAATAATAAGACAATATGTAGATATGTAGCAATAACTACATATCTATCAACAATTACTTTAAATGTAAATGGATTAAATGCTCCAAATAAAAGATAGGGTGGCTGAATGGAGAAGAGAACAAGAGCCTTATATATGCTGCTCACTTCAGATCAAAAAACACACACACACTGAAAGTAAAAGGATGGAAAAAGATATTTCATGAAAATGGAAACAACAAAACAAGCTGGAGTAGCAATATTTATACCAGACAAAATAGACTTTAAAACAAAGGAGAAAGAAAAACAAACAAACAAACAAACAAATGAAAAAAAACAAAACAGAAAAAAACGACACAGTAATCCCACTTCTGGGTATGTATCTGAAGAAACCCAAAATGCTACTTCAAGGGAATGTGTGCATCCATATGTTCATTGCAGCATTGTTTACAATAGCCAAAATGTGGAGGCAGCCGGGGTTTCCATCGATGGATGAATATACGATGGAATATTGCTCGGCCATGGAATGGGTTTTTGCAATCTGTGGCAGTATGGATGGACCTGGAGGGTATTGTGCCTAGTGGAGTAGTATGTAAGACAGAGAAAGACAGATGCAATGTGATTTCACTTGTATGTAGAATCTAAAGAACAAAATAAACAAATAAAATAGAAAGAAACTCATAGATACAGATAACATTTTGATGGTTATCAGACGGGAGAGGGTTGGGGTTGAGTGAAAAAGGGGAAGGGATTAAGAAGTACAAATTGAGGGGTGGCCCGGTGGCTCAGGTCGTTAGCGTTCCATGCTCCTAACTCCGAAGGCTGCCGGTTCGATTCCCACATGGACCAGTGGGCTCTCAACCACAAGGTTGCCAGTTCAATCCCTCGAGTCCTGCAAAGGATGGTGGGCTCTGCCTCCTGCAACTAAGATTGAACATGGCACCTTGCGCTGAGCTGCTGCTGAGCTCCCGGATGGCTCAGTTGGCTGGAGTGCATCCTCTCAACCACAAGGTTGCCAGTTCGATTCCTCAACTCCTGCAAGGGATGGTGGGCAGCGCACCCTGCAACTAAGATTGAACATGGCACCTTGAGCTGAGCTGCTGCTGAGCTCCCAGATGGCTCAGTTGATTGGAATGCGTCCTCTCAACCACAAGGTTGCCGGTTCGACTCCCGCAAGGGATGGTGGGCTGTGCCCCCTGCAACTAGAAAATGGCAACTGGACCTGGAGCTGAGCTGCGCCCTCCACAACTAAGATTGAAAGGACAACAACTTGACTATGAAAAACAAAAAAAGGCCTGGAAGTACACACTGTTCCCCAATAAAGTCCTATTAAAAAAAAATAGAAGTACAAATTGATAGTTACAAAATAGTCATGGGGATGTAAAATATAGCATAAAGAATATCATCAATAATATTGTAATAATTATAGTGTCAGCTGGGTATTAGATTTATCGAGGTGATCACTTCATAAGTTATATAAACATCTAATCATCATTATATTGTACCCTGAAACTAATATAATATTGTATGTCAACTGTAATTAAAAAATAAATTATTAAAAAACACTAAGAAGTTGAGTATTATTAATTGGACAGTGTAACAAATATTACTCTGGCCACCAGCCCATGGGTACCCTCTAGCTGCAAGTATGTTTATGGAGTGTGTGCATTGTGTATGTGATCAATTTTTGGTCAGTGTAAGAGAATTTTAATTTAGTTTAATATATACTTATCTTCCAAACAAATAAAAAAGAAAACCCTAAGGTATCCACCAGGAAATTAATAAAATAATTCAGAAAAGTAGCAGAATACAAAATTAATAGATAGAGATCCATCACACCCCCATACACTAATAACAAACAATCAGAAGGAGTAATTAAGAAAACAATCCCATTACAATTGCATCAGAAGAATAAAATACCTAGGAATAAATTTATCCAAGGTGGTAAAAGAACTATATTCTGAAAACTATAAAACATCAAAGAAAAAAATTGAAAAGAACACAAATAAATGGAAGGATATACCATGCTCATGGATTGGAAGAATTAATATTGTTCAAATGACCATACTACCCAAAGCAATCTATAGATCCAATGCAGTTCCTATCAAAATAC